>NC_138532.1:4875892-5305892 GCF_964234715.1 Podarcis melisellensis
TGTCAGCTGGTGGGAGAGAGAACAAACAGGGCTTGCTGTTCATGTGACAGGTGCACAAAAGCAGAAGGAAAAATAACACCATATTATACAGAACAGCTCCGAGGGAGAGAACCTTGTCATCAAAAATATAAATAAAATAAAAATGTATAGGAAAGAGCAGAAGGCATGGGGGTGAGTCATATGCTAGGACAGCCTCCAGTTGTCACTGTGAAGAAATGGTGACTCAAGTTAATCCTGTTAATGTACAGATGCTCTAATTTGTATTAGTAGTGAAACACGCACACACACACACACACACACACACTACCTTGCCTTTGAAGTGAGATGGCAAGAGAAGCGATAGGACTGTCATATCAACTTTTAAAAGAAAGATGTGGAGATGAATGAATGTGGGTGGGCAATGGCTCAGGATGAGGGAGTGAACCTACCTAATTCACATTTTCCGCAACAATTTGCAACCCCAAACACTGCCCTCTCCTTTGAAATTCACACTTCTCTAATTTTGCAATGCCATTCTCCAGCAAGGAAATGTGTACTAACATGCATATATTAGGGTAAAGTGTGCAGATAAATGCAAACATTAGTAAAAAATAATAATAATAAAAGCACCAAATTATGTTATATTAGGGATAACTGCTTTGCAAAACAATGCATATTCTTTCATATGGTGAGAAATTTGTTCAAAAACGCTAGTGAATTTTCATGAACTTTTTAAAAAATTAAATAATAACAATTGTGAACTGAACTTAAAATTGCCTCCAGCTCATACGCCATCTCTTGAAGTGAGAAGGAGCAGCAGACCCTCTTGCTTCAGCCACTCAGATGTTTTATTGCTTAGAACCAATGGCCACTACACTATAAATCACAAAGCAAACTGTATGTAAACAAAATAATTAATCCAGGAGGAAGTTACCGGTAAATTCAAACTGTCAGAAGTGAAAATGGTAAAGCAATCCATATCATTAACAAACAAACAAAAAGTTCTTTTGGCAACCCATGCTATTTATGGTTCAAACAGGTGAAGGAGGCGGTCCATAGCTTTATAGCTATTCATTTCTACAAACCTGCTATGTAGATAACAGTTTTTCATAGTATACCACGAATGTGGTATTTGTTAGGCAACACAGCTTTCTGCTTTATGACTTTTTATTCATTTATTTATTACATTTATTTTCTACCTTGATTCCAAGGTGATTAAGGTGACATAATGTCAGGGGCTGGGCAGAGGAGGAGGAGTGGTGGAGACCATCTCCCCATCCTGACCCTTGCAGGGAGGAGGAAGAGGAAGACAGTATGTATAGATTTACAGCAGTGGTTTGCAGGAGGTCACAGCTCAGAGGCAGATAAGCGGAGCAGTTGGGAAATGATGAGACAAGAGGAGCAGGCAGAGTCAGAGCAGTAACTGGCTGACATTAGAAAACCTTCCAGACCCTCCATCTCCCAGAACCTGGCGAGCCTTAAAAGTAGGAGAGCAAAGAGCTCAAAGACAGAGGGCAAGTAGCAGCAGCCATAGAGGAGATGATGATGATGACAAATGAAGAAGTGGGAGAGATGGGGGGGGTGGAGATTCACTTGGGACAACACCATCATCCAAGAGGCTGGGTTCTATAGCCTCTCTCTGCAAAGATTGAAATAAAAAATTACGGTAAGAAACTTTTCCTTGTCTTTATACTTTCCTGGGCAACCCACCAGGAGCCACTGAAGGCATCCTGACACATATGTACTTCTCTTCCTCCTCCCCATTTTATCCTCACATCAACCCTGTGAGGTAGGTGAGGCTGAGAGTCAGTCATTGTCCAAAGGTCACCAAGTGGGATTCATGGCTGAGTGGGGATTTAATTCCTGGCTCATCCAGGTCTAGCACTCCAACCCCTGGACCACAGTGTTGTACTGAAAATGTATGTTTTCTTCCATTATGGCCAGTGTAGCACTCATGAATGGGCACAGGGAAAGCTTCCAAAGTCAATGTTAGGTGTTTTGGAGTATTAGTGTTAGTGTGGGTTTGTGTATGTATATATGAACAAAAGCCAGGGCTGTGTACATATTGCATTGATTTGCATATTTTCTTCTTCTGGAAGGTATCAGTCCCTTCTGCATATAAAACAGAACAGAATAGAATTGGTCTGCAGCCTCTAGCAAAGCAGAACAAAATAAAATGCATTTAAACTTGACCAATAATCTTTGAGTAAGAAAGCTAACTAGATTTTTTGTTTTGTCTTGTTGATCTCAATAAAACAACAACAGACTTACTGCAAAGGCCCATCTAACCCACAATCCTGGACACTCTCATAGTGGCCAGCCTTCTTCTTCTTCTTTGGCAATCACTCATAGCTGAGTAAGATTGTCTTCTATGAACACAGACTTAACAGTGAGTCCATAAGTGACTATGGAGGCCAATTCTGGATCCACACATGCTTCCACAGTGGGGACTTAGGGAGTTGATTATGGTGAGGATTTGCCAAATGTGCCTTCCTCTTAGCATGTTTCTCCCTTTTGTCCTGAGTTTGAGTATCTTCAAAGTCCATGACATCTTTGGTAAAGGCTTTTCTCCAACTGGAGCGCTCGCAGGCGAGTGTTTCCCAATTGTCAGTGTTATACTGTAGTACATTTGTTTAGATTTGTCTTGAGAGTCTTTGAACCCCCTTTGTTGACCACCAGCATTACTCTTTCCATTTTTAAGTTTGGAATAGAGTAGTTGCTTTGGAAGACGATAATCAGATACCTGAACAACATGACCAGTCCAACAAAGTTGATGTTGAAGAAGCATTGCTTTGATATTGATGATCTTTGCTTCTTCCAGTACACTGGCATTAGTTCTCCTGTCTTCCCAAGTGATGTGTAAGATTTTTCGGAGACACTGTTGATGGAATCTTTCGAGGAGTTGGAGATGGCATTTATAAGTGGTCCATGTTTCACAAATAGGTTGGTAGTACAATAGCTTTGTAAATAAGCATTTTAGTTTCCCTGTGAATGTCCTGGTCCTAAAACACTCTGCACTTCAATATAGAGAAAGCTGCACTCACAGAGCTCAGAAGATGCTGGATTTCGGCACCAATGTTGGCCCTTGTGGAAAGATTACTGCCCAGGTAGGAGAAGTGATCGGCATTTTCCAATGTTACACCATTAAGTTGGATTTGTGGTGCTGCAGAGGGGTTGTTTTGTGCTTGTTGGTGCAGCACTTTGGTTTTTTGGGATGTTGAGTGATAGGCCAAGCTTTTTGTAAGCTTTTTAGGATATGCCCATGGAATGGTTGCAAGCAGGACATGAGTGCAATTGCACTGTCACCACTTGGGATTCTCAGCAACTGATACTCAGAAGTATACTACCTCTGATAGTGGAAGGAGAACATAGCTATAATTGCTGGTAGCCACTGATATCCTTATCATTCATGAATTTGTCTGATTGTGTTTTAAAGCCATCACACTAGGTGGCCTTCACTACAGCAGATGGGTGTAGGTTCCACTGTTTAACAAGCTGCTGTGTAAAAATGTTCTTCTTTTGATCTGTCCTGATTCTTCCAACATTCAGCTTCATTAAGTGCCCCAAAGTATACATAATAATATACAGAATACACAATATACATAATCTTATACACCTCTGTCATGCACCACCTTCTCAACTGAGAAGCCCCAAATGTTGCAACCTATCCTCATAGGGAAGTTGCTGTGGCCTCATGATCACTTGTTCGCACCTTTTCTTACTCTTTTCCAGCTGTACATTATCTTCTTTCTGAGAAGAGGCCTCAGATCACCCTTCCTCTTGGTTCTGCTTGACCCTCCATTAACAGGAAGCCTGACTCTGCCGCTTCTTTGCAACAGAAGAGAGAAGCTTTTTGTGTCACTCAGACAATACTTGCATAATAATGGGAAGATATTTCACACAATGACAGGGGGAATCCCCACTGGCATGCATTCCAGTGTAAGAAGTGACATTTTAGAATAATGGATTCACTGTCCCTAAGGGGCAAGGAAGCTCATCCAAACCATGTTGAAGGCATAATGATGTATTTCAGGCTTTTTGTGCCATGAGAAATAAGGAGTGAGATGGAAAGTATAGTACATATCTGAGAAAAAGCTATAGGATAAATTCACTTAAGCAGAGGCAGGACAGGAGTCCAATGTATTGGGTAGTATTCTGCTAACACATCCCATCAGCTCAGGAATTTCTGCTTATGGAACATGACTTCACTCACCTTCCCTTCCCCTTCCCCTTCCCTTCCCTTCCCTTCCCTTCCCTTCCCTTCCCTTCCCTTCCCTTCCCTCCCCTCCCCTCCCCTCCCCTCCCCTCCCCTCCCCTCCCCTCCCCAAATCTGCTCCATAGGGTTGGAGCAGGGGTCAGCAACCTTTTTCAGCCATGGGCCAGTCCACTATCCCTCAGACCATGTGGTGGGCCAGACTATATTTTGGAAAATAAAATGAACGGATTCCTATGCCCCACAAATAACCCAGAGATGCATTTTAAATAAAAGGACACATTCTACTCATGTAAAAACACGCTATTCCTGGACCGTCCGTGGGCTGGATTGAGAAGCCGACTGGGCCGCATCCAGCCCACGGGCCTTAGGTTGCCTACCCCTGGGTTGGAGGAACCCTAGAATAGATTTAGAGGGTGTATGGGGAGAGTATCATGTTGATAGAAACATATCCTGAAGGCGGGGGGGGGGGGATACACATCCCACATTTAAATTCTCCCCATAAGGGATTCAAAAACAGAGACGGATGCCTGCAGAGTTATGTAGCACAAATTAGTTTGGTTGTGGAGTTATATTTAGAGGAGATAATGTCTATCTATTTTCCACGCTATGTATTAAAGGTATATTTATGTGTTCTTGGTGAAGTATGTATGTGGGTGGAGAGAGCTAGTTGATGGACAGGAACCTGGAGAAGTAACTGATCTTGCTCCAGTGTGGGCTCACGTTATCTTTCTAGCAGGCTCAGTGGGAAGTCAGCAAAATTTCCATAGTTGGGAGATAGACTTTCTGATAGTGTGCAATAATATTCAAATAACATCTCATACATGGATTTGTGAAGAGGTGAGAGAAGTAGATATTAATATCTCATCCAGTGTGAGATTTGGGCTGCAACCTTGTGCACTCATTGTAGAGCAGCCTGAGGTCGATCCTGAGATCGAACCAGCCAAGCCTGAGCCCCCCAAAATGCCCAAACCCAATCTGTCAGGATGGGCATGCCTGGGTTTTCCCCAACATATGTCAAGCATAGCTATACCACAATGAATATTTATCCTGTGCTCACTGTACTTTGTTCACTGTGTGTTTGCATGTCTTCCTGTTAATAATTAGTTCATCCCATCCCACTTTTCTGTGCACTTCCTTGTCACTTTCCTAACCACAAAAAGTCCCTGTGTGTGCATGTCTAAGTGAATTTGTTGTCAAATCCACTTAAATTGTACAAACCTACATTTCCAGTATGTTGATGAATTGTGCAAAATATGGCCACTCTGGTGACACCCTACTGGGCCTCCTCAAATGACCTCAGTGACCAAGTTCTGTAAGAGACCTGCTGGGCCCAATATGTCATTTTTCTTGCTCTGCTATCCCAGCCTACTTGACATGCATAGACCAGAGATGGAGGGCTGGATGGCGGGAGAAAGGGAGGGAGGCAGGAAGAGTTATTTTGTTTGAGGAGAAAATCCAAGTCTTGCAACTAATACCATGAATGTCTTCTGGGAAACCAATGACCCTTTTCATTAGTTCCACTTGGAAATAAAAAATTGGCTCATACCTGGGTCTGTCTTGGAGAGCTAGCTCCAGGTAAGGGCTGTCTTTTCCTATTAGTAAAGGAAGAGCTGGTGATAGGTTCAAGATTGACAACTAGAGAAAGGAAGAATGAGGATGAAGGGATTTCAAGAGCAGGTAACATAAAACTATCTTCTCTCCTATATCCCTCAATTATATTTGGCAGGCTTGCTTGTGGCTCAAAGCTCCATATAGAACAGTATGCAGCCCAGTCTTATGCACATTGACACAGATTGCGTTCAGTGATGCTTACAAATAAAGGGTGTATAGAATTGCTGTCTTATGATCTCTTCTCTATAATTCCCTGTTTTGATCACATTCCTTCTTTCAGAGACTATTGGATAGCTGAAAACTATGCAAGTAAATCATAATCATTCTTAACACTTATATTACGGATTGGGAAACTGTGGATGTCCAGATGTTGCTGTAGTCCAAATCCCATAAGCCCCATTCTGCCAGCCAATGGTTTAGGGTGATGGGAGTTGTAGCCCAACAGCATCTGGAGAGCTGCAGGTTCCCCACCCCTCATGTGTCTCAGGACCTTAAGGATTGCCTCTTTGCACATGGAACAAACCAGACCTTGTGTTTATCTGAGTTGCTGCTCCATGTGTCTTCTCCAAGAAAGGTGCTGAGGTTGGCAACACAAGAACAGACCTTTTCAGTAGTGACTCCTTGCTTATGAAATGCTCTCCCCAGGAAGGCACACATGACACCATCATTGGCTTCTTTTAGGCTCCAAGCAGAAATGTTTCTTTTTAGCCAAGTGTTTGACCTTTAACTCAGAGAGTTTTACATATTGAGGCCTCCTTTAGTGGATGGGATGTGTTA
This sequence comes from Podarcis melisellensis, assembly GCF_964234715.1. Lineage (NCBI taxonomy): Eukaryota > Metazoa > Chordata > Lepidosauria > Squamata > Lacertidae > Podarcis > Podarcis melisellensis. The sequence goes on from NC_138532.1 coordinate 4,882,476, forward strand.
GACCACCTTTTGTATACTGTACAGTGGTATCTCGGGTTATGAACTTAATTCATTCCAGAGGTCCGTTCTTAACCTGAAACTGTTCTTAACCTGAGGCGCACTTTCGTTAATGGGGCTTCCCACTGCCACCGCGCCACCGGTGCACAATTTCTGTTCTTATCCTGGGGCAAAGTTTGCAAACTGCAGCAACTATTTCCGGGTTAGTGGAGTTTGTAACCTGAAGCATTTGTAAACCGAAGCGTTTGTAACCCGAAGTTTTTGTAACCCAAGGTACCACTGTATATGAATGTTTTCAGCTTTTATTTTGTTTCCTCTTATATCAGTTTTAATTTTTGCATTATATTGTAAATGGCTTTGAAATTACTTTTCATAAAAAAGCAACTAATAAATGCAACAAATAATAATAATAATGTTTACACTTCTTTGGACCACAGTTGATCTCTTGCAAAGCTTAGCTTTCAGGGGTTAATTCACTAGCAGAAGTAGTGCAGCTACTATAGATGTGTGTTTAATGTGTGTTTTAATAAAGTCTTGTTTGTTTCAGATTTATGTTCAGGCTGTGTGCTATCTCCTCTGCATTAGAAGCTACAGAAGAATTATCTTTAGGGGCAGGTTGCATTCCTTCCCTGTGTACAAAGTAACCTACTTCAGAGGTTTTTGCACTATCTCTGATACAATCTGTAGACACTGAACACACTTCATTTTACCATCTTTTCCACCTAGGAAAAAAAAGCAAAAGATAATCAGCAGATTGAACGCTGCAGGGCCTCATTTATTTTGCAAAGCACTTTGAGACTTCAAGGCAAAACCCAGTGCAGCATGTGTGCAAATTCTTATTGATTTTTTAAAAAATGGTTAAGAATAAAACATGGGAGGCATGAGGGAAAGTGAATCATTCACATTTGAAGAACAATCATTAGGATGCTTCAGGAATCAATTCTGAGTGTGATTTTGTTCACTTTGCATATTTCATTAATCACCCTGGGGGTAGCTGTGAATGTGATCAATGGTTCTGTTATGAGTACATTTGCTAATGACTCAAAAAGGGGTCAGAGATACACTATATACATCTGCAGGACAGCAAAGAAAGTGCATGTGGAATTGTTTGGATAAATGAGGAGGGCTTCAGGCAAAGAATTTGGCTTGCGTGATAATTGTAATTGAACAGGATGTGGCCTTCAGGTTATTTGCAAGTTATTTGCATGGGGCCCAATTGTGTTACAAGTTCTCTTTAGAAGAAAGTGGATGCAAGGACCTCTTGTGGAGTACTTTTCTTAATTATGTTATACAAAAGAGGCTCCAACTGCAGCAAATCAGGATATTAAAATGGGTGACAGACTTATTCTTTCCTGCATTTAGTGGTTTTTTGTTGCTGGTAGTCGATGTGGTGTGGTCAAGATGACAGGAGTGGTGCATTGTGCATGGTGGAAAGACAGTCTTATTAGTTAATGAGTGAGAGCTACTTTTTCAATTTATGCTATGAAACATGGCAAAAACAAAAAGGAATCAAGTCTGTGTTATCATTGTAATGGAGATGGTTCTTTACGAACTAGATGCGATGTTAATTAATAATAATAATAATAATATCTTTATTGTCATTGCCCCCTCTCAGGGACAACGAAATTACTTGGCTGCTCCATCCACCCAGATAGGGCACTCCACTCAAAATCAGAACAACTATAAAAACACTAATTAAAACAATATAATATAATACAGCAAGGAAGATTAGATGACTTTCAAAGTCCAGGTTTCCCATTCAGGGCCGAGATCGCTCAGGAGAAGAAGCTGTTCTTGAGACGGCTCGTTCTTGTCATCATCGTCCTGTTGCGAGAATGGAATTAATGTACACGTTTTGTAAGAAAACTATACTTGTCATTCTATAGCCTGAAACTATAGATCACATTCCCAACATGTTCACCCTACTCTCTCAGTGACGTCTCTGCTGCCTTGGTCATGTACACAAAATGGAAGATGACAGGAACCCCAAGGATGTGCTCTAGACACTAGGCCTGTTGGTAGACCAACTCTGCCTTGCAAAAATGCCTGCAAATGTGATGTGAAGACTGGCAAAATGAAACTCACCATATGGGAATCCTGTGCAGATGATTGTGATGCCTGGATACAGAAAGTCAGGTTGTGTATCTACAGCAGGGACCACATGAGGAATGACCACTAGGAGGAGTACATAGAGAAGAAATGTCATGGTACACCTGTTGCAGCAAAATCGGACACCTTCATCTGCCTCACCTGCAATGAAACAGGTCTCTCCCATATCAGTTTTTACACCTACTGCAGGCATTGTAACTCTTCAATACAGGCATGCCATCGGGTGGGGGAGGCAGGGAGACAAGAGGCCCCTCAAAATTCCCTGATGGCTATGCATCCATACCACAGGGGGTGTGCTCGTGTCACACACACAAGCCACAGGTGTGCACACAACACATCATCATGCCTCGTAGCATGCATGTGTGACATTAGCATGTTTGTAACATTACATGTTTGTAGTCTTTTATTCATGAAAAACAGAAATCAAACCTCAAACCTATCCCCTTTTCAGACATTCCTTATAGCCCTCTTTTGCTACATAAGGGGATCCAAGAGAGCCAAGCCTCAGATAGAATTAATCCAGATCTCCATTAGCAGCTCTGATGCAGCTTTCCAGTGACAAGCAACAACCAGTCATACTGTTTATTTCTTTAATATAGACTTCCCTAACCTGCTGCCTGTCATGTGTTTTGGGCTCCTTATTCATCAGTGGCAGCTGGCATGGCAAATGGCCAGGGATGACTGGGGTTGTTGTCCAACAAATCTGGAAGTCACAAAATTGGGAAAGACTGTTTTAATATGTGAAGGTAACCTATACTGGAAAGAGAAAGGAGTAATGAGAAATAGAAATACAATATGCCAGGCAAGAGTGAGGTGTGGCCAGGCGTTAGCCCAAGGAAGACTTTGACTGGAATGAAATTGCCCCAAACTGGTAACATTTGGACTATCACTTGTGCAACGAAAGCTTTAGGATGAAATTCTGTGCTCCAGAACTACACAAGACACTTTCTCCTATTGTCCATGTGCAAATCTCATTAAAAACATTCAAAAATTATATTTTATTGCTGAGAGACAACCAGAATTAAAGCCAACTCAGAACCACAGAAGACAGGAACCAGGAAATGTGGGTTAAGTCAAAACCAAGACCCAGCCAGGAATAGAAGACAAGGCAGAAGGCAGGGTCAAGGAGCAACCCTCCCCAGCCACAACCCTAAGAAGCACTTCTCCTTGAGAGTTTTGTCTGGTTGTTCTTGCATTCTGATAGTACTTCTTGCTAGCCTACTGTATAAAGGTAACAGTATAAAGTATATGCAGTATAAAGGTAACTCCGCCCACTTTCGCTTTTAGCCTCATCCACCACTAGCACGTGGTGCCTTGGAGAATGCCTAGAAGAAAATGTGGCCTTTGGGCTGAAAGTTCCTCTTACAGTCAGTAAATTTTCATTCACATATGCATGTCTCTTTGAAGGTCTGTTCTTATTTTCCCTTTGTCATCTACCTTCCCCTCGTCATCAGTTAAGAAAGAAGTGAAAATGAGCATGTGAGCATCTAAAATATAAGCCTTCAATCAAAAGGAAAGGGGGGGGGCAAAGAAAACAAACAGAGAAATGGGGACCCAGATCTATGTTTGTACCTTTAGCTATTATTTGCTTGCAGAACCTTCACGTTAAGAGTTCAGCTAACTGTGGGCATAATTTTTTCTCTTAGCCAAACAGGCAAAATACCACAGTTATCCACTCTTTTTAAATGGATCCTACCGGTACAACAGCAGTATGCCCTCTACCCTGACAAATACAAATAACTTATAAAAACTTTACATTGTCAAAGTGGGAGTCATAGACATTCTATGAGAAAGCTCACCATTTATTTAACTGGATGTTGAGATAACACACCAGTGATATAGCTCTAAAACTGAATTTATATAAAATGCTAAAGTCCTGATTCCTTGTTTTCACGAGGTGTAATCAGGTTAGTGCATTTTATGCTATAAATTCTGTGCTCAATACAACAATAGACTCAGGAGGAGTGGTGTTCACACTATTTTTTGAAGACCTCGTGGGGAAAGCCATTACCAAGCATCTCATCTAACAAAACCTCCAGTTTCTGGTAAGGGCAGCAAGGATACTGTTCCACCTCAGGAGAGTGTTTGCTGGGGAGAATGTGCATGTTTGCCATCAGGTTGCCAAGTGCTTTGCCTGCTCCTACAGAAATGCTGCTAAGCCAGTAACATTTACTGCTCTAGATTATGCCAGGACTGTATGTTTTTTATTACTTCCTTCTATTTTGTTGGATAAAAGTGGTGACGATCCTGCCCCCGCCCCACCGCTTGTCATAGTACCTGAAAGGGTTATGGGTTATGGCCAGGGAGTGGATAGGTCTTCCATTTTAAAAAAAGACCAAAACATGATTGGTAGTCGCAGCTATGGAATTCCTGCAGCAATAAAACTGCTAGCACATTTGCAAAGCTAAGCAGGGTCCAGTATGGTTCCCCATTGGATGAGGGCCCATGTGCTGAGATTCCTGCATTGCAAGGGGTTGGACTAGATGACCCTCATGGTCCCTTCCCACTCTATGATTCTAAGACTGTATCTTCAGCAAAATAGGTAACTGCTTTATACTTAGCCATTGGCCCATGTGGCTCAATATTTCTCACACAGACTGGCTGTAACTGTCCAGAATGTCAGACAAGGGGACATGCTACCACTGAGCCCTTGTCCCTCCTCTGATTCCTTTGCAATAGCATCAAACTCATTTCTCAGGGCACACCAAGGGCACATTTAGTTCTGGGACATGTACAAAATTTGACTTGAACCAAGCTTCTCAGAAAGAATACTACAAAAAAACCTTTTGACCTGAAGTGTGCTTTATTGCTTAGTGCCCTGACATACATTTTTGTTACCATTTGATGAAGTGTGTCCTCCCTCAAAGAGGGCACGTGTTGCGGTGAGACCTAGAGACTGCCCTCCTGGTTGTGGGTGGGTATATTGGACAGCCACAACATCCGATTGGTAGGTCCCTTGTTGCTGGGTTTAATTTGGTCACTAGGGTGCAGTCTAAATGGATCAAGGGACCTATATATGCCTATGCACATGACCCAGAGCTTCCTCTTTCGGCTCGTGCATCGAAACACCCATCCACCTCTCCCTATTTTTAGTGATTGACCTTGCTATGCCGTCGTGTGTTGTCTGTCATTGGGACAGGGGCACTGTTCAGTTTCTGTTAATTGATTCTCATGAAAACTTACAGATTCTGGCTTCACACAATTAACTCAAGGCAGTGTCAATTTCTCTTGGCAGAAAGCCAAGGTCTGCTTGACCTAGAAACTACTTACTCTGATTGGTTAACGACCAGCACTCAACTCTGTTATCTAGGAATGCTAGCACAGTTTGTGAGGGGTGTGTTAGGAGTAGGAGTGCTGTGTATGGTTAAGAGAGAGAGAGAGAAAGAAAGTATTTATTTTGCTTTGTTTTGTATGCATAAACTCTGCTGGTTTTATTTTTCCTTTTAATAAATCCTGTAAATAGTTATTCTGAGTCTAGCTGACTAGTCATTTCCACTTCAACTAGCTTCTTCGCTGTGCAGGAAAACTCTGCTACGTTTGGGCTAAAGCCATTAGAGCTATGCCTGACACTTCAAAGTTCCAAGAGGCACGGCAGGAATTTTCCCCACTTGGCTGATTGGCTGTTGCCATTTGGGTTTTGCCTGCCTTGTAGCAAATCGTCACAACTTGTATGGTTGCGGATAGGCTCTGGTTCAGGTGATAGGGATGGGAGAATGCTCTCGTCAACCCTATGTGAAGGGTATTCCGTTAAAGGAATCCAGGGACTCAACTTGGTTTGGTGAACCCCCGAGAGGGCATTGTGCCCGTGGCTGAGTCCAGGGGAGCATCTGGGGTGTGAACAGAGTCTGTTCCCAGGCTTTTCACCTGCCTCAGGTGTTCACCCATGGCTGACCTATCATAGAGCTCTGGGTCAGCGCTACCTGCAAGGGTGCAGGGAGCTAGTCGAACCAGAGCCTATGCAACCACTCACTTTTCTGTAATCAATAAAGTTGTGGCCTAAATTCTGCCAAAAACCAAAACAAAAATTTGAGTCAATTGTGTGTTTATTTAGGAGTGAGATCTCTGGGTCTGAACATGCAATGATAATAATAATAATAAATAATAAAATAATCCTCTGTTTTAATCTCAATTGAGCCTTCCAGTAGCCTTTGTGAGTGGTTTTTAGTAAATTAAATGGCACATCCTGCAGAAATACTGGGCTAATTGAGTTAGCAAGGGCCCCAAGAATGCCCAGCAGGGGACAAGAAATCTGCAGTTTGCAGCGTGACTGTTTTCCATTTGTGTAATAATTGGGATTGTTAAAGCTGTCAGTTAGATTGTTCCACAAGGTGAGTAGATTTCATTGTGTTAAGGAAAATGGTTGCAATGGGGTCGGGGAGACAGCTCTGTATATTAAGGAAATTAAAGGGAAAGCAGGCTAATGCTTAACCACTACCCCACCCACACAGAAGTACTTTTTTCAATTGATTTCTGTTCCCATTAGATATTTCATCAATCACTGTGTATATTTCCCAGGAATTGACCTTCCCCAAACCATATCCACACACTGAAGCAGTCAGACAGTGGTGGATCAGCACTTTATTGACTGGGGGCCATTCGGTTTAAGGCGGGCAGTAGTTGACCAGTGAGACATGACAATTTCTCCCACCAATGAAGGCAACCCGTAGTGCTTGTCTCTTATGCCAATCAGGTTGAGCTTATAACCCATAACTGCTGCCTCCCACAATATTTTTGCTGCAACCTCTCCAGGACACAAGTCTGAGTAGTGTTTATGGAGGTCCTGGGTTGCCTAGACGACAAGACCCACCTCTTGGCCTCAATGATGTGGTCCAAAAGAAAGGAAAGCAATAAATTTAGCACCAGCTTAGCTGCAGGAATTGCTGGAAGGAGGCATACAAGATGCCAATAAGCCATCTTAGGAACTCCACTCCAGATTTGTGTAGGGTTTATTCCTTAGCAAGGTCATGGGTACAGATTGTTCCTCAGGGTTTGCTCCTGAAGCCTTTCTCATTAATGAGTATAGCCACAAGGCAGTGGAAGTTTAGCATAAGAGTTTTCCTTCTCCTAGATGGGCTACCTTCCCAGGTTGACGAGCCCCAGCTGCCCCTCATTTCCCTCTACAGCACGTGGAGTAACTGCCTTCTTGACTGTTGGGCCCACTGTTGGTCTTGTCCACTCAATCCACTGGGGCCCATGCTTGCATGCAAGGACTAGACAAGTCTCTAATTCATCAAGTGTTTAAGACCAATCAGCTACCCCCACTTGGTTTAGCTGACCATTCGAAGTCATTACCTGGGGTGTGACCACTGCCACATGCTTACAGATTCTAGGAACCACAGGTGAGACCTGAGTGGAGGGTGGGGGTCGAATGGTGGACCAACTACTCAGAAGGAGCATGGCATGTACCCCAGCAGCGATACTGCCCCTTCCCTTCCACCCCATACCCCCCCATATAAATTGTGTGAAATATCTCTGGACTCTTGCAACATTTGTGGTTTTTTAGTTTAGAGGAAAGGCAAGGGAAAACATGATAGAAGTGTATAAAAGAATGCATGGTTTGGAGAAAGTGGATAGGAAAATGGTTTCCTTCCTCACCCAAACTGAATGCTGGAGGATTTGGGGCAGATAAAAGAATTATTATTTTTTTGCATAGTGCATTGTTAGGCCATGGATTTTGCTCCTGCAAGAGGTAATGATGCTCATCAGTGTGGAAGATACAGCTACCAAGGCCTACCAGCCATGGTGGCTATGTTCTACCTCCACTATCAGAGATAGCATGCCTCTGAATCAGAGTTGCTGGAAACACATATGGGGAGAATTGGAAGGGATCACAAGGGTAATCTAGTCCAAAGTCTCGCAATGAAGTTCTTCTTCCAGGTGCCCCATAGGCATCTTGTTGGTCACTGTGAGAACAGGATGTTGGACTAGATGAGCCGTTGGCTGCCTCCAAAAGGCTCTTCTTATGTTCTTATGACTCCACATCAGAATGGTGGCATAGGTGCTGTATAAATATATGATGGCTGATGGTTGCAAAAATCAGGTTGGTTTATTTTTTCCCCTTTCAGGACTCCATCTGGTATGTTTGCCTTGGTGTGACCACCAGTAATTTCCACTGGCAGCCAATCAACAAGACTTGTTCTCTCACAAGTCACACCAGGCTGGTCTTGTGAGGAAGCTGAACCTTCTGTATGTTTGGGTTGCCAACAGGTTCATGTAATGTTTCTCCTGAAAGGAATAATTTTGCATTCCGTGGTCAGAAATGCAGAGCCGTATCTTAGCCATCTCCAGAGACTCCAAAATGAGATGGGTGTGCTTGCAGAAAAAGAGGAGGAATAAAGCATCCACTTGTGTGTTTTTTGCCAGGAACTCTGTAGATTTGTCTTGCCAGAAATCAAATGTTTGCACTGCCAGGCAACAGGACCATTTGCTAACTAACCTTAGCATGCTGGGAATTAAGCCGCTGAACTTGCATTTCCAAGAACTAAATACAGATCATGCCAATAGGGGGGCTTTTTAATGAAGTCAAACTACCTCCCCTTTGCAAAACATGCTTGTTTGAGGGCTCACATAGTGACATTTTTGCACTGTATATACACACAGAGCCAGTTCTGAGTGTAATTTGTTTGTTCCAGACTGAGTTGAGATAAGAAAAGTAATGAAACAAGAGCTGAACAGATTTTTCATTTTCAGACTGGCTCATCTCAGTCTGCTGCCCACTACCCAGTCCTGAAACATGGGACTGGTGCTCAGTACTAGACTACAAAAATGGGTGTTATTTCCCTCATGGCCATGGTGAGCTCAAGGAGGTAACAATTCCCCAGCTCAGGAGAGTTTACATCACTTTGCACCAGTTTACATAAAAGTTGTCCTCCAAGGTTACATGTAGGCACCACTTGTATGAATCACAAATTATCGAATGTCTTCTTCTTCTTTGGTGATCACTCGTAGCCAAGTAAGATTGTCTTTCATAAACACGGTTTTAACAATGAGTCAGTAAGTGACTGTGGAGGCCAATTCTGGATCCACACTTCCTTCCACAGTGGGGACATATAGGGTGTACTGAGATGGTGGCAGCACTTTGTAAAACCATTGTGATTATGGAGATTGATTGACACTTCTCCAGTTTTTGCCATGCAGTTATCCAGCCGCATTATGTGTACAACTATGTATATATTGGGGCAAAGTGTGCATGGAAATGCATATTTTGGTGAAAATAAAATGCATTATATTAGACAGAAGTGCATTAAAATATGTATATTAGAAGAAATTCACACTAAGCTGCTGAGGAATTTCCAGGAAAACCTTTTTTTAAAAGAAGTGCAAGCTGATGTGAACATGCAGAGAAATGAGATTAAGACTGGAGAAACCAAAGTTGCAGTCACTTATCCCTACCCAGGGGTAGCCGATGCAATTCCGTGATGATGCCCAGATTCAGTTCCTAGGATCCTTGACCATTTACCAAGCTGTTTAGGACAATTGGGAATTGGAGCTCAACAACATCCGGAGAACATCACATTGGCTAACCTTGATGTAACCATGTGGTAGCTGGTTGTCCCATTTGCCCTGCCAACTGGTGAAAAGAACCTCATTTCACCATGTTTCCCCTGGATTTTGATCAGATACAAAAGGGCTACCAGATTTTACTCACCACTGAGAATGGTCAGTAGCTCAGTGATGGGTCACTGAGAATGAAGGTCACAAGCTCAGTCCCTGCCATCTCTATTCATGTCTATTCACAAGGAGCTCTGGTAGTAGGGCTAATAAATGGGATCATCTTAATAGATGGTCCTGCTTGTGGGCTGGCTCTCAACCTGCTTCCCCCCCACCCTGGCATGGGTGGAGCTATTGCCCTCACGCCAGGGTGGCACCACAATCACCCAGGGCTATTGCCCAATCAATTCAAAGGGTGATGGTGGGAAAAAGTATAAAAGTGGCAGTGCGACGTGTGCTTGGCTCCTGCTTGGCGCTGTCGAACACCCACCCTCCCTCCCTTTAATTTAGATCCTTTGGTTTTTTTTATAAGATATTTATTAGCATTTTCACAAGTTTTATAAGACACAAAAATCACACAAAAAAGACACAAAAAGTAAAATCAACAATACATATAAAAAAGAAAAATCGAAAAAACAAACAAAAATCACATGTATAATTTCATTCCCTTATAACCGTGAAAAAAACTTTCCCGACCTCCTCGTACCTCTCCTTACTGCATTCCATTCTCTAATTAGTTTATCTTCAACAAATCCTTCCCTTAGTTTTAATTAAACTTCTTAAAAATTCTTTCCATATTACATAATGATTTCAGCTAGCAGCCCCTTAATTTCAGAATCGGCATCATCTTAACATTCAATAATTTTACAATATTTCTTAAGATAATCTCTAAATTTCTTCCAGTCTTCTTCTGCAGTCTCTTTCCTCTGTTCTCAGATTCTGCCAGTCATCTCTGCCAGTCCCATATAGTCTATAACTTTCATCTGCCATTCTTCCACGGTGGGTAGTTCTTCTGTCTTCCAATACTTTGCAATAAGTATTCTTGCTGCTGTTGTAGCATACATGAAAAAAGTCCTATCCTTCTTTAACACCAATTGGCCGACCATACCCAGGAGAAAGGCCTCTGGTTTCTTTAAGAAGGTATATTTAAATACCTTTTTCATTTCATTATAAATCTTCTCCCAGAAAGCCTTAATCTTTGGGCACGTCCACCAAAGGTGAAAAAATGTACCTTCAATCTCTTTACATTGCCAGCATTTATTGTCAGACAAGTGGTATATAATTTAGATCCTTTGGCCTTGCTTTGGACTTTGGTTGGTTGCCTGGCTTGAGTCGGGATCCGGGTAGGAATTTTTCCATTTGGCAAATTGGCATGGGCCACTTGGTTTTTGCAATTGTCACAACTTTGTAAGATTTGGCAGTTAGGCGTTGGCTTATGGTGAATGGAGAAGGGGAGGTCAGCCATCGCCTGCCCCTCCAGTTGCAAGGGTATTCCGTTAAAGGAAGTCGGGGCCTGGTTCCTGTCTGAAGTCTGCTTGAGGGGCTAGGGCAATGCCAGGCTCTGGGAACACCAGGGGAAATGCAGGCGGGTTCCCCCGAAGCAATTTCGCTTTGGGTGGTTATCCCTTACGGACTTCCTGCAAAGGGGGCAGGAGTCAGATATAGTCTTGCCAATGCCTAAGCAAATACCACTCCCATTCCTGTAATCAATAAAGTTGTGGCCAAATTTTTGCCCAAAAACCTTAAACAAAATATCTGTGTCTGTGTGAATTTATTTATCCTAATGGGGGGGGGCAGCTTGAGGGTCTTGCCACGCAACAGATTTTGCCTAAGACCCTGAGCAAGCTTATCACTGTTCTGACTCAGTATCAGACAGTTTCATATTGTTATACATCACCCCAATCTCTTGAGTGCTGAGAGATTCCAGGGGTTCCAGTGCTTGCCCAGAATGTGGTTTCCTTGGAATGAAGGTCAACAGAGATTGTGGTGTCTTTAGGATATATGGTTTTATTTACACATATATACAACCTCAGCCAACCTGAAATGGAGGGGCTAAAAACATTAACATTCCTAGAGATCTAGCTTCTCCATTGGTTGTTGCTTTGGATCCAGCACAGAGCGAGCAAGTCTCTGAGTGCAGCTTCCATCCTGCTTCCAGCTCAGCTCATACACACCACTTTGGCTATTGTTATCTTGCCTAGCAACTAGGTGTGTCGTGATGGGGGTGGCCTATCCATTTGCCTTATGGCACAGAGCAATTTCTTTGGTTATAATTGTGTGTTGCTAGCCAAATGCATAACTTTGGTAAAGAAAGAGGCTTGGCAAGCTTGCTCTCATACATTCCACCCAGATACAGGATCCCAAGAATTGGAAAATACTCCAGGTATCATCCAGACTGACGCCCTATAGCAGATCCCACCGCTAACACCAATTTGTAGCAGATCCCACTGTTCTGGATACCAATTGTGGTGGATCCCACTTACGGATGCTCTATATAACCACCATGGGTTATCATATGGTTTTTGTGTGAGGGTAAACTTAGATCCTTGGAGACTCAGACAGAAGTTGTACAAATGAGAAAATATTTATTTTACAGAACAAAGTTGATAAACTGTCTAGAGATACCGTTCCTTCGGGAAACAGTAAACTTATTAATCATTATACTAAATCTAGTGGGTGTTGTTGGCTTCCAAACAAGGTAGTTCTTTTAAACTTCAGTTGCTTATTTTAAGTTATTACTCTTCAGTTAGATGTTACAGGTTTTAGACTTAGCTAAAAGTGAAGTGATGTTATTTCACTTCTGTTCCTTATCTTAATTGTTGCATAGGTGTTACAACTTAATACATTGGTTCTTAAACAAGGTGGAAGTTTATGTCAGTTTCCCAACCTTTTCTCACTCCCATTCCTGAGGTACTTTTAGCAGTATAACACTCAGAGGATCACCACTGATCCTCTGGTTTGGGAGCCTTCTCTTTCTAGAAGATCTCTCCCCTCCTGACTGACATGAGACCCAAGGAGGCGGTATCCTCACAGCTTCTACTTCTGCTCAAACTCAGCCCTCCAATTAACTCCTGTCTGAAGACTCTCCCAAGACACTACACACTGCCTTCATATTGAAGCTCAGAGACTCCTTTCTCTAGCTGTAGATATTTTCTGCAGAGTGGATGTTACACACAGACCAAAACCAACTCTCCTCTCCTTCCTGATCTCTCTTAATCAATCTCCTCATCTGAACACTCACTCAGAAATGGCTCCTTTTATTTTCCCTTCCAAAGTGCTGGCTCCAGCCCCTCTGGCTGGCTGTCTTGGTAGCCAATCAGAGAGAGGCTCCAGCCCTCTGCTGGAATTCCAAGACACTGGTCTAGCTCAGCTGTCCATCACAATACCCCAACTCATAATAATATGTTCCTACATGCATGTGCACAACAGTAAGTAACCACTTGGCAATGAAATATTCTTATTTGCTATTGCTGAAAACCGTGTTGGGGAAAAATGACTGTGGGGGGAAATGTTTATTAAACATGAGAATCATTTGTGAACATTTCTGCTCACAAATAGGGAAACATCTGTTAAAGACATGCAGTCATTTGTAAATGACAGACAAGAGACAAAGGAGAATTCATATACTGTATAAGGAGGGCTGAATTTCCTGACTTTTCCAACACAATATTGTTCAAATGTATACTGACTTATTTCTGCAAACTACCTCATTTTGGAATCAGTGGAAGAATACCCAGAGATTTCCAAAAGCTTTAGAATGAGCCTTTGAAAGCCAGTTCTAGGTTTACTTATGATAAAAGGATCCCTTCCCAAACTAAGCTGTAGGATTGCCTAAATTCACAATTTTACAGAGTGCACATATTTTGGGAGCTCTGTCCATAATCAGTGGGTAGTATCATGGATGGAGTTTCCACATATTTTCCAAAGAACCATATGTTTACCCAATCAGTCATTATGGGGATTTAAAAAAAATCAATTTGGAGAAGGACCATAGTTCAGTAGTACAGCACGTTTTCCACCCACAGACCCCAAATAAAGAGACAAAACAAATGTGGTGGAGTAAATTAGGGCCACAGCTTTATTTAATTAATAAACTGTAGCAACACCTGACTGCTAAGTGGAAATTTATTGAGTCAGGGATAAGAATTGGCTTCTTCCTCCTCATCTCTGTGTGTTTTTCTTTTATTTATTTATGAACATAAGGAGAGCCTGCCTGACCAGGCCAGTGGCTCATCTAGTCCAGCATCTTGTTGTCACAAAGACCAACCAACTGGCTATAGGAAACTCTCAAGCAGCAAACAGGCACAATAACACACACACAGAGAGACACACACACCCCTTGTGGTTTCCAACAACTGATATTCAGAAGCATTTCTTCTTCTGACTGTGGAGGAATAGTCATTGTGGGAAGTCACCATCTCAAATCTTTATTGCAAATATAACAGAGAAGTGTGGAAACAAACTTTACCACATGGCATCACTCTAAAAATAATTCCATTGATCCTGATGTGTATATATAGAGAGAGAGGCAGTCAGTAAGTTCAAATATGTCCAAACAAGACTGTTAAGTATAAGCTATACATTCAAACATAGGGAGATCCTCAAAGCACCGGGAAGCAGATAGTGGGTGTTTATCCTTCCAGCTTTGCAGGATAAGAGCTCACCTTCACTTCTGCTGAAAACCTGATTGATGTTTGTTCTGACTCAGCAGCAAACAACAGGAAAGTGGTGGGGCAAAAGAAAAACCTCTCGGACCTGTACCTAGAAATCACAGGACAAAATGAAGTGTGGACAAGCTCTAAGTCTCTTTGCAACCATAAGGGTTAGCAGGGTCCACTTTTGTTGTCCATTTGTTAGACTCTCATCTTTGTATTTGCAGGCGAGTCCACCCCGGCCTCAGGAAAAGGCATTATCAGATCTGTTGCCACCAAGCTGAGGTGGTGTGGTGGCAGGAGAGGATGGCAGCAAGCTCAGGGCAGAGCCAATCCTGTATTTCCACTGGTGTGCCCACGTAGTCCTGACCTCTCTACCACCTGGTCCCACCTCTGCACCATCTCAATTAGGGGCAGCCCCCTTTCACCTCCCCAGTCAGCACCCTCACTCTTGGGAGAGCATTCCATAATGGCACTACCAGCACCGAAAACCCATTTTCTCCAGTAGTCACTTATTATAACACATTTGGGGAGGACAATTGGGAACGTGCCTCTGAAATTTCCCTTTAAATTCTATCTATCTCTACCATCTATCTATCATCTATCTATCTATCTATCTATCTATCTATCTATCTATCTATCTATCTATCTATCTCTATCATCATCTATCTATCTATCTCTATCTCTATCATCTCTATCTCTATCTATCTCTATCTCTCTCTATCTCTATCATCTCTCTCTCTATCTCTATCTCTCTCTCTATCTCTATCTCTATCGTCTATCTATCTATCATCATCATCATTATCTATATCTATATCTATCTATCTATCTATCATCTATCTATCTATCTATCTATCTATCTATCTATCTATCTATCTATCATCATCATCTATCATCTATCTATCTATCTATCTCTATCTATCATCTATCTATCTATCTATCTATCTATCTATCTATCTATCTATCTATCTATCTATCTATCATCTATCTATCATCTATCTATCTATCTATCTATCTATCTATCTATCTATCTATCATCTATCTATCTATCTATCTATCTATCTATCTATCTATCTATCTATCTATCTATCATCTATCTATCTATCTATCTATCTATCTCTATCTATCTATCTATATCTATCTATCTATCTATCTATCTATCATCTATCATCTATATCTATCTATCATCTATCTATCATCTATCTATCTATCATCTATCTATCTATCTATCTATCTATCTATCTATCTATCTATCATCTATCTATCTATCATCTATCTATCTATCATCTATTATCTATCTATCTATATCTATCTATCTATCTATCTATCTATCTATCATCTATCTATCTATCTATCTATCTATCTATCTATCTATCTATCTATCTATCATCTATCTATCTATCATCTATCTATCTATCTATCTATCATCTATCTATCTATCTATCTATCTAATCTATCATCTATCTATCATCATCCATCTATCATCATCTATCATCTATCTATCTGTCTGTCTGTCTGTGCACAGTCCCCTTGACTCATTCTGGGGCTCTAGCTTGCCCCAGCCTCACCTGGATCTCACCCCAAATCAATTCACGGGTGGGGCTAATGTTTAAGAGGGGATGGAAGAAGGAGGCACCACATCTCCTCCCCACCCCCCAGGCTGCAAGGTTCTTGTTTCCCATTAGTTTCTGCTTTGGATCCAACTCTGCAATTCTATGATTCTATCATCCTGCTGGGTGCTGCTTTGCAAACACCTTCTCTGCAGCAGAACTGAAACCTCAGCTCACTAGGTGGAGGATTCAATCCTGCTGTGCTTCCTCGGTGCCTTTCCAGCAAGGAACAAGCAGGGATTGTCTGACTCAGGCTGATCTGGGGCTTTCACCCCATGCACCTTCACCTCCCCCAATATATTTGGGCTTTGGCTGAATCTGGTGCACTACACTTTTAATCAATATACACAAATTTTATGCAAGCCCTGTGTTCTCTTTCAATATCTTTTTGGGTGACATGTTTTCTTTTTTTCTGTCAATACGTGTTTACTCTAGATCTGAGAGGATCTTGACCTCAGAAGACAGCTCTAAAGGTTTGGGTGCTACTTTTCTTTGGACTTATTGACAGCTTTATTGTATGCCATGTCTTTGGGATGTGATTTAGGGAGAGTGTATGGTGGTCATCATATGCCAGCCTGTTCCCTCCCCCCATTTTTCAGATCATGTGTCTTAGGACTAGGCCATAGCCATCGCTTGTTGTATCTACATCTAAGCTCAAATATTTGAGCTGGGAAGTTTGAGCGGGAAGCACAGAAAACAGGATGCAAGAGTAGCAGAAGACTCCAATAGCGTATAGTAGGCCTGGTCAGTCCAAAGGTTTAATGAAAACTTGCTAACAACTGAAGTTGCATTTTACTGAATCACACCAATTAGTCCATCTAGCTCAGTCTTGACTATACAGTGGTACCTCGGGTTAAGTACTTAATTCATTCTGGAGGTCCGTACTTAACCTGAAACTGTTCTTAACCTGAAGCACCACTTTAGCTAATGGGGCCTCCTGCTGCTGCCGCACCGCCGGAGGACGATTTCTGTTCTCATCCTGAAGCAAAGTTCTTAACCTGAAGCACTATTTCTGGGTTAGCAGAGTCTGTAACCTGAAGCGTATGTAACTTGAAGTGTATGTAACCCGAGGTACCACTGTCCTGACTGGCAGTGACTCACTAGGCTTTGAGACAGGGGACATTCCCAGTCCCAGTGACTTAACCTGGACTTTTTGCATGTACAAAGCAGATGCTTTACCACTTAATTATGACAATGCTGTCTTCCAATCAGGGTCTGATAATACAATACCCACTGTGTATCTTCTGTGCCTGAGCACAGACACCATAGTGAACCATTTGAGTAACCCCACAGCCATGCACTCATCATTTTTCTTGTTCAAATCTTACAGTCCCTGACAATGTTATTATTCCTATGGTTATCACGTTGACTGCGAAGGAGCCACAACAGATGCTCTTGAAATGTACTGTTCTTTGTCAATAAAATCTTAAATATATTCAAGTGTATTTGTGTGAATGTTGTGAAGCCCCTGAAGCCCCCTGAATTCTCTCTCTCTCACACACACTCAGACACTTACACACACACACACACACACACACACACACACACACACACATAGGGAGGTGGGGAGAGAAGCCTACCGCAGTGCCTACACACCCCTTGCCTGCAATATGGTAACCCCGTAATGCTGTCCTTAATTAATTTGTTGCACAATGGAACCTTTAAATAAAAGTGTGAATGCTTTTCCTTCTGAATAGTCTACCCTTCCCAATTTGCTCTTCTTTGCTGCAGGATGATTGGAAACTGGTTTCTCCAGGGAGCAGATGCCATCTGGGCCTGTAGGCTCAATTAATGCATGGTGACAGCTAGCAAGACACTTTTGAGAAATCTCAGTGTCTTGGCAAGTAGGAAACATTTTGGATGGCATCGACAGTGTTTTACAAGGCAACTGGCTTTTTCTTTTAACTCTGTGTAGTTACTGCAATAGGGGGAAAGGGAAGCCCAGAAGAGGAAGCCTACAGAAGCCAGGGTGAGGTTGGTGTGGGTGGGTGAGGGTGTCTCATGACTTGAGATTTCCCAGAAGTGATGCACTGCCACCTCTCATACACCCAAAGTGCCAGCTTTCCTTGCCAAACATAGACAGAGGCCACGTCAAGATGAGGTGTTTTATTGCTTACTTCTGACTACTGAGACTGATCTCATAGTAATTTGGCATGTCTCAGAGATAGCATCGTTACAAATGGCTTCCTCTACACATTAATAAGGTAATGACTGCTTCCCAAAATTAACCTAGAACACCTCCAGGGGATTTAATAAGTAAGGGTTGTATCCAACTGAATTCTACTCAGAGTATGTTCATTGAAATTAAGAAGCGTAAGCTAGTTTTGTCTGATTAATATCAATGGGTCCACTCTGAGTATAACTGTTCGATGCAATCCTATGAAACTTCACCAGCCAATTCTTTTAGCCTCTCCCCCCATATTATATGAATATTCACATGTTATTTTAACCCTTCCTTCTGAAATATCTGAGAGGGGTGTATCTTATCCACTTTCAGTGGGAGTCATGTAATAATCCAGGGATCCACAAACTTTGGAGGCCCACCGTTATGCAGTCATACCTCTGGTTGCGAACGTGATCCGTGTGGGAGGCACGTTCGCAATCCGCAGCATTCGCAGCCTGAAGCGCCATGTCTGTGCACGTGCATGATGCAATTCGGCGCTTCTGCGCATGTGCGTGATGTCATTTTGCGCTTCTGCGCATGTTCGAGCACCGAAACCCAGAAGTAACCCATTCCAGTACTTCTGAGTTTGGTGCAGTCCACAACCCGAAAACATGCATCCCGCGGCATTTGTAACACATATGACTGTATTAGCAAACTGAAGAAGCTGTTGGGGCATTACATAATTTTACTTGTATGCCACCTTTCCATAGTTCAAACCATGCTCAATGTGACTTACATCGCAAAAACAACATAACAAAAGTAGTCATAAATAAGTAAACATTAACAAAATACACAACCAAACCTTGCACTTTCCACACAAATCACAACAAGATCTATAATGATAATACAAAAAACCAACAGCAACAACTTCCCACCCCAACAGAAAACTCCAAACAACACCCCAACCCCAAGTCTGTTCAGCAGCCTCAGCTTTTTTAGCTTGAGTCAGTCAGGGTAATACCTTCCAGGCCAGGGTGAAAAAGGTCTGCAAAGCAAGGAGCAGGTCTTTCAGGACTCACAGCACAAAACTCTCCCCTCCCTTGCTGAAATCATCTCTGCACAGGATTTTAATATACTAGAAATGGGAAATTTGATTATGTGGTGCTTTGATTAAATAAGGCTTCTTTCGAGCTAATTTAAGTAGGGGCAGGGTGATGTGGCCATCTAGGTTCCCAAGAAAGCCTCCACAGGGTCATCTGCACCCATAAATTCCCATTGGTGACCTATGCTGTAATCTGTTGGGTTTCCATTTCTTTCCCTCACCTCCACCTGCAACTGACATGCTCAACATTTCATAACTCTTGGCTGCTGCTGAGCCTGCTCAGTTGGCATCATGCTATTTCGTCCTCCACTTTCTTTCAAATGATTAACTAACTGTATGTTACTGCATACTTAGGAAAATCTCCAAGTATGCAGAAATCATTGGTTTGGGAATGGCCCTGTTTTGCTATCTAGCTGACAATATAACCAATGAAGTAAAAACAGGGGATAACGTCAGAGGCAGGCCTTTTCCATGCTGACGGTGGCTACTAGCAATAGTTACAATACCACCAAACAAAGGCAGTTTGCCTCTGAATGCCAGTTGATTGACATCACTAGTTGGGAGAGCAGTGTTGCACTCAGGTCCTGTCTGTGAGCTTCTACTAGGCATCTGGTTGGTCACTGTGAGAATTGAATGTTGGATTAGATGGGCCTTTGGTCTGATCCACCATAGCTCTTCTTACTCTCTTATTCCACGCTATTCACAAAAATTCCTTCCCATAGATGTTTGCCTCACACCATATTTATTTTCTTTCCAGTGCAATCAGCAAACATGTTTATTTATTTATTTTTACATTTATATCCCATCATTTCTCCAAGGAGCTCAAGGTGGTGGACCTATTTCTCCTTCTCACTATATAACCCATGCAACATGTGAGGTAGGTTAGGCTAAGAGTCAGTGACTGGCCCAAATGAACTTCATCACCAAGTGATCTTCCAGGTCCTAGTCCAACACTTGAACCACTACACCACACTTGCTCAGCACAGCCCCCCTGCCATGTTCTGTTTATAACTTGCCATTTGCAATTGCTGGATTTCATTGCATTTTGTCTGCATGTTTTATATGTACGCTGCTGCCAGATCCATGGCTGAAGAGTTGCCAAAAAAATTAAAAAATAATGCATGACATAAATGCATAAGTAAGTAGATGTTTGACTGGGCAGGAGAGATCATGAGATACAAGTTTTGTTGTTTCTCTCATTGCTCCACTTACCATTGTCCTCCCACTCTGCTTTCTGTTCAACGACCCATCAGGTTTTGAAAGAGGCATAACCAAAGACAGCTTGCGGGATGTTTTGAAAATAGCTTACATAAGTTTAGAGATGAGGAATTTATGGAGGATGAATTTACAGTTCACCAAGCCATTGGAGACAAGTAGAGAGAAAGCAGCAAAGAGTGGAACACATGTAGCAGCTGATGTCAGTTGAAATCAGATTAAACCTGGGACGTACAGAACAATTTTTGAGTCTTTATTCAGGCTACCCAACAAGAGCAAATGAAGCATTCAGCATCAGTGAACCTTGCAGACCGAATGGCTGACAGCCTCTGAGAATGATACCTGCAGCTCCAGGCTCAGGCAGTAGGCTTACTGATACATGAAGGGGGGGGGAGTTTTGTTTTATTTTGGAAACACTGCAGCAGTTCTCATCTGTGTTAGTTGCATGATATAGCCTCAGCCTGACCCCAACCAGTTTGTATAGAAATTGCTGTGGATCTATGAATCACATTCTCTGCAGAAAGAAGCCCAGAGGACTAGGGATGTAAGAGAGCGTCATTTTCTGTTCTGTCCAGCATTCACCACATGCAGAATTGTTTCCATTCCACTGCAGATTGTTTTCCACCCAAAAGTTTTGTTGTCTCCTGTGATGAAATTACATAACTTATGGTATGTTGGCATTACCTCTGAGGATGTAGACAGGCTGCTTGGATGAGTGAAACCAACCACCTGTCTCCTTGCTCCGTGTCCATCCAGGCTCATAAAAGGGAGCCAGACAGGGCTGAGCAATGGGCCTTGCGGGGTGGTGAATGCTTCCCTCTGTGATGAAGCCAGACCCACTGAAAGAGCTGGTTATTAAACTGCTTCCTACAAAACCATCTTTGAACCAGGCCATCATGGCCAATTATTGCCCAGTCTCAAATCTTCCATTCTTGGGCAAGGTAATTGAGCAGGTGGTTGCTGAACAACTCCAGATTTGTCTGGAGGATGCGGACCATTTGGATCCCTTCCAGTCAGAGTTCAGGCCTCATCATGGGACTGAAACCACCTTGGTCACACTGGTCGATGATCTCTGGCAGACTAGGGACAGAGGTGAAAGCTGTTCCTAGTTCTGCTGGATCTCTCAGAGGCTTTTGATACCATTGACCATGGTATCCTTCTGGACCATCTAGGGGGGCTGGGAGCTGGGGGCACTGTTATACAGTGGTTCTGCTCTTTCCTCCTGGGCCATATCTAGAAAATGGTGTTGGGGATGAGTGTACAGATACCTGGACTCTCACTTGTGGGGTGCCTCAGGGCTCTGTCCCTTTCCCCCATGCTTTTCAACATCTATATGAAACCACTGGGAGAGATCATCAGGGGGTTTGGGCTGGGTGTTCACCAGTATGTGGATGATACCGAACTCTACCTCTCATTTAAATTGGAACCAGTGAATATGGTGAGCGTCTTGTGTGAGTGTCTGGAGGCAGTGGGAGGATGGATGGTGGCTAACAGATTGAGGTTGAATCCTGACAAGACAGAAATATTTTTTCTGGGGGACAGAAGGTAGGCAGGTGTGGGGGACTCCCTGGTCCTGAATGGTGTAACAACTGGATGCCTTCATCTGCCCTTCATCTACTGCAACAAAACATGTCTCTCTCACATCGGTCTCTACTGCCACAGCAGGCGCTGAAACCTTCTAACCATTTGACCTTATGCCCAAAGGCACACTCCTCCATTGTCTCCCAAGACTGACAGATGCCAACAACAGATGTCAAATGTGTTAGTTCAATCATGAACTCAGGTAGATAATTGCAAGTATAAGTTGCCTGTATATGAATCTGCAACACTAAATTTAGTTACCATGGATCACTGTTTGTTATCTTGCAGGCTATCATGTGACCCTGAGATTGACAATTGTATGTTTGCCATTACTTAGCTTGAGTGTGTGAAATATCATTTCCATTAATACATCTAGGGGAATTAGCAGCGGCATCTGAGACTGATGTCAGAATAGAAAAGGGAAATTAAAAATTATTATCATGAGGTTTTGTGTACAAAATCCCACACCAACCCTCTGAATCTGGAATTTCTGGTGAAATTCAAATAGAACAGAATCCAGATCAGAATGGCAGACAATAATGGAAAGGGGCAGGGGGAATATTCTCTTTCCTAATTACAGAATGTTCAGTCAATGAAAAAGAAATCCTTCCACCTAATTATCTATGTGGGAGTCCTACCCATCCATGGATTCCATTACGTAGAAGTGAACTTATACCTTGCTGCTGGGCCATTATCTTCTCTCCTCAAACATGATGCTTCCCTGTGTATTATTAGTATTTCAGAACACTTCCTACACAGTAATATAGGGGAAAACATCTCTCAAGACCCAAATTCATATTGGCCTGGACTTATTACAAGATAATTTCCCACTTAGGTCTATTAACTCTTCACCTATGGAGATGGAATTGACAGAGCAGCAATATTTGCTCGGTAGCAAAAAACAGAAATGTCAGTGGGCATCTCAGAGATTAAAAGAATAAGGTAATAAGCTACTAGCCAGCTGGATGTGTTTATAGAAGACAAAAGATAGATGACTGTCTTATAGATGCTTTTTTAAAAATTAAACAACAATAACCAGTTTTACTATTTTGTAGAGAGGAATTCAATCTCTGTAAATTCCAACAGAGGCTGACCTGATCTGCTCCTCCTGGACTACTGTATGCATACCAAAGAAATCAAAATGTGTTTTTTAATAGATCTTGCAAAACACATTTCAGAATCCTTACTTTCAGAAGTATGTATTCAAATGTCATCCACCTGTTAACTGACCAGTAGGTCTTTGCTTCACCAGTTCCCCAAGCCAAACAGGGCACAATCGGGTTTGGAAACACAGGTTTAGTTAAACTAGCTCTGAATGGTCCAGTGGAGTCTTCTCCCAAGTCTATACAAAGAATTCCGGTTTCATAGCATGTTATATACATTCTTCACATGTCTTTTGCACCCTCACCCATCCCCTGCAGTTCCTACTGTGCCCCTACTTGGTAGAAATGGGTCTTTTTCCTTGTACGTGTCCTCTTTTTCCAGTACACATCCTCTTTTTCATGGGTATGTAAAATGAGAGTCACCATAGCAATCCATAGTTAAAAGTAGAAGTTGGCAAATGTGTCCTCTAATCTTCAGAATATGGCAACCCTAGACTTCTGGTCTGGGATCATGGGATTTCAGTAGCACACACACACACCTTTTAAATTGCACATGAATGTGGAAACAGTATGGAACAAATTTGAGTGCACATTTGTTAAAAGTGACAGACTAGAAATGGACTGATTTATTCATCTCTGCTTTTACAATTGACTACAGAGACCCAAAATAACCCTTTTATCTCACCTTGTGCTATTTGGTAGTAGTGTTATTCTCTACTCTTTTATGCAATTTCTTGGTGCAAAACATCTCGATAGTCACGAAATTCTATACATACAGCAACAATAAAGTGCAGATTGCATCCTCAGATTGAAGGTCTTATCTTTTTGAATTCAAAGGATTTCATGTTGATTCATTACACCATCACATTAGTGCCTTAGCCAGTTGAAAGCTTCTTGTTTTGTCAGCTCAGTATATAGTAAACAGTGGATTTCAATACAAAAAGATATATGGACAGCCATTCACTTGGGTGGTTTTAGAAGGAGATTAGACAAAGGGTAAGGTTATCAGACATAGCACAAACCACTGCTGAGGTGGAGGCTGGTCTACCAAAGTGACTGGGATGCAGCCCTTCCAAGAAGACTGCCAGGCAGCTTTTAAAAAATCCACCTAAATAGCAAAGCACATACCCTTTCCTGCCTCACATAAATGTTATGCTTCTATTAGAACTCAGAGAAGCTCTACAAACATTCCTGTCTATTGACTGTTCTCTGGCCAATCAAGTCTCAGCAGCACTCAGCCAATCCTCATTCAAAAGTTTAGCAATGGCAATGGCGCCCCTCCCTTGTGTTTATGGGCAGAAAAACCCCTGTGAAAATTGAGGACCAGAGCTGTCAGTTTTCCAGCCGTAGTTGTGGAGATTCCCCCCTCCTTACTGTTGTTATGAGGCCAATTCAGTTCCATTCTGGCCTCAGTCTAGGCCTCGTAGGGTTGCCTTGAAGGACAGCTCACAGCTGTTTCTACCTCAAAAGAACATTTGTAGCTAGGCAGGAGAAAAGTGTGTTTGCTAGTTTGAGCAGCTTGGTTTTATTCATAGAATCATAGAATCTTAAGAGTTGGAAGGTACCTTAATGGCCATCTAGTCCAGCCCCTGCAATGCAGGAATCTCAGCTCAAGCATCCATGACAGATGGCCATCCAACCTCTGTTTAAAAACCTCCAAGAAAGGAGAGTCCACCACCTCTCGTGGGAGTCTGTTTTGCTGTCAAACACTCTTACTGTCAGAAAGTTCTTCCAAATGTTTAGTCAGAATCTACTTTCTTGCAACGTGAAGCCATTGGTTCGAGTCCTACCCTCCAGAGCAGGAGAAAACAAGCATGCTCCCTCTTCCATGTGACAGCCCTTAAGATATCTGAAAATGTCTACTAACATATCTCCTCTCAGCCTCCTCTTTTCCAGGCTAAACATACCCAGCTCCTTCAAGCGCTCCTCGTAAGGCTTAATTTCCAGACCCTTGATCATCTTGGTTGCCCTCCTCTGCACCCGCTTCAGTTTGTCAACAGCCTTCTTAAATTGTGGTGCCCAGAACTGAACACAGTATTCCAAGTGTGGTCTGACTAAGGCAGAATAGAGTGGTACTATTACTTTCCTTGATCTGGACACGATGCTTCTGTTGATGCAGCTTTTTTTTGCTGCTGCATCACACTGTTGACTCATGTTAAACTTGTGGTCCACCAAGACCCCTTGATCCTTTTCAAGTGTACTGCTAGTAAGCCAGGTGTCCCCCATCCTATATATGTGCATCAGGTTCTTCTTGCCTAAGTGCAGAACCTTGCATATTAAAATTCATTTTGTTAGCTTGCACCCAGTTCTCCAATCTGTTAAGGTCATTTTGAATTCTGAATTGGTCTTCTGCAGCATTAACTACCCCTCCCAGTTTGGTGTCATCTGCAAATTTGATGAGCATCCTCTCAATTCTTTCATCAAAGTCATTTATAAAGATGTTAAACAACACACCCACTACAGAACCCTGTGGCACCCCACTTGTCACTGTTTTCCAGGATGATGACAAACCATTAATGAGTACTCTTTGGGTTTGGTCAGTCAACCAGCTACAAATCCACCTAACAGCTACCTCGTTCAACCCACATTTTACCAGCTTCCTTGCAAGATTATCATGGGGGACTTTGTAAAAAGCCTTACTGAAATCAAGATACACTATGTCCACAGTATTTCCCTAATCTACCAAGTTTGCAATTCCACCAAAAAGGGAAATCATTGGTCTGGCAGGACTTTTCAGAAACCCATGCTGGGTCTTAGTAATCACAGCATCCTTTTTAAAATGCTCACAGATTGACTTCTGGTGATGGGTCAACCCTGAGGCTTACTTCTCAGACTCTGTGGTTTAGGGAGTGAGACGGGGCCTCTCTTGAGGCCAAACTCCCTCATCAACCTGGGGTTCTGTGGTCCTAGGGGGTAGTGACAAAGCAATGCCTCCCTTTTCACCTGCAGGGTGTGGCCTGGGAATTGGGACAGACAGGGAGCCCTGCCCTAATTCCTTAGGCAAAAATGGGTTGCCCAATGGCTATGGTTATCCAGTTTAGTTCCCACCCCATAGCATCTCCCACTGCTGGTTCTAATTTAAGGTCTAAGTAAAAGTAGCCTAATTCAACCCCAGCTTATGTATTCTCCTCTATTTGCCTATTGGGGCACAAATAGTATTGCTGTCACTAATGTTGGGATACTGCCAGGGAGATAACGCCCATCATGGCCCCCAAATCGCCTCCAGACGACCCATCGATCTCCCGTAGATACAGTATCAGCAATTAGCGACACGAGCTCCAGAAAATAGCTTGCCACATTCCAGAGCTGATGCACGCTCTATCAGCAGAATTCGTACAGTGAAAGATGCACGCAGGAGAGCATTATTTAGAAGTTTATTCAGCATTGGTCAGAACAAAGGAAAAAACATGACTGCCTGCTTGCGTGTTCAGGCACAGAGAGAGAGACAACAGCTCTATCAAAACAGAAACATCCTGTGAAACAGGAAATACGCAGACTCTGTGACTCACAAAGCCTGCTCCCTTTTAAGGTGGAATGGAAATATCCTAACAACTAACAACGTACACATGTGTTTTCCTATGAATGTCTTATATTTTACTTAGAAATGCAACAGTACTGATGCCAGTGATCAAGCAAAAAAAAAAAAAGTTATTACCAACCATCTGACAAGCCAGCAGGTCAAGAACTTTGAAGGGAACTATTGATTGCCTGTTAAATGGGAAACAGTATGTTTTCAAGAGCAGAAAAATGCTCACTGGGTTTTCTAAAAAATACAGTTATCAAATTACCCCAATCTGTATGACTGTTGATTTACTCAGGTTTTGGTTAGAGTAAGAAAACACCTCTGCAACAGAAGATAAATTTACATTTTCATAAATCCCAGGATAGAACCATTCGGTTCTGTTACTTGTTACTTTTTTCCAGAATGAAGGGGAACCATTTGGAAGCACTCTTTGGGTTTATTCAGTTAAAGGTAAAGGTAAAGGTACCTCTGCCCGTACGGGCCAGTCTTGACAGACTCTGGGGTTGTGCGCCCATCTCACTTAAGAGGCCGGGGGCCAGCGCTGTCCGAAGACACTTCCGGGTCACGTGGCCAGCGTGACAAGCTGCATCTGGCGAGCCAGCGCAGCACACGGAAACGCCGTTTACCTTCCCGCTGGTAAGCGGTCCCTATTTATCTACTTGCACCCGGAGGTGCTTTTGAACTGCTAGGTTGGCAGGCGCTGGGACCGAACAACGGGAGCGCACCCCGCCACGGGGATTCGAACCGCCGACCTTTCGATCGGCAAGTCCTAGGCGCTGAGGCTTTAACCCACAGCGCCACCCGCCAGCTACAAATCCACCAAAGTTTCCTCATCCAGACTGCATTTAACCCAGCTTCTCCACAAGAATATCTTGTGGGACTCTCAAAAGTTTTACTGAAATTAAGATACACATCATTCTTCTGATCCACCCAACTTGTAACTTTATCAAAAGAAAGAAAGAAAAGAATTGGGATCCTCTTCAAGGAGGATCCTGCTTGCGCGTGGGACCCTGGGACCCCATTACATCTGGGGGGGGGGAGCGCCCGGCTCTGTCTGCGATGGCCCCGTGATCATACCAATCACAACAGCCAATCAGGCAGGTTGGCACAATCATGGGGGTTATAAAAATGGCAGTGCGGTGCATCACATACACTTGCTTCGTGCTGCCGAACTCCTGCCCACCCTCTGTGCTTTGGGCTTGCTCATGATTTTGGTTGGCTGTCTGTCTTGTGTCAGGGGCCTGGTAGGAATTTTTCCACTTGGCAGATTGGCCCGGGCCATTTGGTTTTCGCCTACCTCCCAGAAATCATCACAACTTTATAAGGTTAGGCGGTTAGGCATTGGCTTAGTGTTGTGGGTGGGGGGGAGGTGCGGCCATCACCTGCCCCTCCATGAAAAGGGTTCTGTGGTACCTTGGGTTACATATGCTTTAGGTTACATACGCGTCAGGTTACAGACTCCGCTAACCCAGAAACATTACCGCGGGTTAAGAACTTTGCTTCAGGATGAGAACAGAAATCGTGCAGCGGCAGCGCAGCGGCAGCAGGAGCCCCCATTAGCTAAAGTGGTGCTTCAGGTTAAGAATAGTTTCAGGTTAAGAACAGACCTCCAGAACAAATTAAGTTCTTAACCCGAGATACCATTGTATTCTTTTAAAGGAATCTGCGGGTCCTGGATCTCGTCCAAAGTCCGCTTGAGGGGCTAGGGCCATTAGAGGACCACAGGAACACCGGGGTGAGCTTCAGTCAGTTTGCATTGATGTAGCTCCCTCGTTTGGTGTTTACCCTTTCAGACTCTCTGCTGGATGGGCAGGAGTCAGTTAGTTTGTCAAGGCCTAAGCCAATACCACTCACATTGTGTATTTAATAAAGTTGTAGCCTAAAATTATTGCCCATCAACCTTAAACTAAAATATGTGTCTGTGTGAATTTATTTTGGGGGTGGGGTGGTCCTGGGGGTCCTCAAAGCGCAAATGAGATTCATATGGCATGACTTGTTTTTGAGAAACCCATCTGGGACTTAGTAATCACAGCATCCTTTTCTAAATGCTCACAGACGGACTGTTAAATTATCTGTTTTAGGACCTTCCCTGGTATTGATGTTAAGCTCACCAGCCAGTGAGCTTGAAGGTGAGGACATTTGCCCATCTCCAGTCTGTAGGGACCTCATCTGTTCTCCAAGAATTGCTGTCTATTAAGACACGGCAATATTAGATAGAGTTTGTGAGGGTTATAGCTGGTTTGCTTTTACCTAATCATTTGGATTTTTGTGACTGAAGAAGGAGAACTGGGAAGAGAAAGGGTGGGTGGCTTTTATGTGGGTTGCAGCTTTCAGCCGTTGTGTGTTACTGGAACTGTAGGTTTTATGTATGTCTCCATGTTTGTGAGAAGTATGAAGGTTTTGCATTTCTGCTTTTCTTTAGGTTTTAAAAATGCTTTTGTTTGTTTGTTTTTGTGTGTATCTGACTACTGTGAGAAGAAGATGTTGAGCAAACTGTACAACAAATCTCTAGGAAAGTCCTGAACATCGCTAACGTGCCACCAAATGGCACCTTAAGCAATTTTGAAAAATATTTTCATTGGCAGATATCTCACAGAAAGCTAGAAGACATTTTCTATTAGCAGCATTAGGGGTGCCAACTTGAATAAAATATTGGAGGGCCAGGTAAGCCCCACCCTGCATAATTGATCACATGACGTGACTCACACACACTATTTGAATGGCAAGGCCCATCAGCTTGGGGGGGCACAGCCCCCTCATATATATTTTATTGGGTGGAGGGGGCAAAGGGACCTTGGCTCCTAGGAGTTGGCTCCTATGATAGCATTTGGCAAAGCTGGCACTTTGTGGAGTGACTCAATGGTCTGCAGGTTCCATCTTCCACTGAGTATACTGGAGAGCTGAGGGCAATGAAGCAGATAGGAAGAAGGCTAGCATGTAAGTTGCAGAAGACACAGGTTGACTGAACACTAGTCAGAGATCAAGTTGTTGTGATGTTGGCAAAGCAGCAGTTCTAACCTGATGCAACTGAATCCTCAAAATACCACCAGCAGAGCTTTTCCATGTATTTTGGGCATTCTGCAGCATGTCACTTATGGTGATGGCAAGGAATTCTCAGAGGCTTGTTTTGACTCACTTCATCTTAAGACTCTTCCAAGATGCACAGAAATGGCCCAGCATTTTTCTGTTTCACTGAAGTTCATGACCAACAGTTTGTGAACGGGACTTGTAGACAGAGTTGTTTGCAAGGGATTGGTGGAAGAGATGAGGCCCATGCAGAGTCTTAGAATAATGTTATAAACTAAAAAACAACAACAAAAAACCCAGCAGGTTTTCAATAGTGGTTAAAACAAGAGGAAGAATAAACAAGTAACAGGTTCTCTGTGTGTAGAAGACAGAGAAGTGCTATTAGGTGACAGAGAGAAGATGGAACTGCTCAACAACTACATGGCCTCTGTCTTTACGCAAAAGGAAAGCAGTGCCCAACCTGGTAATAACAGAATAAACAATGCAAAGAGGGAGCTGCAGCCCAAGATAGGAAAAGAGGTAGTAAGGGAACACCTAGCTATTTTAAATGAATTCAAATCTCCAGGGCCTCATGAGCCCTGGGTACGAAAGGCGCTTGTGGGTGACTATTATCTTTGAGAATTCTTGGAGAACAGGTGAGGCACCTACAGCCTGGAGGTGGACAAATGTTGTCCCCATCTTCACTATTTCTTTTCCTACACCTAAACCACCAAAAGTGACCCAATCCAGACAGGGAAGGAGGGTGGGTGCTGTAAATGGAGAGGCTTGAGGGAAGGCGGATTGTCCTTAAATAGGGATCAAGCCCTGCCTCTCTCCTCAGACTACCTTAGGAATATGCCAGTCGGTGCCAAGGATTTTCCCACTATGCCTCTCCTGCCCAATGGCTCACAAAGGTGCCCAACCTAGGAACCATCCAGACATTTTGGCTGAGCATTTCTGTGCTACTGCCTTGTAAAAGTGTAGTCCCCCATGGATCTGTATCGGGACCAGTGCTTTTTAAGTTGTTCATAAACAATCTAGAGTTAGGAGTGAGCGGTGAGGTACCCAAGTTAGCTAATGATACTAAATTGTTCAAGGTCATTAAAACGAAAAGAGATGGAATTCTGCACCAGCTGGAGCTTCCAAACCAGACCCAAGGGCAACCCCTATAGAGTGCATTACAGTAATCTAGCCTTGAGGTTACCAGTGCACGGACTGCAGTAGTCATAGAAATTTCACTTCGCTACTAATGAGACAAAAGTCCTTCTGAGGTACCCTGCTTTACCTCAGAATTTTGATTTATCTGTGTCCAGTACACAGCTCCTAATCTACAAAAAAATTGTGGAAAATACCTGCTGTTTGTGATGGGCCATTGTAGGTGGGTACATTGACTTTGAAGCCTTGAGAGTCAGACTGAAGACAGCACAGGAATGATAGTCAGAAAAGCCAGCCAGATTAATTCTCCTTGCCTGCCCGCCCCGAATCATCACTGTATAAAAACATCTAATTTAAAGCCAGTGCGAAATAAAAGATGGAATAGCGATTGGCACATTATTATATTATATTGAAGATGGCAAATTATCTCAATCTTCATCATAAGACAGCAACGGCAACCTTCAGCATTGCCACAAATCTATACCCCCCAATGCACTGTGCAGCCTGCACGGTTCTGACTGATAAGTAGGCTTCATTATCTCTTGTTTACTTTATTCTGATTTTATTTACAGTTGTGTAAGGCACCTCTATCAAGTGGAGACACTGCACTGAAAGTCAGATTTGAAAATATAAAACTTGGGAAGGTGCAAGCGACTTATTCCCTTGTGCAATCTTCTTTTTTTGCTGAAGGGTCATATCAAGTGCAGCAGATGCTTTCCAAACATATCATAGATTTACTCCTACTATCGCCAGTTTAAAAAACATTGGGAAGCAAAACCTCAGCTTAGGGGCCATGCAGAACTGCTGCCGCTCAGAACATACTGAGTTGGTTACATAGACAGATTCTTTGGAAGCAGTTTTACTTGGCCACATTATTGCACAACAGATATCAAGATTGTACATATTTTATTTAAGCCAATAGTCTTAAATCTTACCAGAATTAGATCCTTCTTGCAACTCCAATTCATAACCCCGTACCCCACTTTTCAAAGAAAAATGAAGGGTTGCATCCAATGTTAATTCTACTCAGAGAAGACTCACTGAAATTAATAGACATGACTAAAGGTCCATTAATTTAACGGGTTTACTCTGAGTAGAAGTTAGATAGCAATGACACTATATTTCCTTCTCATTGTCTCTCTTTATTCTCCTTCCCTGCTTTCCTCTCTTCTCTGTTCTTAATAAAATACCATATTTTTCTGTCTATAAGATGATGGTTTTGCTAAATATTTTCAGGCAAAAAATGGGGGGCGTCTTATACACAGATAGTGAATGCAGAGGGGAGCAGGTGGGCAGGTAAATGGCTGCAGTGGCAGCAATCTCCCCTGCAAACAGTTCAACAACTCAAGAAATATTTATTTCTTAATTTTGGATCATCTTGTACATGGGGGCATCTTATACATGGATAAATATGGTAAACTAAAATGTAAATGATGTTTGGGTATCTGATGGATTAAATTTTCTATTTTCTATTTTAGTTATAGTCATTCTTTCTAAATTATGAATTCCTTATATCCATTATATAAATAATGAGTTGGTACAAGCAAAATCTGTTAATTTGTGGGCTGTATTCAATTTTCTGTGTCTGCTAGTTGAGAGTTTCTTGTACTAGCAGATGAGTTAGTTTCAATGAGCACTCACACTTGATAATGTGGGTGCCCTTTGTGGGATCGCACGAGGTGCTACAGTTCCCGGGAACTTATTAATAGAAGGGGGCTGGCCGGTTTCTCAGTGCACTGTTTGGAGGTTCACACCCAGCCTCAGTAATCAAGTTTCTTGCTGGGAGGTGGGGCCAGCCCCATTTATAATAAGGAGTGAACAATACCCTGGCAGTCGGCTCTGGAGATTCACCTTCCCTACCCTCCCTCTGTTTTCTTGTTTACAGGTTAACTTTTTCTTCCTGTTTAGTGGGCGCTACTATGGTCTTTGACTGGTTGCTGCTGAAGGACTGGGAAGAAATTTTCCTGCATTGGCAGGTTTTGTTCTCCCCATAGCAATTTGTCACACCTTTGGTGGTTATGGCCTTGGGTGGAATCCTTTAGTCTTTTGTTCCCTCGTGTGTGTGTGTGTGTGTGTGTGTGTGTGTGAAGTGATGACTCACCCCCCTGCGGTGGCAATTCCAGGGTCCCTCTCTTAAAGGAGTTATATATATGGGTGTCACTGGCCATACGCTGATAGGTAGTCAGTGAACAACCCTGCGTGTGGGGGTATGGGCTGGGCTGCCTGCTACACTTACATCTTGCAAAGCATCCCCCATATCCCATTTACCCTGATGTGCCCCAGTTCCCCCGGCTGGGGGGCTGGGAGGGATACACGCCCCAGGCTTAAGCCAAGGTCTTCCTACATTTGGAAGTTTAATAAAGTTGTGGCCTAATTTTTAATTCTATAACATTGTCAGGGTCTTTATTCCTTTCTTATGATCCCTGGGGGCTGGGGCTGTCGCGCCTGGCCACACAATGTTATGCAACAGATAGATGATAGATAGATAGATGATAGATAGATAGATGATAGATAGATAGATAGATAGATAGATAGATAGATAGATAGATAGATAGATAGATAGATGATAGATATAGATAGATAGATGATAGATAGATAGATAGATAGATAGATAGATAGATAGATAGATAGATGATAGATAGATAGATAGATAGATAGATAGATGATAGATAGATAGATAGATAGATAGATAGATAGATAGATAGATGATAGATAGATAGATAGATAATACTTTATTCGGCTATAAGCCCACAAGGTAAAACAAATCAATAGATAAAATAGCATTTTACAATCTAAAATATCAACTAAAATATTTCAATGCAACAGAGAAATCCAATGCAGCAGCTGCATTTGCAGAAACTTACTGTGCCACAGATTTCACAAACTATTTTGCTACGAAATCACCAGCAACCTGCAAAATATTTCACCAATTATGCCACAAAGACACTTTTAATTAGTGCCACATTGGCTGCAACTCCACTTTTTTGGTAATGCACTTCCTCTTTTGGGGCACGCAAGTTCAAGGCCAAAGGATCCAGCAACTGATGCAGAACTAGAGAAGCTCAACACTAGAGCTGGCAAGTATCACATTGGGTTGCTCTCTGCAAGTCCCCACAGTGGAGCAGAATAAACTGGAATAATGGCCTGCAGTAATTGTACCAGGATTTGGAAAGGCAAAGCTGCCAGCATAGCTGGAGCTGGAGGGAAGAGCAATGATCCTGTCAGGCATCACCTACCTCCTTCAGAGCTAAACCCCCATGGTGCTGGCTTGAGACCATTAGTGACAGATAAAATGTCTCTCTAAGTGTGCCTGAAAATTGTAGGGGGTCAGATGGGGATAGGGAAGCTGAATTTCAGGTTAGTAGAAATTGAGGGAGGAGATGAAAACCCTAGGTGGCACCTTCAATGAAATATGAAAAAAATGGATTGGTGGGGAGTAGTGCTAGTTCCACTGGGCTTTGCTCTTTTCCTCCATGGAACTGAAGGCATTGCCTATGAAGAAACAGAGCCGCTATTGAATTTGAGTTGGAGAGTATCAGGCATGGCCCAGGTCTTGCCATTCTCTTTAAGGGGTTGCTACGCCTTGAAGCGCTCACTGGAAGGACAGATTGTGAAGCTGAGACTCCAATACTTTGGCCACCTCATGAGAAAAGAAGACTCCCTGGAAAAGACCCTGTTGTTGGGAAGGATTGAAGGCACAAGGAGAAGGGGACGACAGAGGACGAGATGGTTGGATAGTGTTCTTTTTTTTTAAAAAAAAAAAAGATATTTATTAAAGTTTCAAAAAAGGTTACAAAATAAGAAAAAGAAGGGGGGAAAGAAAAAAATACAAAGTACAAAAAAAAACAATTAAAAACAAATCAATCTTTTCATGTCTTTTCTTTCATTTGCTTGTTTCCCTGACCTCCTCACACCTCCCTTTTTCTGTATTCCAGTTCAGTTAGTTAATTCAGCAAATCCTTTCCCTCCTTGTTTTTATCTTAATCCTTTACCTTGATGTATTATAACTTTGCATTCTCACCTAATAACAATCCATTTTTACATACTCCTTTATAACATTACTGCTAAAACCACTTAACTTCATTCCGACATCATTCTAACATTCGTTAATTTTGCAGTATTTATGTAAATAGTCTTTAAATTTCTTCCAATCTTTTTCCACCTGGTCTCGGATTCTGCCAGTCATTTCCGCCAGTTCCATATAGTCCATGACCTTCATCTGCCATTCTTCCCGGGTGG
Source organism: Podarcis melisellensis (assembly GCF_964234715.1). Classification (NCBI taxonomy): domain Eukaryota; kingdom Metazoa; phylum Chordata; class Lepidosauria; order Squamata; family Lacertidae; genus Podarcis; species Podarcis melisellensis. The sequence continues at coordinate 4,917,363 of NC_138532.1, forward strand.
GTAAATCTTGTGTCTTCTAATGCTTTGCAACGAGTATTCTTGCTGCTGTGGTTGGATAGTGTTCTCGAAGCTATGAGCATGAGTTTGACCAAACTGTGGGAGGCAGTGGAAGACAGGAGTGCCTGGCGTGCTCTGGTCCATGGGGTCACGAAGAGTTAGACATGACTAAACAACACGCCTTGAAGCAGCACAATATGCAGAAATACAGCAGGTGGGGCTCTTCTTCTCATGGGGAAAGTTTCCTTTTTATGTTTAACAAGCTGCTGCCAAAGACTCATAAGCAAAGCCATTAAAAGCAGGTGGCTGCCTTAATGCAGAGGAGCTGAGCCTGAGCACGAAACATCCCCTTTATGATAAAAACACAAGGTCTTTGACACTAGCTTCGGCCTCATGCAGAGGCAAACATGCTATTCCTATTGATTTGTTTGTTTCTCCCCACATATCTATACATTATTTAAGATGACTGAACAGTCTGTAAATCCGCTTTCTGCAGTTTTTGAAATATTTATGTCTTTTTAGAAGGTCACACCTTCTTCTGTAAATCCAGACACAAAACCATACTGAGTAAGTATAGGCACACAGGGCAACACACCGTCTGCAGAAATCCATACAAGAAAGGAAACCATGAATTTTCTTTAAAGGACATTTGACCTTCTTGGTTCTTCTGAGATGGTGTATGTGTTTGTGCTTTTCTTCCTTTGTCTGAAACCGTCTCTCTCACACACATATCTGCCTTCATTCCATGTGCAATAGCTGACCAGGCTGGCAATTGAATCTTCCTTTGAAGCTGAAAGTAGAACAATAGGTTGTACCCAACAAAGTCAGTGTGCAAAGAGAACAGCTAGGGGACATAAGCTGCCTTTTAATGAATCAGACCGTTGGTGCACCACTGACCAGCTGCAGCTCTCCAGGGTTTCAGTCAAGAGTCATTCCCAGCCCTAGCTGGACATACTGGGGATTAAACATGGCACCCTCTGTATGCAGATCAGATGCTCTCCCACTGAACTACAATCCTTCCCCAAATCTGCTCATGCAATAGAAGTTCCCCTTCCTCTCTTCCACCTGTGCTCCCCACAAAAGCCCATCTAATCCAACACCATTTATTTATTATTACTTTCATAAAATTTATACACTGCCTGATTGTAAAAAAACAACAACAACACCCCAACAACCTCAAAGCTGTTTACAAAGTGTTCTCACAGTGGCCAACTAAAAGTCTCCTAGAAGCCTAAACTGAACTAAAATCCTAGTGAAAATGGAGAATGGCCACTGAATGCTGACTGGCTGTTGGGCAGCAAGATACAATGTTGTATCACAGCATGTCTGGCTGGCTGACTTGAACCATGAGCCAGAACACTTCACATTGCACCATTTAATTGCAGGTCCTACTTGTACATGTTTTTAGAGAAATTCATATTACAGGAAAATCAGGTATTGCCTTAAAAAACTGATTAAAGTGTCTTTTATCAAAAAGGCATTTTTCTTTTTCAGTTTTGATGTCTCCTTGCCAGGTTTCCAATATTAAACAATTATTTATTCATGTGTACTGCTCATTAACTAAGATATTCTTCCACAAAAGTGTATTGATGGTATAAAGAGATTGCCTACTTGGGAACAATAAAAGTTAGCATAAAAAAGAAGCAATCATTTGCTAATATCTGAGCTGCTGTGTGTGTTTGTGTGTGCCCAGATGCCAAAACAAAAGCATAATTATTTTGGCAGTTCTGTTAGATCCTAGGAAATTGTGTGTGTGTGTGTGTGTGTGTGTGTGTGTGTGTGTGTGTGTTAGACTGGGATCTCTTTGCTGTCCTAGATACAATGTCCCGGGGTGCTCTGACACATGTGGGTACAGTATATTAAAACCTGACCCATCATGAGGACCATCATAAGGAGCTTCCCCATAAGCCGAGGATGGCAAATCTATGACCCTCCAGATGTTGTGGGACTACAATTCCCATCACTCTTGAATACTGGCTATGCTGGCTGGGGCTGATGGGAATTGGAGCCCAGCAACATCAGGAAAGATTAGGCAGGCATACACACATTTGACTTTCAGACATGTCATGAAGACTTTTTAATGCCTACACAGTCTTTTAAAAATACTGAGCACACAATCAAGTTAATGATTGTTTTGAATTTTTTTTAAATGTTTTTGTATTTCTATACAAAGCCCTGATGTTTTGCAAGAGGTCAGTGTATTTATTTATCTACTGTATGCTTTGGAAAGTTGGTTTGCTCATCTCTCTGTCTGTCTTTGTGTTCTCTGTAGGTTTGGCCACCTCTCAATATATTGTCACCAAAGTTGGCATGGAAGTTCCTGATTGGGAAGTGGTGATCTTCTTCAATGTCTGGACATTGGATGCCATTTTAAGACAAGATGGGGGATCAGGTTTGGTGTGGCTTTGACCAATTTTTGCTATGATCTGATATCTGAAGGCAGCCCTGTTTAGGGAAGTTTTTAAATATTTAATGCTGTATTGTTTTTAACACTTGATTGGGAGCTGCCCAGAGTGGCTGGGGAAACTCAGCCAGATGGGCAGGGTATAAATAAATTATTATTATTATTATTATTATTATTATTATTATTATTATTATTATATGATGATGGGTCCAAACTGTGCCAATGTGGATACCACTAAGGATTTCATTTCCCAGTTTGATGTGATGTCACCCATTTCGGTGTTCTGGGTCCAAACTGTAGCAGTTTGGATGACTCTGAAGTTATTGTCACCCAGTTTGGCATGACTGGTTGCAAATGTGGTTATATTGCTGCTTCTTGAGATATTGTTACCGAATGCTGCACAAGGTTTTCTGAAACAAGGACAGCAGTCTCCATCCATCATTGGACACCATATACCATTTTGAATCGAGATGGTGGTCCGAAATGTGACCTTGGTGTGAAAGTGATAATTAGTGAAAGTAATAATTACGCCAGATTGTCACCCTAAGGTGGGCAGTCAGCTACGAAGGGAGACTATTTATTTCGGTCCTGGAGGTGCTCTTGAATATGATCAGAGGGGACCGGTTGGTGGAAGGAATTCAGGTCGGAGCGAAACAGTATAAACTTAAGGCTTTCGCAGATGACCTAGTTTTGACCCTACAAGAGCCAGAATCTAGTACGAAAAGGGCATTACAATTAATTCAAGACTTTGGTCGGGTGGCAGGTTTTAAACTAAACAAGCAAAAAACTAAGGTACTGGAGAAAAATTTGACAGTTTCAGAGTCAGAAAGGTTTCAGAAGGAGACAGAGTTAAACGTGGTTAAAAAAGTAAAATATCTAGGGGTGAACATAACAGCTATAATCTGAGCTTATTTAAGGACAATTATGAAAAGTGCTGGTCAGAAATTAAGAGAGATTTAGAAAGTTGGTCAAGATTGAAACTTTCCTTGTTGGGTCGAATTGATGCTATAAAAATGAATGTATTGCCAAGGATGCTGTTTTTTTTTCAGACTTTACAGATTGTGGATAAAATGGAGTGCTTCGGGAGGTGGCAAAGAGATATCTCTAAATTTGTCTGGCAGGGCAAAAAGCCCAGAATCAAGTTTAAAATATTAACTGACGCTAAAGAAAGAGGGGGGTTTGCCCTGCCAGACTTAAGGTTGTATTATGAATCAGCGGCTTTTTGCTGGCTGAAAGACTGGCTGCTTCTTGAAAACACTGGTGTGTTAGATCTGGAAGGATTTAATAATGCTTTTGGATGGCATGCATATCTGTGGTATGACAAGGTTAAGATTCACAAGAATTTCAAGAACCATATTGTAAGGAAAGCAGTGTTTAATGTTGGACAAAATATAAAGACTTATTAGAAAACAAGACCCCAAGGTGGCTATCACCTATGGAAGCTAAGGCTGTGAAAAGACCCAATATGGAGGTCAAATGGCCGAAATACTGGGAAATACTAGAAAGAGATGGAGACAATTGGAGACTGCAGAGTTTGGAGAAACTAAAAGATAAAGTGCGAGATTGGTTACATTACGCTCAGATTAAAGAGGCTTTTAAATTGGATAAAAAGTTAGGATTCCAGGTGGAAAAATCGAAATTGGAAACAGAACTGTTAGAACCTAAGACTAAGGTACTCTCAAGAATGTATAACTTGTTGCTGAGGTGGAACACACAGGATGAAACGGTTAAATCAGCTATGATAAAGTGGGCACAGGACATTGGGTATAATATTATGTTTGCTGACTGGGAAAAGTTATGGACCACCGGTATGAAGTTTACGGCATGTAATGCCTTGAAAGAAAACATTATGAAAATGATATATAGGTGGTACATGACCCCAGTCAAGCTAGCAAAAATATATCACCTGCCAGACAATAAGTGTTGGAAATGTAAGGAAACTGAAGGAACGTTCTTTCACCTCTGGTGGACTTGCCCCAGGGTTAAGGCCTTCTGGGAAACGATATATAATGAGCTGAAAAAGGTATTTAAGTATACCTTCCCTAAGAAACCAGAGGCCTTCCTTTTGGGCATTGTTGGCCAGAGGGTGTTAAAGAATGATCGAACATTTTTTATGTATGCAACAACAGCAGCAAGGATACTTGTCGCCAAATATTGGAAAACTCAAGATTTGCCCACCCTGGAAGAATGGCAGATGCAACTGATGGACTACATGGAGCTAGCAGAAATGACTGGCAGAATCCGAGACCTGGGAGAGGAATCAGTGGAAGAGGATTGGAAGAAATTCAAGGACTACCTACAAAAACACTGTAAACTATATGAGTGCTAAGAAGGATGAGAGATTTGAAATTAACAGGGCACCATAAAGTTTGGTGAAAAGACTATGAGAAAAATAAACTTTGAATAAATATTATGGTAAAATTAGGTATTTAAGACCTAGATAGAAATATTCAAAGTTAGGGATAAAACATTGGAAATGTGTACAATAAGAATGGAAACAAGGAGATAAATTGCTGATCAAAGTTTTATAAATTTGGAAAGTAGGAGCGAGAGACGTGAGGAAGTCCAAAAATGAAGGAAAGTTGGTTATTATAAGATGTTAAATTTTATGTTTGTTTTTCTTTCTGTTGTTTGTCTTTTTTTTTTTTTTTGCTTATGTTGGTATTCTCTGATTATTGTATTAAAAAAACTTCTAATAAAAATTTTCAAAAAAATATAAAAAAATAGAGAGCCCATCTCTGCACATCTCGAAAATGCAGTCCTTGAAATTCATACATCTGCAGTGCAGTTTACCATCTCCCCCACCCACGTGTATAATAGGTTTAATAGGTAAAACTATGCATGAGACTGCATATATTAGTGGAAATAACATACACAAATGCATTGCATTAGCCAAAGCATATTTCAAAAATGTGTATATATGATACATATCGGGCAAAATTGCATTAAAAAATCTGTATATTGGGAGAAATAGGTACCAAAATGCTGATGAACTTTAGTGAGAATTATGACAATTAGCAAACCATTATACAATTATTGTGAACTGAATACTGGGAAATTGGGGGGCAAACGAGAGTAATGAAAATTGGCGGGTTTATTCACCCCTATTTATATGCCAAGCCCACACAGTCCCACCACACTCCAAATGTCCCTGCTCATGCCCATTCCACTCCCACCCACTCCACCTCTGATCTTCACATATCAAGGCCAGTGGTCTGGAGTGGGCATCTTCAACTGACCACCAAAGAATCCTCTATGGTGCAACCGGGGTTCTCAAATGTAGTGCATTTGGCTAATTATGACATATTCCCCTTCATGGCTGGGCCTCAGCTGTTCAGCCCCATGGCTCTCCACCTTTATTCCCACACATGTTCTTTGAATACCTCAATAGCGCTCATAATTTGGACAATAGTAAAATGTTAAGGGAAACTGGAAAGTCCTCCTCATGCACAACATACAGGGAATTTCAAACTAGCATCAGTTCTCCAGGAAGAGTGCATGTCCCTAGCAAGCCATATGACCCCTCCCAGCTAGATACTACAGAAGTTTTGTCTGCAGGCTTTAGCAGCTCAAAAGCCTTGTCCACAGACATCTCAGATGCACACCATGGTTACCAGTCTGCTTTCTGGGCCCCCAACAATGACTGTATATCTGCATTTTTAGACAGACCTATAATGCCATTTAAATTATTTTCTCCCTTCTGTGACTCAGTTTGGTTTATGATTGTTGAGTTTATAGTGTTTTAGGAGTTTTAGTATAATGTTGACATGTATATTTTATGTATACCATGCATTGGGTTTTCTGGTGGATGACTGTGATATAAATGAAGAGAAAAATAAATGTGCAGTTCTAACAAACGTCACTATTTGGATGGGCAATGTTAAATGTTAAAAGCAAAATGAATCCCATCACACTTAAAAACTGTGACCTTAATTCTGCTCTGGTTGCACAGCTTAATTTTCACAGTAGTTCCTTAAGTGGTATTACTGTTGTTAAAGATAATTTACTAAATGATTCAGCTGAGTCTCTTTAAACACACACACACACACACACACACACACACACACACACACACCGTTTCAGTAATAAGACAAAAGTGTAGTGGGTCCTTACGCAATATATTGTTGTCTGCAGATGTCACAGCCTTGACAGTGTAGTCCAAGGAAGCTCTAGAGACTCATCACCCATTTTGCCCAAACTTGCAAGAAGTTTGGCCGTATCAGCCTGAAGAAGACCAACATCCTCGGACATTGCCAACACTCCACAATGTGGTCAGCATTGGTGAGCACATACTTGAGGTGGTAGGCAATTTTGTCTATGTGGGTTCTACCATAACCAGAAATCAATGGCTGGAAACATCTTCTGCATCAGACCTCTTGAATAGGACAAGCATAATTTGTGCAACTGGTATCTTTCAAAGGGTCTTTTATTTTGTCATTGATGCTGAGCTGGACAAGTGTATTGGCAAGGCAGCTCCAATACCAAGATGAAGGTCTACCAGGCATTCATGTTGAGCAGGATGATTTATGGAAATGGGTTGTGGGCAATTTACAGCCGTCAGGAGCAAAACCTCAATGCCTTCCACATGAGCTGCATCAGGAGGATTTTGGGAATCATATGGCAGGACAGAATTCCAAACAAAGAAGTTCTCTCCCAAGCTCACATTCCCAGCATGTTTGCACTCCTGTCTCAACGATGTCTATGCTGGCTTGGTCATATTCACAGAATAGAAGATGGCAGGATCCCCAAGGACCTGCTCTACAGGGAGCTGGCTTCTGGCACCAGGCCAGCTCTGCATTGCAAAGAGACCTGCAGGTGAGACATGAAGGCTGGCAGCATCAACTCTGCCATGTGGGAATCCCTTGCAAATGACCGCAGTGCCTGGAGGCAATCAAGTCATCTATCCATAGCAGTGACCTGACGAGAAATGACTGCTGGGAGGAGAGCAGAGAAAATAAATGTCATGGTGCATCTGCAGCAGCACAACTGGGTGCCTTCATCTACCCCAGAGGCAACAAAACATGTCTCGCCCATTTTGGTCTCAAACAGCCACAGCAGGCGTTGCAACCTTCCAACCCTCAAAGGTGCACTTTTCCATTGTCTCCTGAGACAGGCAGATGCCAACAACGTTTATTGACATATTCCCTGTTATACTCTTTTCTTAATCTTGCCCCACTTCCCATATTCACGGAGGTCTGCATTTGCCCCCCCCTCCCACTGTGGGATATAACATCACAAGACTTAGTTGTCTTGTCTTGTCTTATTCACATCACTGTGTTCCATGGGGTGGCTGGCGTTATAAGGTGGCCATACCTCGCAAAGTCTCCTTTTCTGCTTCCTGGAGTGACAACTCAACCCTTTTGCAGCATGGAATCAGCCAGTTCCCATTCAGAGTTGTGCTGCATAAGCTACATTTCCTGTCCTCTCTCTCAGAAACTAGTCTGCTGCCTCAGTTGTATTGGGTTATGCTATTCCCTCTGCATTGTTAAATTAAGATCCAGCTGCCAGTCCAGAAGTGGAACATCTTGTTTCTTTGGCAAACTCTGGAAAGTGTTAATGGATACAGGTGGGGGTGATGAAGGAAGACCATACAGCAGGCATAGGCAAAGTTGGCCCTCCAGATGTTTTTGGCCTACAGCTCCCATCATCCCTAGCTAACAGGATCGGTGGTTAGGGATGATGGGAGTTGTAGGCCAAAAACATCTGGAGGGTTCGAGTTTGCCTGTGTCTGACATACAGTACAGGCATGAAGCAGGGCAGGGTGATGAGTTCCTAAAGCTCATGGGAAATACTGTCATACTGAGACAGTAGTACTCAGCCTTCTGCAGGGAGCTCTGGGGATGAATTTGGTGGTTACAACTACCCCCCACCAAGATACACCTAGATAAGATAGAAATGATGAGAAATAAAATAAATTAAATTCAGAAGAATTCGTTTGGAGGAGTTGGGGAGTTAATGATTAATGGGAGTCATTAAAGGAATGTGATTTGATTTAGAGCAGAATCTGGGTTGGGTATGAATTTGGGGGGAATAATAGAGAAAAGTTTGGGGTCATCTGGTCAGACATTCATTTGGGATAGGTGCAAATTAATTGAAGAATTTGTTTGAGGTGATCTTGATGATAAATTAATGGTGGGTAAATTTATTGGAGGGTGAATTGACTTAGACTTAAAATGAATTAGCTTGCTTTCTGTGAAAATGGTTAGAACAGTTAAAAAAATGAGTCAAGTATATGGTTTCATGTTGGGGGGCTCAGTTTCTGGAGCTAATTATTGCCCATCTGCTTGCCTTCTGTGAAACTGGTGTTTTGTTTCAATAATGTATTTTGTAACTAGCCATGCTCTCTATGACAACCATTTTGTGACTGGTCAGGCTTCCACAGCAGCCATTGAGGCTGGCTATACTCTCTTGAGAATATCTCAGTGGCCCATTCTTCACAGTGCTACTTGCTTGAGAGTGCCTTCTCTTCGAGGAAGACTGTTGTGAAAGAGTAGCACTCTGCGTTGTGCAGGATGGAATATTATAACCTGCACGGTGCTGCTTTGGGGGAGTGACATTGGGCAGGAAGAAAGGGAGGCTGGGCAGGAACTCCTGCCTTCTCTCAAGAAGATGCAGCTAGTTAGATAGGTCCTCCTTGGCCTCTTCACAGTTTCCACCCAATGCCAGCCTCTTCTTCCCACTTGAGCCCCACCTCCACCCAAATTACTCTGGGCCACCCAATCCAATGCTGTCTGAACCTGAGTCAAACAATGCTCAGATCATCCTGAACTGTCTAGATTCATTTCTTGCCTTGGCCAAGCCTAGTGCACAACCTAAGCTTCTACACACTGCAAAGGAGCTACCTCCAAGGGATGAGGTCCCCTTGCCCCCCATTAAATATTTGAGGGGGTCACACCCCAAAGTTGATGCGCATTGCTATTCAAATGGCATGCATGCGCCATGTATTGTGATTATTTGGGGGTGTCTTACATGGCCCGCCCAATATTTTTTCAAGTTGGCACCCTGGCACACTGATGCACCCCTCTCTGTCCTCCATCCAAGCAACTAAAAAGATAATCAGAGTTCAAGGACACATTCCAGCCAGGCAAAAGCACTCAAGGAAGGCGCAAAGCAGGGCTGGTGGGGTGTAGGCCCCTAGAGGGTGTATGGTCTAAGAAGGGTCCTGTGGGTCAGATAGATAAGCCTGGAGGGCCACACATGGACCTCGGTTGTGAGGCTCCCCGTACCTTCTTATATGAGTACTCTAGTAACCACTGATAGGACACTGGTGTGCCCAGGATGATGGGTAATGTATCAACATATGTTCGGTAACCTTTTATTTCTCAGTTTGAACTGAAGTTCACAGGACTTCAATGCATGTAAACAGTATTTTTCCAACAGGAAGAAAGAACATGCACCACCACCATCCTTGGAGGACGGGATTGCACCCCCAGACTAACAATTGTTTCCCATCCTTGGTTTACAATAAATTCACATTTGTTTATATAATGAAGACATCTGCCTGATGTCAACAGACTAGAAGTACCAAATATATGTGCTGCCACGTTACCTTTGTTCCGCATTTGTAAGAAAATCAATCTTTTAGTGCGGCAGTGCTCATACTTTGATACTTCCTGTCTGTTGACATCAGGCAGATGTCTTTGCTTTATTCTTTTCATTGCCTGCTAAAACATTTTTGTTTAGCAAGTCTGCCCTGGTAATCTGTTTTTTGTTTATCACTGATATGAAGGTTTTAAATAATGGGTTTAAACTGGTTTTTTTTACTGATAATTTTATTGTTTTATTCTATTTGTAAACCCCTTTGAGAATTTTTTGAATGATCAAGTGGTGTATAAATTTTATGAAATAAATAATTGATGTAAATAAGCTATTTGTCTGCAATCTCAGGTTCACCTTCCATGCTGCTCAGAGGTCTCTGACATCACAAAAATGCACAGCCAGAATGTCCTATCCATCATAGTCAGAGGTGGCTAACCCTCTGGCATCTGGCTCAATGGCTCTTGTGCTTGAGTACCTGATGGGATGTTACAGAAAATGCCAAGTGGCAGAGACCTTAAGCCTCTTCTTGTTGTTCCCAGCTTTCAGGATCATTTCTCTAGTCCTGACACCAGACATGTCTTGCACATATCATCCTGGACTCTCAGTAGCCACATTATTTGGTGGATATTGCCAGCAGCTACCATAATGTCACACATCAATCATTTTAGGTGCCCCAATCATCACTGTCTCTACTTTACACAACTGCTTCTTTGAAAGGACTTTTTTCTTTGCACAAAAAGGCACAACAAATCAAAGGCTGCAGCCTGAACCTTTGATGTTTAGGATGCCACATTAACAGGACAAATGGCTTTGACCAGACCCTCAACACTGTTAGCATTTATTTGCTATCTATCTAAGGGAATGCATCCTTCAATTTAAACCCTCTTCCCACATGAACTGAGGTTTGCCAGAGAGCCCTTGACAAAAGTTTTGTAATGTGTTCTGGATATATTGCCATTTGCTAAGAGCAGGGCCTTCTCAATAGTCACTCCAGCAATTCAGAATGCCCTCCTTTAGAAGGGGAAGTCAGCCATATCACGGGCTGCTTTTCACAAAAGAAATAGTTCCCTTTTCATCCTAGTGTTTGAGGCCATTGCAGGGAGAAACTGCTCCTGATTGGTTTCACATATCATTTGTTTCAGAAGTGGTACCCTCAGCCAACATTTTTTTTTTTTAGAGCACTGGAAAATTGGGGTGGCAGCTTATTGTGCTGCCATTGCTGTGATTCTCGTTGTTTTTCTTAAATGAAGTAGTTTTACTTTTAAAAAAATCAGGACAGCAAGATGGTTGTTTGGGGGGTTTTAAATGTAAAATGTTTGTGTGTGTCTCTCTCTGTGTGTGGCATATGGGTCTGCTACTGCTTCCAAGTTAGTTGCTATGCGAAGAAGAAGAAGAAGAAGAAGAAGAAGAAGAAGAAGAAGAAGAAGAAGAAGAAGAAGAAGAAGAAGAAGAAATAATCCACTTAGTCCTACGAAAGGTCATGGAGTCCTTTCCCAACCAAGTGTTACTACTTTGTGACATAAGGTCAGCTGGGTGAGTGCTGAGACATGATTCAAAAGAGGCAGATGAGGTCAGACATTGGACTTACACAGCCCTTGATTTCTTGTCTCACACTGGCCAATGTGCAGACATGGTCTGCATGTGCCCCATTCCTCAGACACAATCTCCACACACAGCTTTGTGTTCATGTTCTTTATATATTGTAAACCACTTTGTGAATACATTTTGAAAAGCAATATTTAAAGGTCACATAAGGACATAATGCAAAGACATGGTTGGCTTGAACAGTATCTTTGTTTATTGTAACTGTTTACAAAGATCTGTTACTTGAATTGGTTGTATCCCATAGAAATGCACTTCAGGAATCAAATCTGAACCTGTGGAGTGGCTATAAAGCACAAAGCAAAGCGTCCAATATTTATACCTCAGGGCTGTGTAAAAGGATTGATTGTTTTGCTTAGACCTTAAACTTTGCAATATTCTCAATGCCCCCCTTTAGGCTAGCCCTGATGCCCTTCCACCAACAGATAACACAAAGAAAGGTTTCATTAAAAAATGACATATATATGTGGATATAGAATGAAAGGAAGAGACTATGCTGATCTTCATTTGTAGCTTATCAGTCTGTTGATATAGAGTTTTACTTATAACTTCATTCCAAGCAGAAGACCTGTGTGCAATTTCCTTGCTTTCATGGAAAGTTCCCATTAGAATAAAAATGGAATTCGGATAACACATAGCTTCATAAATATGGCAACAGTGTTCAATTCCGCAATGTAGCAACCATTGCAACTAGGTCTGGAAATGTTTCATGGGAAGAGAGGTCTGACACTGCTGGAGGTGAGAAAAGGAGATGGAAGGTACAGAGTCCCATCTTACCCGAGGACACATGCTGGCAAGGAGAGATAGATAAGGGAGAAACATGCACAGTTAACTGAAGATACCCAGTGACCAATTGAACAGAACAGTCTGTTCAGGCTGATGCTATGGATGGCAGAAGTGGGAATAGAAATGGTTTTGAAATTCTGTTCAGCAAAAATTATTCCAAGATTTTGCAGTTTCAAGTTACCTGGTCTTCTTTCCAGAATGGAACTGGTGCATTAAAGAAATCATAGGGAACCTTTTTCAGACTGAGGGTTGCATTTCCCCCAAGGCAACCTTCTGAGGGTTGTGTGTTCATGCCAGCACTGAGCAGTCTCAGAGGCAAAAGTGGGAGGATCGATGGATATCTCTCTTACCTTTGTACAAATGGGGATATTCTGCCATGCAAATCTCAGAGATTCTTGCATGCACACACAAAGATAAACCCACATATCTCCATCCTTTATCAAGTCAAACAAGAGGCATTTCACAATGATCCACAATATGTGAGGTTGAGGGAACTGTGGAGAATACAAAATGGTGGTCAAGCTGTTGATAAGAGCCAGTGTGGTGTAGTAGTTAAGGTTCACATCCCTGCTCCTCCTCCTGCAGCTGCCGGATGACCTTGGGCTAGTCACACTTCTCTGAAGTCCCTCAGCCTCACAAGGAAGGGAAAGGAGATTGTTTTTGTTTGTTTGCTTTAAAAAATATTTTATTCAAAATTATAACAAGACATATTATCCAAAAATATATCATCCTTGTTTCCCCTCCATTTTTCCACCCTCCCCCCCTCCCACACAAAACCCATCCACCCCCCAACTTCCCTAAGTTCCAGTCCTTGGTTTCTCTAAGAATGCTGTTTTCTGCATGTTACAAAGTTGTGTAGATCCTCAAACTATTTAGCTGATTATTATCAATAAAAAGTTTGTGAATGTTTATTCAAAGCCTGCCAAGGAGTCCAGTTCGCTTTGTTGCGTCTTCAGATACTTTGTAAAGGGTTCCCATTCATCCTTAAAGTCACAGTTATCTTTGTCCCGTAGTTTATATGTCAGTTTTGCCAGTTCTGCATGGTCCATCAATTTTTCTTGCCATGATTCTTTAGTTGGGGTTTCTTCAGTCTTCCATCCTTGTGCTACCAGAACTCTCACGGCCGTTGTTGCAGGGAAAGGAGATTGTTAGCCACTTTGAGACTCCTTAGGGTAGTGATAAAGTGGGATATCAAATCCAAACTCTTCTTGATAAACCACTTTCCATCATTGCAATAAATTGCTAGGTAATTCCTGCTCCTTGTTACTTTCAATAATTTCTCCTGCTCTACCAATTTCCAATGGTGGTTTAAGAGGCTATATTAGTATTCTTGGAAGTGGAGCTAAATAAGTTTATTGATGACTAGCTGCTTAGACAGTGTGGATTTAGATGCTATGGTTGCAGGAAGAGCTATATAAGACAGTGTCAAAATAATCCGAAGGAGCTGGGAAAATACAGAACTCACTTGTCGGAATTACATGTCTATCACAGTACTGGAACCTAATGAAATAAATTTGTTATAGGTCCTGGCACAACTAAGAGATTATGCGAATGTTGCATTGACTTAAGGATACTTTCTGGGATATCTTAAGGCATGCCTCTAGACCTAGTGAGAAACAAGTGTCAGAAATGTTAATGGGAAAGGTACTTAATTCTGCCTCGTATTTCAAACCCTTAGGATGAGGATGTGTAAATCATCCAACAAGCACTTGTAGATAAACTGTAAACTAATTAATATCAGCAATATTGATGCAGAGAAAATATTTACCAAGGGATTTATATGTAACCCTGCCATCGCTTTGCACTGTGCAGGCTGACTTTATAAATCATTTAGCAAATGTTTGCATGTCTCATAAATGCTTTATAAATGTTTGCCAGTAATTTATCTCACATAAAATGCTAAACACACTGCAAATATATGTTAAGTTATTTTCAAATGTCACTATGTACAATAACTGGAATGGGCCATAAATATCCAGAGTGTTTGATGCAGCTGAAACTTACAAAATGAACCTTCCTATTCATTTTTGAACTATACAAGTATCCTCAGAAAACTACCCATAAAAATAATCAGCCCTAGTATGCCATAATACCGTTCAAGCTGATCCTTTTACAAAATGAGCTCCTCAGTGGAAGACCATATGGAATTCTTCCAGAAATAATAATTGGCATTTTGCCACACTGGCAGAGACTCTCTTTAAGGTACTGCCCCTGGCGCATGAAACTTCAGCAGTTGAGGGTTAGAGGTGATTACCAACGCTGGTGCAATATTGTGACAAAGACTCAAGAACGAGGAAGAATTAGATATTGATGGACTCTCCTATACTGGTCTGTGTCAATTTCCTGCATGTTCATTGATAAGTTTCTTCTGTCCTTTTTCAGCATTAATTTAAAGCAATGTTCTTCTCCTTTTTTTAAGAGACTTGTATGGAAATTAATATTTGAATTGATATTTAAATATGCTTATAAATATGCATTTTATCACAAAATACTATTTAAATACTTATTTTATCTTGCTTAACACGTTTCATAATGTATTATATCTTGTATGTATCCAAAGTATAATTCTGATCACATTAGTTGGCTCCCTCAGCTTGAAAGCGAGATGACCGACGCACCCTCTAGTCAAGTTTGACTGGACTTAACTGCCCAGGGGTCCCTTACCTTTTGAAAAATTAGTCCAGGAGGTGTGGATTGGGTCCATTTTGATTGAAATTACAGATTCTTCAAGCATTCCAAGGAAGAAAGGGAGGGTATCTGTGGGAGAAGTTAGCACTGGTGCAATGGCTGAAAATATAGTTTTATATTCCACTTCTGTGGTGAATGGCATCATCCCCCCCCTTCACACATGAGTGTGATACATTTGGTAAGAGCAGAATAATGTTACCTTTTAAACATGGATTTTGTGGCTTCATGTGATGTCATTGCAAAGAGGAACGGGATTAAAACAATATTTTGTAAAAAAATAAAAAAGCAGCCAAATGGTTTCATGTGGAAGGCTACCTTATACAATCTCAGCACTGTAGTTAAGAGTCTCCAAGCAACAGAATCAAATTTATGTTGAAGGCTTAGGGCTTTGCACAGAGCAAATGATTGGATTTCCTGCTGATTTTCAGAAGTTTAATTACAGTCGTGTGAGGTTAAAAATCCTACCGGGGCTACGGTGCCAGAGGAGGAGGTTAACCCTTTCCCCTGTGCAGTTTTCCAAGTGAAAATTTCCCATCTTCCTAAGGTCAGTCTTTATGTATCTTCTGCTATTTTGGCTCTACAACAATCCTGGTTCCCTAACAAGAATTACAAATGTCACATGTATTTGCAAATTCTAGTTCCCTGCACCCACATTTCATACTTTAAAATAGGTACAACCCTACAAATGCAATGCATGAAGAGACACTGGAAACTGGGCAGAGCTTTGGACAGAACATGTGGTTTTACAGAGCAGAGGTTGATTGCCCTCTTTAGCCCTCTGAGCTTTTCCCATGACTGCAAGTTCTTGCCTTAGCTGCATTTCATGCAATAATCAACATTTCAGAGGCAAAAGTGGGATCTGCACAAGGTGGTGTCAGTTAAAATGGGGAAGGCAGGAATGCTTCATGATGCTTTGATGATCCATACATTTTTAAAAAATGCTACAGACAAGTTTCTGTTGAAAGGAAAGATAATGCCTTGAAGTGGAGTATTGGGGGACAGCAAGCCCCAGAGTGAGGAAATGGCAGATGAAGAATTCCATTATGACTTGAAAGAAAAACAGACACTACTCTTGACCACCTTGAAATTGTAACAAAATCTCAAAGCCCCTCCCCCACGAAAAAAATTTCAATGTGCCCTGAGAACAAAGCAGAAAAATAGAAGCAGTTGAAGAGATATTTTGAGAAATTGGAAAAGAGAATTTGGCACAGCATTACCTAGAACTGTAATAGCTGAGTTATGCTTCTGGAATTTAGCAGAATAAATGCCCCCAGAAGGGGTAACACTGCCTGCATATTTTATTTAAGTCTGCCTCAAAGCAGAAACGAAAGCTTCCTTTTTAATAAATAAAATTAAACAAATCAATATAAAGGTGTCCAGCAGAAAAAGCTCCTGGTCCTATTTGCCTGGAATTTGGGAGGCTTTAGCCAATCTGGAGCAGATAGTAGGCCCACAAATTTCACATACTCCTGCCAAGAGGGATACAAAATATAGCTATTTTATTTTTCTAATTGTGAATTGCATGTTGGGATGAAGTAGACTTGAGTGGACCCTGAATGGAAAAAGGCAGCCTTCAAAATGCCTTGGACTGAGGCAGGCTGTTTTCTGAAGCATGACAGCAAGATCTGGGTTAAATCTTGTGGTCCAGTCATACCTCAGACATACTGTACATGAAAACCAGACTACTGAAATGAAACAAAAAAACAATGCAATGTAAACACATATATAATAAGGCAGTTAGGCTGCAATCCTGTATGCATATACCTACCTGGGAATAATCCCATTGAACTGAGTTGGGTTTACCTCTGAGTAGACTTGGGCAATTAACTTCCATATCCCACCCCCACCCCCCAGCAAATCTAATTTTACATTCAGTTTCCCCCTTTGAGTCTTTAGGGAAACTGAATGCAAAATATATTTTTAAAATGTGAATGTGTGTGAAATATGCAATTTCATCCTAAAAGTTATGGTCAGAGGTGCCAACTTGAATAAAATATTGTGGGGGCCAGGTAAGCACCACCCTGCATAATTGATCACACAAACACACAAACACACATCATTTGAATGGCAATGCCCATCAACTGTGGGTAGCCTCCTTAAATATATTATTGGGGGGCAGTGGCGAAGGGACCTTGACCACTAGGAGTTGGCTCCTATGGTTACAGTACAATATTTCCTATGGGAAATGCTATATTGATTTCAATGTGTGCAGTAGTAGGAGCCCCATGCATTAGCTATGCTCCTTTAGGAAGCAGAAATTATTTCTAAAGAAGACAGACAGGTCACCCTTGGATGCTGTCATAGCCTTAAGAATTTCATGAGACTGAGAGAATTTGACTCTCTGAATTGATCTGGGCAGATCAGATTAGGTGAGTCCATTTCAGAATCACAGCTCACCAGATTCCACCCCTCCTTCACCACTCACAATCTTAGCAAGTTAAAAAACAACAACCTCCGAATCAAAAGACTGGCAATGCTTTGCCAGGTTAATTTGGGCACTTGTTTCTATGGATTTAAAAGTATTTGCTGTCCTGTGCTCAGATTACATGCTTCTCTTTTGTTTGTCTGTGAATATGAGAAGTCTAACATCCTTAAACATGGTTGGATTGTATCCAAAGTACTTTAAATCCCCCTTCCTTGAGTGGAATTAAGGAGGGTCTTTATAAATCAGATTTCTACAAGTGATTCAATTGCACCTCTATTTAGAGAGATGTGTCTGAGCTTTTACATTTTGGTGCCTGCAACAGTGTAATGCAGATTTGTCTTTGCATCCATCTCTGTGCAAACAATTAACTGATTAATCCTTCCAAACATCCCCTTGGAAGAGAAAAGGGATAGACAGGATTGTTGGCAGGGTTGCCTGGCTCCTCTGCTGACGCATAAACAGCCATCAGCAGAATCCTCAGTTCATTGACTGCTTGTGTGGGTGGCAGAAGGCTAGAATAGGGAAATGCTGCCGGCCTGACTCAAGCACCAGGTTCCCAAGAGCTGTCTGTAGAGATCAGTTTGTCAATGGCTTTCCTATGCAGAATGAGCTCACAGAGTAGGAAGTATACAGGAGATGGTTCAGTCACCATTAAATAATGAATGAGAAATACTCCCCCCCCCTTGCCTTTCCTAGCACAGGCTGTGCACCTGGATTCCTAGCTAAAGGCTGCCAATTCTTGAACCAAGTCCTGTTGATGTCCTGTTTACAGCAGTTGGGTCTTTTTGTTAAACTCACATACCACCCCCAATCCATTGCATTGATTTTTAATTATGAAAACCTTGTTCTGTTCCATTATTCAGTAACAGAAATCATATATATGAGGTCGAAAAGGGATGCAGGCTGACAGAGAACCGTATTATCTTAAGACCCCACTTGATTTTCTGTATTCTAGAGCTAAGGTCTCCAGCATGTTTGTTGTGGGCATCACAGCATCTCCTGCTGCTCCCAATTTTATCTATATCTATCTATCTATCATCTATCTATCTATCTATCTATCTATCTATCATCTATCTATCATCTATCTATCTCTATCATCTATCTATCATCTATCATCTATCTATCATCTATCTATCTATCATCTATCATCTATCTATCTATCATCTATCTATCTATCTATCTATCATCTATCTATATCTATCTATCTACATCATCTATATCTATCATCTATCTATCATCTATCTATCTATCTATCTATCTATCATCTATCTATCTATCTATCTATCTATCATCTATCTATCTATCTATCTATCTATCTATCTATCTATCTATATCTATCTATCATCATCTATCATCTATCATCTATCTATCTATCTATCATCTCTATCTATCATCTATCTATCATCTATCTATCTATCTATCATCTATCTATCTATCTATCATCTATCTATCTATCATCTATCTATCTATCTATCATCTATCTATCTATCTATCTATCTATCTATCTATCTATCTATCTATCATCTATCTATCTATCATCTATATCTATCATCTATCATCTATCTATCATCTATCTATCTATCTATCTATCTATCATCTATCTATCTATCATCTCTATCATCTATCTATCATCTATCTATCTATCTATCTATCTATCTATCTATCATCTATCTATCTATCTATCATCTATCTAATCTACCTATCATCTAATCTTTCTTGCCTTTTTTTGTGTGTGAGGGAGATCTTGCCAGTTATTTTGTCTGTTTTATTTTGTTTTGGGTTCCTTAAATGTTTTGCCTTGTTTTCTTTTCTGGGGAGGGCATCTGAATGTCAGAATTTCTTCTGTGAAATGGGTATTTTGTGATCCTCACAACAGTTTACTAGTTTTCCAAACATGCCCCTGGGGCCAAAAAAGATTGGGAATCTAGTTTTCATTGAAATGATAAAACTGTAACTGGGCTGTACCACTGCAGACTGCTGGAAAATGTATGTCCAATAAGCAAATATAGACTGGGTTTTTGAGGGGAGGAGAGGGATTGCATACCCTCAAACATTTCTCTGATTCAACAGCAGCAACAACAACATTAATACCCCCTCCCCCACCTGACTGGGTTGCCCCAGCCACTCTAGGCAGCTTCCAACAAAAATAAAAAATAATTAAACATTAAAAACATTGCTTCATGATGAGCATAGAATTTCTGGTAAAAATTAACAATTTTAAAAAACAGGATTCATTGCTGCCGCAGTATTTTTCAGCAGAAAGTAGCTCGGTTTACTGAGCCCAATTCTGAATTGAGCCAAAGAGGGTTCAGCCATCTCTACTAAAAGATAGAACTTTTTAAAAAGAAAAGTCCCAACAATTTTGGGTAGTTTTGCCAGCGTTGGAGGGAGGGAGAAAGGGAAGAAGAGTGAAACCAGTGCATTTGATGGCTGCAGCCAAAGCAAACATATAAGGTTGCCTGAATACTGAATCAGACCATTTACCCTTCTAATTCTCTGATGCCTCCTCTCAATGTCAGTGGCTTTCCAAAGTACCGTATTTTTTGCTCTATAAGACGCAACAGACCACAAGACGCACCTAGTTTTTGGAGGAGGAAAACAAGAAAAAAAAATCTGAATCTCAGAAGCCAGAACAGCAAGAGGGATTGCTGCACAGGGAAAGCAGCAATCCCTCTTGCTGTTCTGGCTTCTGTGATAGCCGCGCAGCCTGCATTCACTCCATAAGACGCACACACATTTCCCCTTACTTTTTAGGAGGCAAAAAGTGAGTCTTATAGAGCAAAAAATACGGTATTTCCTAGCTCTGCTACCATTTGATTGTAACCATTGTTACTACC
Source organism: Podarcis melisellensis (assembly GCF_964234715.1). Classification (NCBI taxonomy): domain Eukaryota; kingdom Metazoa; phylum Chordata; class Lepidosauria; order Squamata; family Lacertidae; genus Podarcis; species Podarcis melisellensis. Next base: position 4,937,641 of record NC_138532.1, read on the forward strand.
ACTCCGAATAGATCAGTTGAAATTAATGGGCATGACTAACCTATGTCCATTAACTTCAGTGGGTCTATCCTGAGTATAACTTAGCTAGATGTAGCCCATTGTTTAAGAATGTAAGGCAACCTTCTACTGAATCTCATCTTCAATCCATCTAGCAGAGCAATGGCAATGGCCCTCCAGGGTTTCAGGCAGGGGACATTTTCCACCTTACGTGGGGATGCCGGGGATCAAACATGTGGCTTTCTGCATACAAGTAGAATCACAGAATTGTCGAGTTGGAAGGGACCTCAAGGGCCATCTAGTGTGGCCCCCTGCAATGCAGGAATATTTTGCCAAGTGTGGGGCTGGAACCCACTACCTTAAGATTAAGAGTCCCATGCTCTACCGACTGACCTATCCCAGGATCATATATACGCAACAGATCTTCATTCTTTCCAACTGTAACTGGATATGGTGGTAAGGAATACTACCTGGAACCATTGGCATGGAATGGCTCCATCATATTTTTCTGTTGGCTTGTTTTGGCTTTAAGGCATGCCATATATATATATATATATATATATATGCTTTCGTAGATTTTCACGGGTACAGGAATGCAGGTTTTGGTGTCCTCGGGTGTCTTCCCGTGTAAAAGTTGGGGTGTCTAGGCGACGTTTCGACGAGGTCTCACTCGTCATCTTCAGGCTGGTGCTTTCGGCTTCTTGTTACTGGAACAGAGCAGGATCTCAGTGTTTGAGTTCCTATAAATACTGTTGAGGGGGTGTGGTGTATAGCCTCCAATGTTCTGGGCAGAGAGGAAGTTCCCAGGCTAGTGTGCCTTTTCTTCTTTTGTTCCTTAATTACTTGAGGGATATCTTGAGTGATTTCTTGAGTGATATCCTGAGTACCACTTAGGTGGGTCATTGGGTGTGGATTAGTTGCTAAAGTCTTTGTGTCTTGACCTCTTGAACTTTGTGAAGAGTTTTTCTGAGAAGATGGCTGTACTGCACTTAGTTGTGCTCTGGCTTGGCTTCGTGTATAGGGGCGAGCTGTGGTTTTGTGGCCTGTGTCAGCCAGATCTGTGTAGGGATTGCAGGGGACATTTTCCACCTTACGTGGGGATGCCCATATATATATGGGTTATTTTGAAGTGAGACTAGTTTGATTAGAGTCCATTGAGGTGCAATATATGAACATGAGGGCCACAGGCAATTGACACATCCATTGGCTTGAAATTCTGCAAATCTACTGCCTGCACACAGCTTCAGTGCAGGCAAGTTCTGAAGCTCATTGTTTCAGAATCCAAAAAGCTAACTCTGATTCCATTCACTCATGCGTGCTCTTACCTCCGAACTTGGCCCAAATGAAACTTTTTCATGCAGAAACCAGGTGCCGCTAAGTTATTTTGAATGTTGCTGGCTCCTCCTTCCTTTCCTTTATAGTTTCTTCTAGCTGTGTTGCCTGTTAGGGCCACACCTGGGCTACATCCACCCCATACATTTAAAGCATTCTTATGCTATGTTAACAGTCATTACCTCCATCTAGTAACCTTGGGAACCTTGGTTTGTTAAAGGTGCTGAGATTTGTTAGGAGACTCCAACTGAATTTCTCACCCTATCCCAAGTTTTATGTCTAGTTGAGCCATCACAAGTGCTTTTAAAGGCAGATGTTTGAAGTTGCTTAGAATGGTAGGTGAGAAGATTGTTGCAGCCCTGTGGATGGCAAGTCCTTTGGACAGGAATGCTATCAGTTCCATGTTTTCTATAGTGCCGTGCTGAAATTAAATGACTGCTGGCTTAGAGTGCTAATAATTAGCATCAATGCCCAATCTAGGACTGGCTGATAGTGTCAATTATTCTAGTACAGGTTTCTTTTCTATCCCAGCCGTTTCTGGTTCTCCTTCAATAGTCAATGTGCAATTGTAAAATTATGTACTGTTTGTGAGTTAAACTAGGGAAGTGTGAACAATAATGCAGTCTTAATCCAACCAATCCCGGTGCAGTACTCGTTCTTGTGAAAGTCAGTGATCATACTTAAGGGGTTTGACTTTAAACCTCTTGGGTTGCCCAAATAAGTGTTTGACTTTTGTCAGCATGATTTGAAAAGCTTCCACCACATGCTTCCACAAGTTATCCAGCCAGCTTTTCTTTCCTTGCCTGCATAATGAATAAGATTGGGGTTCCACTTGAGGGGCCGGGAATGAAGAAGAAATAAGAACACAATCCATCCCAAAGCTTTGATCTCTCATTGGTCTCATTGGAAGCATTAAGCATGTGTTTAACTTACTCCGACTGAAAACAACTGCAATCGTAACAATAACAATAGCTGCCACCACCCTTGGCCAGATTCTGCCCATGGATCCTGAAACATCAACACATTTTTCCCCCCAATCTGGCTAAATCTTTGTATCATCTCAAGAGACTGTAGAAGTCACAATATAAAACAGCTAAAGAAAACACTGAATCATTCATTTAGCTGTGGCTTCCCAACCACAAAATATTATGTTTATTTCCCCCACCACTTTTTTTGTCATTTTATTGATAAAAACTACACAAAAGCTAACTGATCAGAATAATTAATTAAAAATAAATCAAACAGTGTTACACATCCTCCCATTTGTTTGTTTCTTAAATCACATCAGCCACCAAATTTTCACCCCCCCCGCCACAATTTCCAGGTATATAATGAATATTTCCATACCCAAAGTCCCCTTCCCCCCTGCATTCAGCACAGCTGTCCTGTTCAAGTGTGAGCTCTCATGTCATCAATAACTGCTCCCTCTTTCTTTCTTTTTTTATAGAGCCCTAAACATAATTGTAGTGTCAACAATGAAGCACAATGAAGATAGGAAAAAATTAAAAGTCACCCTTTCCCTATAATGTACAGCATGTGTTTTAAATGTACATGCACCCCGAGGTTTGTCTGTTTTTGCCTCTTGGTTCTTTTTCCAGGAATTGCCAATGTCCATTTGGTTCAACATAACCATGTTTGGAATCAGAAATTATAACACTGACCTTCCACTCCCCTCAAGGGGGAAAAAAGAAAAGGAAAATGGGACTCAGTTTGGTTTATTCCCCTCCCTCCCACCCCAAATGGAAAAATAAAGAAACCTTCTGTTACTTCTAAGAGTAATAAACAATAAACAATATCTCATATTCCATTCTATGTTCTCCCCCGTCCCACCCCTAATTGGTACCTCTGGTTCTCCTCTGAAGGAACCGTGCAGTGTAGAAAAATCAAATATACAAACAGAACTTTTAATCCATCCCTTTATGTTGCTAGAGTGAAATCTAATTCTCTCTCTCGCTCGCATTTTTATATAAGAACTCAGCAATCTTTCTTTGATATGTACACCAAGAAGTTCGACAGTTTAAAGCCAAAGGAAATTCTCAAGTTCTCCAGTCGGTACTATAGTGTCACTAGACTGAATTTCCTCATACGGCAGTTCTCAAGCAACGTGTCATTTATTTATTTATTTTGTTCCCCTTTCCTGTTGTTTGCATCAAAACATTTGTAACTGGAATGGTGAGTTGTCTTCTTCTCCTTGCTCCTTGTTCCTCTTCACCCGAAGGTTCCCCCCTCCCCAGAAAAAAGAAGCCTCCCATACACACCCTCTCTTGATTCTCAGGAAAGAGATTCCATCAGTTTGGTATTCTCTCAATGTAAATAGCTGGAGCAGCCGAACGTGCAATTGTAGCAATGAAGCTGTGGTCTCGACTCAACTCCAAGTTGGTGGCTTCAGCCTGGTCCCGGGAGATTGTGTCATATCCCTTATTTACATGGAGGGGTTTGTGGGCCTGGCAATATCCAATCACCGGTTGGTCGTAGCTGTAATAGGGCAAGGTTTTCATATGGTGAGGGACCTAGAGAGAGAGAAGGGGAAAACAGGCATGTCAGCATCATTACAGAATAACACGTATTTTTCTTTTTTCTTTTAGCAATGAAAAGGCAATATGGGATGGAGCTAGGGATCCAAGGAGGCAGCAATTTCTGTCTTAACCTGTGTTCAACACAGTCATCACAGTTTCTATTGTGCTCCAGTTCTGCCTCCACTAAAACCTGCATTATTTGTTTCACTATCTGCTTTGGCTGAAACTAACATAATTAATAATATAATCAATTTAAATACATTTCAACGCAAGGGAAACATCAAAAACAATAGAGAAAATAACATAACTATTTAGGAACCATTTGTGGACTAAAAAAAATAAAATAGCAAATACTGCCTGCTTTTGCGATTTCTATTCCTGATGAACATGTAACTTGTTTTAATTTCTTATGAGATTCTATGACATCCCTAGCTGTGCCATGGAAAGCCAGAGGAGGCTTGTGACATTATTATTAGCATTTATTAATCACTTTCTACAAACATAATATCTAAGTGATTTGCAAATATATAAAATACCATAAGGCTCATCAATCACTGAAAACCAAATATGTATAATAAAATACAGTAGAATAAAATGTTTTAAGGCATTTATTCAAGAGCGAGAACAAAAGGAACAAATCTTAACCCCCACATGAAAGACTAGGAGACAGAGGACTAATTTGTGTAAAATTGGAATAAGGCGGAAGTTGGTGCTTCTGTATTTTCTTAAGTGCACCTCTGGTGTGTGTGCGCACACACAAATTGAATACGGACCCCAATCCAGAGAACCATGGGGATGACACAAGGCTGAGTGCACACTGTCACACATGCGGTCCCAAAAAGTCAGAATGAGAAAGAGAAGAGTGTGTAAGCAATTATCTTAAATCGACAATGTACAGATGACCTTGAAGCAAAGTAAAGTGACTTTTATGAGGCAACAAATATGAATGAAATAATTTACTATCTTCAAAGTCTTAGTTACCCTTTCCTGTCTCCATTAGGAGGTAAGGAAGACTCCTAGAATTTTATACTAGGATTTCTTCAGCTTGAAATGTCATAATTTTACACAATGGTTGAATGGCAGGGAGGCAACAGTCAATGCATTCTGGAAGTATTGATAGGCTAGCCAAGATAAATACTGAAATAAAATTCCCCTCAGAGGCAATGGGATTCCCACCAGTTTATACAAAGCCTCCACCCTCAAGCTTTAAAGTAGGCTCTTTATGATACTATAAACCATTGTTTTGTGTTCTGTTTAGTTTAGAGATGGAGGCCCTGGTGGGCTGTTTTTGTGTGGGTTTGTTTGTTTGTTTTTTTACAGTAATAACGTACAGGACATTAACCAGATGGGGTCCAGTGCACATCACGGCTTTGTTTCTTTTCTCCAAACAGGAGTTAAAAGCTTCTGAATTACAACATTATCTCTAAACGGCCCACAAACGCCATTACCCTCTCAACCATATTTTCAGTACTTTTCCAAACTGTCCCCTCAGCTCTAGCCTGGGATGTTTTGCTTCTCTGATCAAGGTTGCTTTTCAGTAGGAAGAGAGAAAACTAGTTCAAGATGAGGTTTGAAAGTTTTAAGAGTTACTTATTTCCTGCTGGGAAGGCAAAAAAGTTAGAAAAACTCTGTGCCGTGGCACAGAGAGGAACTCTAAGAGTTCAGAGAATGCCCTGCTACCTTATCAGAAGAATTTTTCCGCTAGAAGGTATCATCCAAAGTGGAGATTGCTAAGTTTCCCTTCCTCTCCCATAATACTTGGGGTCCAGTGAAGCTGACAGACAAAAGGAAATATTTCTCTAGGGCTGTTTGGAAACCTGTCCCCTAAGTTCCCAAAAGTTGTCTCCCCTGGTTAAAGAGGCTTCCATTTTTCTATTTCATTCATTGACACCCACCCACCCTCAACACACATTGTAAGGATGTCGTAGGAAAAAGGAAGGTTCCTCTCAGAAACCCTAGGGTTTCTGCCAGTCAGTGCAGACAATACTGTGCTAGATGGACCAATGGTCTGACTCAGTATGATGGCTTCCTGTGCACCTAACAAAGGCATAGGCAAACCCCGGCCCTCCAGATGTTTGGGACTACAATTCCCATCATTCCTAGCTAACAGGACCAGTGGTCAGGGATGATGGGAATTGTAGTCCCAAAATCTGGAGGGCCGGAGTTTGCCTATGCCTGACCTAACATATGGAAGTTGCAGCACCAAAACCTGATAACAGTCATTAGGTTAAGTAGCCTTTAAAAGGTAACGATTTGAGAATTTTAAGGACAGTGACAACATAAAGCTACTCAGGTGCCAGCCATGACTGGGTTTATAATTTATATTTTTTTATATTAATCATTAATTTATATTATTAATTAATATTAATATTATTACATTTGTATCCCGCCTTTCCTGAAAGGAGCTCAAAATGGCATACATAATTTTCTCCCTCCCATTTTATAGTCACTGGTCCTAGTTTGACACACTAACCACTTCACCCTACTCTTTCCAATCATGGACAGGTAACCATTGCATCGTAACACCTGCACTTCTCTTTAACTTTCTTATTTTGTAGTTCTTGTCCACCTACAGTTCAGTAGGTAAGCAGGGGCATAGTGGGGGTGGGGGGCATAGCCACTGGCTTCAAACTAGGACCAGGGACACCGAGGTTGAAAATCCCACAAAGCTTAATGGGTGACACTCAGCCTAATGTAGCTCACAAAGTTGTTGTGAATATAAAATGGGAGGAAGAGAATTATGTATGCCATTTTAAGCTCCTTGGAGGAAAGGCGGGTGTGACGTTAACATATGAGAGTGCTGGAGGTGAAATACAGTCTTGCCTCGCAAGACGAAAAGAATCTGTTCCGTGAGTCTCTTCGTCTTGCATTTTTTTCGTCTTGCGAAGCAAGCCCATTAGCGGCTTAGCGGATTAGCGCTATTAGCGGCTTAGCGGGCTTAGCGGATCAGCTGATAAGCAGATTAGCGGATCAGCTGTTAAGCGGCTTAGCGGATCAGCTGTTAAGCGGCTTAGCGGATCAGCTGTTAAGCGGCTTAGCGGCTTAGCGGATCCGCTGTTAAGCGGCTTAGCGGATCAGCTGTTAAGCGGCTTAGCAGCTTAGCGGCTTAGCGGATCAGCTGTTAAGCGGCTTAGTGGATCAGCTGATAAGCGGCTTAGTGGCTTGGGAAAAAGGGGGGGGGAGGAAAAAAACCCCGCAGGAACTCGCAAGACATTTTCGTCTTGCGAAGCAAGCCCATAGGAAATTTGTTTTGCGAAGCACCTCCAAAACGGAAAACCCTTTCATCTAGCGGGTTTTCCGTCTTGCGAGGCATTCGTCTTGCGGGGCACCACTGTAAATAGTTAAACAAGTTACCCAATCAGAACCCAGGGGGGTGGAGTTAGAGGGACTATAAAACCAGCTCTGGGAGGGGCGAAGGGTAGAGTTCATGGGGAGCTGGGTGGAGTGGGAGTGAATTGGGATAGAGTCTGCGGGGAGGTTGAGTTAGTGTAGCGAAATAAGCTGAGTCGGGAACAGTTAGGGGCTAGGAAGCCAAGTAAATATCTGAGAGGTGGTTTAGTGAGTGAGAGCAGGTAGCGGAAGTTATAGGTCTGGATAGGCACCCCATGATTGTAATGGATCGATACCGTTTATGAAACCACATGCTTGTTAAACGGCAATAAACAAACATAAGTTTATGTTCCAATTTAACCCTGACTGGACTCAGTATTGTACCAGGTAGGGCCTGGGTGGTGGCAGCGAGAAATAAAGTGGTGGCACAGGGATCAATAGATGGTGAAACGCCCAGGGACCCTGTGTGATCGCCACAGTGGGATACAAATGTAATAAAATAAAGAAATATAAATTAAGAGTTGACAGCCATGGCTGGGGCCATGATTTTTAGAGAGCACAAACCAGGCACCCCCCATACAGTGATCCCCATCCCTGCTTGCCTGCCTCATGGGGTCTCTGGGCTCCAGAGCCTGGCCCAGCCTGGCCTCACTACCTTGCCCCCAGCTCCCTTGCTGAATGGCTGTCCGCCCAGTGTCCAGTGGATCTGGCCATCAAGGGGCTGGCCAGGCTCCTCACTGTGCAGGTGGGCAGGTGGTACAGTGCCACCCCACCTGGCTCTGGTGGTGAGAGCTGGGCTGGTGCATGGGCTCCGTGAACCCTCCACTAGCAGCAGCAGCAGTGAGGGCTGGGCTGGCACTGTGAGTTCTGTATATCCTCTGTGCTATGCCGCTGCCTGGTGCAAGCGTGCCCCAGGCACCAGCAAACAACGCAACACCACTGTAGGGTGATTATTTATTTATTTATTTATTTATACCCCGCCCATCTGGCTGAGTTTCCCCAGCCACTCTAGGAGGCTCCCAATCAAGTGTTAAAAACAGTACAGCATTAAATATTAAGAACTTCCCTAAACAGGGCTGCCTTCAGATGTCTTTTAAAGAGAAGATAGCTGCTTATTTCCTTCACATCTGAAGGGAGCGTGTTCCACAGGGTGGGCGCCACTACTGAGAAGGCCCCCTGCCTGGTTCCCTGTAACCTCACTTCTCGCAATGAGGGAACTGCCAGAGGGCCTCGGTGCTGGATCTCAGTGTCTGGGCTGAACTATGGGGGTGGAGACACTCCTTCAGGTATCCTGGGCCTTTGAGGCCGTTTAGGGCTTTCAAGGTCAGTACCAACACTTTGAATTGTGCTCGGAAATCTACTGGGAGCCAATGCAGATCTCTCAGGACCAGTGTTATGTGGTCCCGGCCGCCACTCCCAGTCACCAGTCTAGCTGCCGCATTCTGGATTAATTGCAGTTTCCGGGTCACCTTCAAAGGTAGCCCCACGTAGAGCGCATTGCAGTAGTCCAAGCGGGAGATAACCAGAGCATTGCAGAAACAATTCTGTTTGCCATGTACATTTTGAAAGGCTTCTCATAAGGGTAAGCTGAGTTGCACACTTCAAGGAATGGGGTGGCAACACAAAGGGGAACCTTCTGTTGTTCTCAGTGTTTTCTTAACTTGTTTTTCTTGATCTGGTATCTGTATACATATTACAAAAATAAATCTGTTTTGTTGTTTTTAAAAAATGAGGTAGTGTGCTATTTATCACCAGACAACATTGTTATTCATATTATCTGCATTTAGTCTCTTCTAAACAAATTATATGCCCACAGTTTTCATCACATCTAATAATATCCAGTTAAATATATGGCTCATTTATTTAATGTGGTGGAGCGAATGTAACTTAATTTGAAAATATTTTTTCATGTCACTGATAGAGACAGACAACAGTGTCAGCTTGCCTCCCTTAAAAAAAAAATACATTTAAATAATCAAGCAGAACAGTCTGATTTCTTCCTACATCCTTATGTATTGTCAAATGCAGGGAACCTGGTTCAGATAGGGAAATAAATCAGCAGATGTGCTTCTATCCGTTCCTCTGAAGCAAGCTTTACTTTATTAACTGAGGAGCTTGTTCCATTAGAAAAGCACTTCAAATGTTCATGGAGAGTTTGGGTCTAATGGGCTGGATTAATTAGCTGGCATTAACTTGTGAAGTCTTCACCTCTGTAGTTCTTCCTGCTGAATGATGTCAGTGTTACAGCCTTTAATGATTGGATACTTGAAAGAAATATTCATTTCTTGAGGATATTTGCATAAACCTCAGCTGGAGGGATTAAAAATTTAGGTATTTGGTAGGAGGAATTTAGGAACCAAAATTCCTATAGGGGAAGGGACATAACTCATTGGCAGGGCATCTGTTTTGTATGTGGAAAGTCCAAAATTCAATTCCCATCATTTCCAGGAAAAGCTGAAAATGCCCCGTCTGAAACCCAGATGGAACCATGGGCTGACACAGCACAAGGCAACTCCCTGGGCTAATAAATCTTTTATTTCAGAGTAAAACTGAGGCTACAGCAGGAACTGTTGACTGTTAGCCCTTCAGATGGTGCTGAATTATAAGGCAAGGACCACAGTCAGCAGGCCCAATGGTTAGGGTTAGAGAATATGCAACAGTGTTTTATACACTTTGTGTTTTTATACTGTAAACCACCCTGTGATCCTTGGGTGAAGGGCAGTATATAAATTCAATTCAATTCAATTAATTATCACAAAGAATTTCCTCTTCCAGGAATACCCATTTTGGAACCTTTAGTTCCATTTCATGAATTCTTTTTTAGGATTTTATGTTAAATCTAGTCTCATCTTTAATAGAGCACCTTGTAAAAGCAGTAGAATACTGCAGTAGAATACTGTTGAGGGACACTCATAACATGTTACAACCGATTATAATGCCTTATGTGTGTATATTTTCCATGAAGGAGCTTGGTATATTATAGAACACATTTTAGAGCAGAGAACAAATATTGACCCTCCTGTGAATTTTTGATTGGCAGCTTGGATATTCTATTTGAAGCAATTTGTTTTAGATTTGAGGGTCAATTTTATTATAAAAAGGAGAGTCCAGTTGCAATGAATGTAGCTAATTTGAATATGACGTATTTGGAAATGACTTCTATTGAGAACTGGAAACAGAATTCATATTAACAATTTTATAATACTTAATCAAGATAAACCTCTAAGCAGTTTATATGAACAACACATTATAGTATATAGATTGCTGACAACAAAGCTGAAAACTCAGAACTGGCTATTTAACATAAACATAGTTAAATATTACAGCTAGTGGGCAAAAGAGTTCAGAAAATCACTTAAAATTTAAGGGTGTGTGTGTTGAGCAAACTCAAAACAAGCAGACCAATCAATTTTTCCTCAAACCCAATGAGGAACCTGAGCATGTTACTTTTTAGACTGCTGTTCCGACATTGATGCATACATGGTTTACCAACCATCTTTAGCCTCATAAACCTGTGAGGTCAGTTGGGCTTGAGAGATGGTGAGGAGCCAATACTTTCCCTCTAGGCAAGGTGGTTGGGTGGATTCAGAAACCGTTTCCCACCTGTGTCATGTCGAAGACCTCAGCTCCCACACCACCCTTCCTTCCTTGAGTTAACAGTTCTTCATGTTTTGAACCAGTCATGGGATACCTTCACCACGTGGAATTTCACTGAATGGTCAGATGTTCCTTAAATTATTTGTGCCACATGATTATGTAAGAAACTAGTGTGAACCAGATATACACTGTATTTGCGCTGTATTTATATATAGGAAATGTCTATTGCAATTTGAGGGGATGCAATATGGGATTACCCCCTCCCTTAATAAATCATCACAGGAAAAGATTCTGCCATGTTTGTTTTATCTGATCATTACATCAAATGCCAGCTGTTTGCTAGAGATGGCCTTTCCAATATATGTCCACATAGCATTTGGAAACCAAAGCACACCACTTCTGTCAAGAAAGAATTATGACAATGAGGGAGAAGGTAGAGCTGTTGTTGTTTTCTGTGCAGTGATCATAAAGATGGCAACCTGATCCATCCATTACTCACAATAAATACACATAGTATTTAATATGAACATTTGATAATGTTGCTGCCACAGTGACAAATGAAGGCATTGGGGAATGAGTGAAATAAGTCTTTGTCTTGTATTAAATATTGGCTTTTCATTAGATCTGCTCAAAATTTATGGCACGCAAGAGGGCTACTCAGAAATGAATGACTCCCTTATAGGGTTTTAAATGCTTTTTGAAAAAGAAAATTCTGCAGGAGCCCTGTACATGGAGAGCAAAAGATTAAAATGATTTCTTAAAGTCACAAGTCTGTGCTGCCAAGATATAACGCCCCTCCGCTGATTGTGTTGGTCATAACTCATGGCAAATAACTACCTAGGATTTCTGCAACTTATTCAAGTACCTTGTTGTTTCAAAGGCAATGTGTTGTTCTTTTCCAGAACTTCTGCCTGTCTACACATTCATTGGGGAAAACAGGGAATTCCACACTGAGGGAGTGATGTTGAAGCGACTCAGTCTGGCCCATAGTGGGATTGGATTGCAGCCTGAGTTTTCTTCTTCACATTAGCCCAGGAGGTGAAAATCAGGTCTTTTTGCATTGGTCAAGCTCCTCAGCTATTCCTAAGTTAGACCCAGAAATAGAAAAACCCAGCTTCAACTTCCCAACTGACCACAGATGATGATGTGAAGATGATGATGATGATGATAAAAACAACTAGTCACTATCTCTCAGCCAAACCTAATTTTTGTTGGATTGTTGTGACGCTAAGAGAAGTGGGACCATGCACATCGTGTTGCAGACTTTGGCAAATGAGCTGGATCAGGGCTTTTTCCTCACCAGAATTCAGTTCCGGCATCTCTCAGGTATGTGCCATTGCCTTTATAACAGAACAAGTGAGGCGCTCATGGCGAGTTCTGCCACCTCTTTTTCTAGAAAAATAGCACTAGGCTGGATAAAAGAGGATTGTTTTTCTGTGGTGGCTCCACACATCTGGAACTTCTATCCTGCTGGCAGCTGGCAGTTCACCAAACTCCAATATTTTGAGAAAGCTGTGAAAACCTGTCCATTTTGGGTGGCTTTTAGATAGGCAATACAGCTGTAGGGATTTTTACTGCTGATTTGATGAAGTAAGTATAATGAAGTAAGTATAATTTGTTATTTCACTGTTCTTTGGGAGTTTCAAGGATGGGGTTATTTTATTATGCTATAGTGGCAGTGGATTTTTGTTGTTCAGAAAGGTGGCATAGAAATGTCTTGAAATAACAAAGCTAATAAAAATAATGTTTTTATTACTAATATAATATATAATAATATAATAAATTGACATAGATGTAGACTGAAATGCCCTGTGCCCCAAACTTGAAAAAAATACACTCCCACTCACTCTTTGGAGATAGGGCAGATATGAAGGAACTAGAGCCCCTGTGAAAAATGCATACTGAAGCATCATTCACAATATTCTTTATACTGAGTCAAGAACGGGGGAAATGTATCCTATCCACCCCTTTCTTTCATGTGACAATTTTCTCCATGGCATGTCTTCTCTGTTGAATAGGAACAGTCAGCCCAGTAAAGCACATAATGATGGCAAACACAGAAGGGTGTTCTTCTTGTCCTGAATGCCTCTGTGGGACACTGTTCAGACAGAATTACAGGAGTATAATTGCCCAGCTAGCACCTATCTGTGGAAAAACCAATGTGTCTGGTGGTGCAAATGAGAATCACATTAATCCATTCCGCAAGAGGAGAACCTTTTACTGAGGTGCAGATATCACTCTCATTGGCACTTGTAAACATTGTGTGCCCACACTGAGATGGCAACCCCACAGTTTTAAATGGCAGGGGAAATGACTCATGGAGAGTTGCTGGGAGATTTATACAAAACTACTAGCATGATTCAAAAGGCAGAGAAGTCACATGCCTAAAATAGTAAAGTGGGGTGTCTGGCCTAGTGATTACAGCCAAGGCAGAGTGATTACAGCCAAGTGACAGAGAACATCAGAGCCTGCCCGGCCCCCTCTAAATTTCATATTGCTTATTTCAAATAAAGCAGATATGGGGGGGGGGGGATAATCATTAGAAATATCTTAATAACTCAGCTATCAAAGGCATATGAGAGAGAGAGAGAGAGAGAGAGAGAGAGAGAGAGAGAGAGAGAGAAAAGGAACACTACACTTTGTGTTGGGGAACCAAGGAGGAAGATTCTTGGTGTGGGGGTGGGATTTCCAATAGCTTTGGGGCTGCAGCAAAAAAGTCTCTGCTTCTTACAGAGGTCAGTTTAGTTTCCATATATGATGAAGCTTTCAGAATAAACTCAAAGGTCTTATTTGGGAAAGGGGAGGATTCACACAGGGAAAAGATGTTTCCTTAGTTCATCAGAGTCCATGTTTGGATAGGACTTTAAGGACCAGAACCAATTATTTGGATTTCTCCTGGAAACTGACAGCCAACACAGTAATTCTAAGATATGTGATGTATGAGAGTGCTGTCATGATCTTGTCAACTGGTGAATGGCAGCATCCAGCACTAAATGAAGTTTTTGAACTTCAAGAGCAGCCCCATGTAGTAATTGTACCCCATTACAGTAATTTAATCTGCAAATCACCAAAGCTTGAATGATAATGGTCCTGACCAAATCTGGTACATTGAACAACACTAATAAAAGGCTGCAATCTGAGATTCCAGGAAGCAACCCCTGGTGTGGGTGTAGCTCAAGCACTAAACATACTATTTACAGCAGCACATGTAAATACAGTAAAATAGAGGTCCATAGCTCAGTGGAAGAGCCATTTGATTGTACAAATTGCCTAAGTTTAATAACTGAGGCCCAGATTTACCACACCAATAAAGAATCTAAGCCCTTTACAGGTGGCACAACTGTATATGCACAAGGGGACATGTGTGTGCTCATTTGCATGCCTGCATTATACCTATGCACATGGAGTATACACACATAGGAATCTTCCAGGATTCCCAGTCACAAAAAGGGTTCCAGTGACCTCCACATTCAGAAAACTGCAAGAGGTGGTTGGAGGACTCTGCGGGCTAGCAATGCCACATGTGTTGGGGACATGCTTTGGCACACATGAGAAGGATCCCTATGCATGTACTGGGACAGAATTCCTCCCCACAGAAGAGGATCTTGATTAATCAAGGGTGGTGTAGAGAATTTCTATGTGTGCATGTGTGTACACTATGTGTGCATGTGTGTACACCTTTCACAGATGTTGAACATGGAAGATGGTGGGTGCATGGCCATGGCATTATCAGGTGCAATGGATCACAGATGTGATTGGCAATAAGAGAATTGTACACATGTACCCTCCACACAGATGAAACATGTGGAGGATGATGCCTGCTGCTCTCCTCTCATGTGCTAATATCTTGTCAGCATGGAAACATCATCTCAAAAGAGCCCAGGTGGCTCTCAAATGCAGAAATCATTTCAGCTATGCATTTCAAATGGAATGAGTATTTGATGAGTACTGTGTAATGTTGTGAACAGTAAGCAACTTTCAGAAAGGGCTCTAAGATCTTAACACAAAATACACAGTATTATTTTATAGCAAGGGTGGGAAACTGTATCAAACCACAACCTTGATGCAGCCCCTTTGGCCAACCATTGTCAATAGTCTGATGCCACAAGGATGTCAGGTGACTATCTTTCCTTTGCTCATGTGGCTTGGGCAAAGGCACAGCGCCGTGCAAATGCCGACAACCACCTGATTGTTGGCACTTGCAGATCCCCATGCCTTTGCAAGTGTTGTTGGGATGACTGGCCCTTGCAAAGGCACTGTGCCACTGATCTGCAAATCACTCATGCCTCCAAAGTCCTGTGCCTTGATCAGTGTCACTTTCAAATTCACAGGGCTAAACAGGAACTGAAAATCAGCTGATCGGTGGTGCCTCCAAAGCCCACTTTTGGCAGCAAGTTGTGTCCACACCTGCCCCACACCTGACATCATACGTGTTCAAATGGGAAGTTCTGGTGGGCCTAATTATGCTCTCAAGCCAGAGATTCCACACTGCTGTTTTCTAGAAACAGATCCTTTTAAATGACTATTGTCAATCTTTTCAACAGTTTCTACTTTCTAATTTCCTAGGATTTATTTACATTTAATGGCAACAGAACCAATATTAGAAAATCAAGGACAAACTTCCCCGCTTATAGTCATGTCCTCTGGACACTTTGTATATCAGAGATCAAGCAAGCAGAAAATTAATGCAAGCCTGCCCAGAATTTCAGGCAAAGGAAATTTTACAACAATTGTCTCTCTCTCCGCCCTCCCCCCATCTCTCTCCTATAGAACAAATTACTTATTCTTGTGGGCATGTACTTACAGAATGCAGAGAAAACAAGAAAGTTATAAGCAAGATCATGGAGGGGAAATTGGGAGGGGGTCAGGGAAATATTTACAGCTTTGTTATCTTTGAAGCGAAAGTATACCAGGTATTTATGTTTCATTATCCCACACAAGCAAATGAATGGCAGGCAAAAATTGTCAAGCAACTTGGTATTAAAAAGAAAGACAAAAAGTTTCTTCTCCACGGGTAGCTCATTTTGTGTGCGACAAAGAAGGTGTCTACATTCCAGTCTTCCCATGACTTTATCCCAATGTATCATCATTAAAAAATCCTGCTCTGCATCTATGCAGATACCACAGCAGGTACAGAACATGAAAGAAAAATAACCCACCAAAACATGAAACAAACACAAGGAAACAAACAAAAAAAGGCAATTAAAGACTGCAGAACAGATCAAACCATAATCAAGCTTAAAATACGTGGGCAAAAGAGTGAGTCTTAACTAGGCACCAGAATGATAACAGCAACAGTGTTAGCCCTCTCCAAAGGAAGAACATTCCACAGATGTGGTACTCATAATTTGTCCTACTGTGACTCCATTTGCACTACACATGTAAAACAGCACCATACCACTTTAAAGAGTCATGGCTTTCCCCAAAGTCCCCCTGGGAACTATAGTTTGTTAAGGATGTTAGGAGGCCCACTAGTCCCGTTCCAGGGCTACAGTTCCCAGAACTGCCTGGGAAGAGGAATTGACTCATAAACCACTCTGATAATTGTAGGGTCTCCTAACAACTCTCAGGTGGTCGGGGAGATAGAGAAGGAAAGTGGTAGGACTGTGCCAGTGCCCTTGCACCCTGTTATGTGCTGGTGGCACTGCCCCCTTACCACATGGATCATTGAGCACAGCACCTGCAAGGGCACATTTATGCATGAGCTACTCTATGCACATAGGTGCTCCACAAACTGTTGCCACGTCCATTTCCCCCTTAGAAAAGACATTTCTAGGGCAGGATCATGGACTGGAGCATGAGAACTCTAGTGACTCATGCTAACAGCATATGAATAAGTGGTTTTCACTTGACTACAGAGGCCATTTGATTCTTGATACTAATTGCCCCTTGAGGGATAGAGAACCCGTGGCCCTTCAGATGTTGATGGATCCCATCAACCACGACCATTGGCCATTGCTTGAGAGTCCAACATTGGCCATTGCATGAGAGTCCAACAATATCTGGAAGGTCATAGGTTCCTCACTACTGATGTAAAAGCAGATACTTTTCCAAATGTCTAGACATGCTTCAAGTAGTTAACATGAAGGGTGCAGGTAAATGGTGCCCTGATACCCTCCCAAAGTTATGCCCCAGCCCCCTCCCCAATTAGTGCTTGATATAATACCTGTGTACCTCCTATGCCCCTTAGCCCTAGCAAAGGCTGCTTTAACAAATAGGTTCCAAGGACTTTCTACTGACCTTTCTGCTGTTCCTCCTCCAAATGTGTGTGTGTGTGTGTGTCGGGGGAGGACACTCTCTCTTGATTGCTCACAGGTTTGCATATTCAGCATTCTAAATTAACAGTGACCTCTTTCACCTCCCCAACCCCTGTATTTATAAGATGAATTTATTAAAATGCATTTAGCGGTCTCTTAATCTCACTCTTCCCCTTTCTTCACCAGCTCTGCTCTGATTCTGGAACTAAAGAAGGGAATTCCTCCTGAATATTTGAGCCTGTGTACTTTCTTGCAGACTTATTTGCTTTACATCAGAACGGCATGAGATTTATAATGTTGAAAAGGGAGGGTGGCAGGAGTGATCATGATATATTGTAGTGTGCAATTTTCACTGAATCATTATGGCACAGATTCCCCCCCCTTTAAATGGCCACTTACATACCTCAAATCAGTAGGATAAAAGAGGATAGAGTTTTGCATAAAATTAGCGTATGTATAGATTAAAATATAGAAATAATATGTAATTGTTTATTTATCTATTACATTCACACTCTACCTTTCCTCCAAGGATCTTCCGGTCGTTCTCCCACTCCTCATTTCATCCCCACAACAACCCTTTGAGGTTGGGCCAGTCACCACCTCTCAACCAAAGGACCAACTGTTAAGTTTAATGGTTGAGTAGAGATTTGGAACTTGGTCTCCCAGGTCCTAGTATAACCCACTAACTACTATACCACACTGGCTCAAATAAAAATGCAATACATCACACTACCAGACGCCTTCATCAGCTTCAGTTGCAACAAAACAAGTCTCTCCCATATTGGTCTCTACAACCACAGTGGATGCTGTAACCTTCCAACAGTTTGACTTCACTCCCAAAGGCGCACTCCTCCATCGTCTCCAGACGGATGCCAACCAAACAACTCGCCATAGTGGGGAAGACTGTTCTTGAGGGAAAGCCACCTAGTGACCTGTGCACCTTTCCTGATTGCTGTCCAGGTGTTCACTGCTGATGGGCAATGTCAAGGTTTCGACGCTCTCTTTTGCTGGACTTTGGGCTGCATTCCATGTTCTCTGTGTTGGGGCATGTGCAGAGTGCCCAATTAACACACCAGCAGATTGTGCAAATGGAGAACCCAGAATGTGGTTGTAAAGAGAAACATTGGAAAAGTTTGGGAAAAGTCACTTCCTTTACTGAAAGGTAGTCCAAAGTATAATGCATTTTCTCAGTTTAGCAGCTACATACAGTTGTAGCATAAAGCAATCTCACCTCAGTCTGTTGTTAATGCCCAACAGACAGCTTACAGCAAAAGTAATAAAAGGTCTTTCCAGCAACATCTCCTCCTTGCAGCATTCCAATACAGATTAGGTTTTAGCCAGGATGTGGAGGCCAAGGCTTGCTACAAACACAAGGGTATTTATACTTTATGTTGTGCCGAGTCACTCTCTGACTCACTCTCACGGATTTGCTGACTCACACTTAAGCAGCTGCGGGTGCAAGGCAAGTCCTTTTCTCTGCATGCATAAACTCTTATACACTAACACTCTGACCATTGGTGCTCTTGTGCTAGCAGACAGGTGAGCTCTAATGTTGCATAATTTTGCCAACACAGCAATTGCACTAGTTGAAAGTTACCAGCAACCTGCTTAAGCATTCTCTTGTACAAGAACATTCCACCAGCGCAAAACATGTCACCAGCCGAACAAGCATATTATTAAGTGACTAGCACGACATTGGATGCAACACGTTGTCTTTAAACTGGGCCTGCTCTTCAAATGGAGGAGTGTCCTCCGCAAGGAGATAAAATGCCTGCACTATTTCATTTATATTGCATCCCATTGTTTAAATATGAAAACTTCAAATTACTAACAACGAGGGCAGAGGAACTGACAACAAAGATAAGGAATGTCTAGGCGGGAAGAAGAGATGGCCACTTTCAAACATTTTTATCCCAAACTCCATTCTCTTTCATTTCCTCCACC
Organism: Podarcis melisellensis; assembly: GCF_964234715.1. NCBI lineage: Eukaryota > Metazoa > Chordata > Lepidosauria > Squamata > Lacertidae > Podarcis > Podarcis melisellensis. The sequence goes on from NC_138532.1 coordinate 4,956,614, forward strand.
AGCCTTGTTTAATCTTTTCAAAATGCATGTTTAAATAACAGGGTGAGCTCCCGTTGCTCTGTCCCAGCTTCTGCCAGCCTAGCAGTTTGAAAGCATATCAGTGTGGGGAGATAAATAGGTACTGCTGCAGCAGAAAGGTAAATGGCATTTCCGTGCGCTCTAGCACTCTTCGCAGTGTCCCACTGCGCCAGAAGCAGTTTAGTCATGCTGGCCACATGACCCAGAAAAGTTGTCTGTGGACAAACGCTGGTTCACTCGGCCTGAAGCGAGATGAGTGCCACACCCCATAGTAACCTTTGACTGGACCTAACCATCCAGGGGTCCTTTACCTTTTACCTTGCCTGGGGAAAACTGCTCTCTAGTGCTCTATCAGAACAAATGGCAATTCAGGTTTTCTGCCAGATTGCCATTTGTTCTGCTCTATTGCTAAACAGCAAGGAAAAACCACTCAGCCCCATGCTTTCTAGGCATGTCACAATAAGAAATGTGATTTGCTGGTTTTAAGAATTGTTTTACAGTGGAACCTCTATTTGCGACCATAATCTGTTCCGGAGGTCCACCTGGAGGTCGAAACAGGTCGCAGGGAGAGGTGCCGTTGTGCACAGGCGGGGGCGATGATTGTCAGCTTCTGCACATGTGCAAACGACGATTGCCACTCCTGCACATGTGCGAACGACAGCAAACCCACCGGTTTCTCACAGTCACAACTTGGAAGGACCATAAGAAGAAGCGGTGGTAAGTAGAGGCTCAACTGTATTATGATAGTGGCATTTTATCATCATTGCTCTAAGCCACCTTGTGCTCCATTTTAGAGGAAGGGTGAGCTACAAATCTATCAAATAAATGAATGCATATTTGGATATGTTTCAACAGCTGGGGACTGTGTCACAACATTCAGAGAAGTGCAACATCTGAATAAGAGCCAAGCAGCAATTTGCACAATAGTCTGAGGGGTCTAGACATACATTTTATGTAGGAATTCAAAATTGTAGGAAGGAGTAAGTACAACTTCCCAGCTGACCCCACCCCTGGGTACATCAGTATTATTTTCCATTAATTCTCAACATTCCACAGTTCTTCCAGGCCACCAAGCATGCTCAACCCTGATGGAGGCAAGGCTGTAGGTGGAGCGTCCCATTTTGCTTTTGTTCAGTATGTTGTCCTTTTGTATACCTTGGGATCCCCCTGAGCATGCTGGCTACCACCATTGTGTTTCTCAGTGGCCCTGTTCCAGCTTCAGTCCTTTAGGCACTCAGCATTTGCTCTTAGTAGGGAATGATGATGCCACAGGGGCTGGAGTGAGCAATAAAATGAATCCAATTGAACACTGTGCAATTTTCTCTTAACAACTAGTCACAAAATGCCTGCTGCCTTAGGTTTTCGGTGCTCCACTAGGGTTCCCCATAAGAGCTTCCCTCCATGCACCTACTCACGGACCACTTTTGTCCCTGCTATCACTATAAAACACATCAGAGTTCTTTCTGGGAGGGAGGAGAAAACAATGTGGCAGTGATTGCTATAGTTTATGCATGTGGTTTAATATATTGCAACCAGTGTTTTCAGAGTGATACTTGAAATGACAACATTTGACCTAAATTCAGCTGCCTCTGCTCATGAGTTTGGCATCATCCGCAACATTTTATGCTTTATTTTCCATTCCTCGTTTTTGCTTCATGTTTAAAAAGGTGTGCATATGACTGCAACTATGGTCTGATTTTCTTTTTGAAAGCATCAAGCCCATCTGTTATGGAAGGAAAATGCACTTGTGTGCTTTAAGCAATGTCCTAAAATAGTGGTTTTCAACCAGTGTGCTGTGGCACTCTGGGGTGCCTTGAATGATGGTCAGGGGTGTCTTCTTTCACGGGTCTTGTAAAAGCCAGTGTGGTGCAGTGGTTAAGAGCGGTAGACTCGTAATATGGGGAACCGGGTTCACTTCCCCGCTCCTCCACATGCAGCTGCTGGGTGACCTTGAGCCAGTCACACTTCTCTGAAGTCTCTCAGCCTCACTCACCTCACAGAGTGTTTGTTGTGGGGGAGGAAGGGAAAGGAGAATGTTAGCCACTTTGAGACTCCTTCGGGTAGTGATAAAGCGGGATATCAAATCCAAACTCTATCACTAAAATGGATAATACGTAACCATTTTCAAGACCCTCTGCTGCCTCTTAATTTTTGACATCCACTTGAAACAATGCAATTTTGTTAAATATTGCCTGAAATAAGGTTTTGGGGCATTTTATTGCAACTAATAAGCTATGCTTTGGGTGGAGGGGGGAGGGGGAGGTATAAAACATACAGAGTGATATTTTTTTTCAGCTTGAAGGCCACAGAGAATCGGGATCACCCATTTTCCCACTGTGGTATAGGATATAGTTAATGAGGGCAGTTAGTAGAGGGCAGTGGCATCTAACTAAACAAAAAGTGACCAAGAATTAAACAATAAACAATAAACAAATACTCATCAGTCTTATATTTGATCTAATATACATTAATGATTCCATGTGCAAAGTAGTTTCTAGATACTGCTGTTGTCATTTGCTTGCTGCAATGAATTTTAAGTGTGAACAGGACTAGGCAGGAAGTACCCTACAGGGGAAAGCAAAACTACCCTATGAATTGCATGTGGAAAGCACAAAAAACTCTTAAGGGGAAAATGTCTGCAGCTCACGTCAACAAGAGACAGCATGCTTGACCGATCTCCAAACCAGTCAGCCATGATCTAACAGTCTCCAGCTACTCTAATATTCTTCAAACTTGCTTTCTTAGAGGGAGAGGGAGATGAGGAGAGAACTCTTGTACAACAAACAGGTTTCTTTCTTTCTTTCTTTCTTTCTTTCTTTCTTTCTTTCTTTCTTTCTTTCTTTCTTTCTTCTTTCTTTCTTTCTTTCTTTCTCTTTCATACTTTCTTTGACATCTGTTTGGGCATTATCAACACTGAGCTGTGTGTCGCATTTCCAATTAAGTTAATAATATGAGCTTATTTGAGTGTTCTTCACTACTTCCCATGTTCAACAACACACAGAGTAGCCTGAAAACAGGACTGTATTTCAGTGGCAGAGGATCAACTCTACACACAAAAAGCAACAGGTTCAGTCTCTGGCACCTCCAGGTAGGGCTGGAACAGACTCCTGCCTGAAATCCTGAAGAGCACCTGACAGTCTGTGTAGTCAGTAGGGCACTAGATAGACCAATGCTCCGTTCAGTATAAGGCAATCTTTTATGTTCCTGTGCAACATAAAGTTAAAGGTAAAAGGACCCCTGACCATTAGGTCCAGTTGCAGACGACTCTGGGGTTGCGGCGCTCATCTCGCTTTATTGGCCAAGGGAGCCAGCATACAGCTTCTGGGTCATGTGGCCAGCATGACTAAGCCGCTTCTGGCAAACCAGAGCAGCGCTCGGAAACGCCGTTTACCTTCCCGCCGGAGTGATACCTATTTATCTACTTGCACTTTGACATGCTTTTGAACTGCTAGGTTGGCAGGATCAGGGACCGAGCAACGGGAGCTCACCCCGTCATGGGGATTCAAACCGCCAACCTTCTGATCAGCAAGTCCTAGGCTCTGTGGTTTAACCCACAGCACCACCCGTGCAACATACTCCTCCATCAATGTTCATGTGTAAAGCATGAGGCCTAGAGAAATGGGCCTTCACAAATCTAGCTATTTTATTTCAAAACGTTTGTGAAATGCTTAGTATTTCAAACATCTTTAAGCCATATACTAGGTAACAAATGATATGTCATTGAACCATTTAAAACAAGAACAAAAACACATCCTAAAACCAATAATACAGCAATATAAAGGGAGGGGCAGACGAACATATAAAAGCAAATCAGAAGAGAAAATCAGAAGATTCAAACACATAAAACAAGGTCTGGTCTAATGGCCACGGAAAGCCTGAGCAAAAAGAAAAATTTTCACAAATGCATGAATCAACTAATTGTTGTACCTTCGTGCACAGCACAGGTAAGGGCATTCCATAGTGTAAGAGCAATAGCAGAAAACAAGAACTCAAGTAAGGCAGATTGAAATCGTAATAAAGTTATGTGTCTTCGACCTACTATCCTGTCTCTTCTTTCTTTCTTTCTTTCTTTCTTTCTTTCTTTCTTTCTTTCTTTCTTTCTTTCTTTCTTTCTTTCTTTCTTTCTTTCTTTCTTTCTTTTTCCTTTTCTTTTTCTTTCTTTCTTTCTTTCCTTCCTTCCTTCCTTCCTTCCTTCCTTCCTTCCTTCCTTCCTTCCTTCCTTCCTTCCTTCTTTATTTCTGGGACTTGGGGGAAATTGATAACGATTGCCTATGAAGGTAAAGTTCTTAGCCTCTGTGTTGGTGGAGCATAGTTTATGTGTTTGGTTTGGGAATATCTGGTCCTTACCAGTGGAGGCAGTGTCTATGGTGCCATGCACTCTCTACTTCCCAGAGCAATGAGATGTTCCAGTGGCAACACTAAGTTTGGCATGTTTTGGAAGGGAGATTACTGAAGACTTGCAACCTTTTGTGATATTTGGGTTTATTTATCAATATATAAGTTGACCAAAAACAAACTTCTAGAACAGCTTCTAAAACAGCACTTATAGAACAACAAACCTACTGCTCCTCACCAGGTCACCAGAGATAAAAACATGCAAACCTAGAAATAAAGATCTTTCAGCTCTGCTTCTCTCTGACTCAAACAGTGGTTTCTCTCTCAATGTCACGAAAACACTCATATTCTTTGTTTGGTGCAATACAAAATAGGCCCTTCCTGCTATATCAAGGATGAAATCAAGAATGGTCTGAAGACACATGATGATGCTATCCTCTTGTTCTACAGGAAGCTGTCTGGCAATTGATATATTCTTCAAAGGCCTTATGACAGTTACGGGATGGAGAGTCAGAGATCAAACCCAAGGAAGTCCTAAATTTCTCTTTGCACTCTGAATATATTTTTGGATGTTTCTGCTTTCGTTTCTACTGTAGGTGAGTCTCCAAAGGCCACAATAAGAACTTGAACTCTCAGGCCAATGGCTCCCCTAGTCCACCATTCTGTTCTCATACTGGTGAATCGGTAGAGGCACCAGCTTCTCCAGAGGATCGGGGGGAGGGACTAACGTGACATTGTATGATGTCCTATGAATATTGAGAGGGCATGGCCCCCTCATAAAATATTTTCAGGGGGCCAAAACTGCCTTGCCCCTAGAAGTCAGTACCATGTCAATCAGATTTATGCCTGTTATGGAAAGGCCGAAAACAGCAGCAACTCTTCCCCACTTGTGATTTCCAGCAATACAGGAGTATTCACTGCTTCCAAAACTGAAATATGACTTTGAAATGATGCCTTGCTCGCATTTCTCCAAGGCCAGCCTTAGCATTAGGCACAGCGAGACAACTGCTTCAAGGCAGCAAGTGATAGGGGGCTGGAAAACCTTGTGAAGCCTTGTAGGAGAAAGCTATGCTAGTCTGTGGTGCTCAGGTTGGGTGGAAGCAGCCAGTGTTTGGCTGGAGAAGGAACTGGCAAACCACTCCAGTATTTTACCAAGAAAACTCCATGGACATAAAAAAGGAGAAGCTTTGAGAAGAAAGTTAGAGTTTCCAAAGCATGCTCTGGTTCATGGGGTCATGGAGAGTCGAACACGACTAAACAACAACAATGGCTGGTTTCTGTATGTGGAGTAATACTATTTTGCCCTCCACTGAAGGAATAAAATACTCTTGGGCCTACCCAACATCTTCCCCATGCCCAAGGGCTGGAAAGCAGTAGGGACAAGCAGAAAGAACTGAATTTTCTCCCATATACCAGAGAAGGAGGCATTTAAATGCACAAAGCAAGTAAATAGGTGTAGCGATGAGTTCATGAAGACTAATAGCAAATCTAAGGGAGCCAATTTATCTTAATGATTGGAGCTCTGTACAAAGCGGTGTGTGGGGGGCACAGGCTATTTCTGCATATCCTTCTACATTACATATAATAGGCTGCTCCAATTAGCGGCCAAATTGTTTCACAGGATTACCATGCATTTCAATACCCAAATAATCAAGCAAGCTCTGCATGGGGGTGGATTGATGAACATTTTGCATATTTTGACAAGGGGGAATAATTCAGACTGACTTTGTTAGCCACTTCACCTCACTGTGCACACTACTGAATATATCTCCCTGGCACTTACAGTCCAGGAGGGGCACATGTCGGGTGCGATGAACATCCAGCACGTTCTGCTCTAAAGCAGGTTAATTGTTCTCACCCATCAAAATACAGACGGACAATGCATTCATCTCAAGTTCTCATTTATATGGAGATGAGGCAAATTGTAGCCAACTCCATCTCCTACACACATACCATAGAAAATGAGAACACATTCCTACAGTAACTTAGAAAAAGAGAAGCATATGAATGAAAGGCCTTGGTAGCATAACTCATGATGATAGGGATAGAATAGAGCTCATCCACCTCTCCTTTCCAGTGTGGGGATATTCCTCAAGATGGCAGAGATGGGACTACTGGGTTATAACCAATGCTACTTAGTCATGGCAATTAGGTTGACTGAGTCTACAACCAGGTAGGACTAGCACTGGAGTTCTCCTGAGCATAATTGAGGTAAGTCAATCTAGTTTATTGTGATAGTAGAATATTTGTGTGCTTCACACAGGAACTTTTTTTAGGATAGACCAATAAAGTAAAGTTAACAGATACAGGAAATAATAGTTCCTAACTCTGATTACATCACATCTGGAAAAGGAATAGCTGCCATCTTTAAGATCCAAGTGGATACATTGGAAATAATTTCGAGAACAGCTAAATGATAAATATAAGAGTTTATATTACAAGATGTATGAGGGAATGCACTTGTGTATGAGTCATGGGAAGCTATGACTCACCGTGTTTTGCAATAGCTCATCCATTTTTTGTAAATGTTCACAAGAGCAGTTGCCACACATCCACCCCCAGGCTCCAGTTAGATACCATAAATTTTCCTCACTACATCTCCATCCCTTGCTATGAACTAGTCCTACATCACCCAATAAAGTCTATTGCTGTCATGAGTTGGCTAGATGCAGAGAAGTGGTGGGAGGCACCAGCTAGGGAACCCCCAAGGGAAGAAAGCTCAGAGCCAAGGGATTGGTGGTGGGAAAACAATGAGTGGTTGTGAGGAGAAGAGGGGGCAAATTAGGAGGAGGTGTCGGAAGCTGAAGAGGTAACAGGGTTTGGTGAGCAGGAAGAGGCTGTGACAGAGAGCCACCCAGACCCAGAGGCAGGAGAGGAGCAGGGCCAGGAGACAGAGATTAGGCAGGACAGGGGGTCTCCCAGCTACCCTCCCCCGGTCTCCCAGAACATGCATAGAAATGAAGAGGGCAGAGCAATGAGAAGCAAGATGATGGAGCCTTAGTCTGCTGGAGAAGCAACCAAGGGAGGAGCCTTAGAGCAGGCTTCCTCAACCTCAGCCCTCCAGATGTTTTGAGACTACAATTCCCATCATCCCTGACCACTGGTCCTGCTAGCTAGGAATCATGGGAGTTGTAGGCCAAAAATATCTAGAGGGTCGAAGTTGAGGAAGCCTGCCTTAGAGAGTCCTTGCAACTGCCTCATTGGGGCAAGAGCTACTGGGAAGAGTTTCTGTGATCACTAGGCCTGCACTGTTTTGGTTTCTTGAAATAAATAATTAATTTCACCAACACAGGTATTTTATTGCTGACCTGCTCTTGACTCTAGCTCCTGATAATTACTTACCCCATTCCCCAGTACACTGATATATTGAATATTTGCCATGGAGAAGGGTAGCATGAACAAGGTTCCTAGGCAGCCTCCCATCTAGACATCCATCAAAGTCAGACCTCAATAGTTTCAAGGTACTGTGCCATGGGACCCCTATTAGACCATGGGACCCCTGTTAGGGTCCTAATAGCAAACTGGACACAGAGATGCTCAGAAAAATAACCTGAAACTTACAAAGTGGCAAGAAAGAAGGAGTGTTCTCCTCTTCAGCACCTAAATTTTGTCTAGCATGGATAGGGGGTGGAGGGGGGGTCCAACCTCATAATTTATTTTTTGGGGGGGCGTGTCCACCTGAATGTGTCACCAGCCACTGGGACTAGCTGGGAGCTCTTGGCTCTCTGTGCATGTGGTGAGCCACAAAGTTATAGTCTCCCTGGTCAGTGAAGCATTTTTAGGCTGTGGACTGGCCCCACTAATCCCAGAGAGGAAGGGCTGTAAAGGGATTCTTGTGTGGGCTGTAAATTTGCTTGGTTTTCCCTTGGCTTTGTCTCCTTGCTAAACCTCCTAACTTCTGATTCCTGGCTCCACTCTGACTGCTTCATACAGCTCAGCTGTAGCAGCATCAGAAGAGTTCAGCTGGATCAAGACAAAGACCCATCTTGCCCAGCATTCTGTTCTCACAGTGCCCAACCAGATTAACAACAACAACAACAATTTATTATTTATACCCCGCCCATCTGGCTGGATTTCCCCAGCCACTCTGGGTGGCTTCCAACAGAATATTAAAATACAACCATCTATTAAACATTAAAAGCTTCCTTAAACAGGGCTGCCTTCAGAAGTCTTCTAAAAGTCTGGTAGTTGTTTTTCTCTTTGACATCTGGTGGGAGGGCGTTCCACAGGGCGGGTGCCACTGCCGAGAAGGCCTTCTGCCTGGTTCCCTGTAACCTTGCTTTCTGCAGTGAGGGAACTGCCAGAAGGCCCTTGGCATTGGACCTCAGTGTCTGGGTAGAATGATGGGGGTGGAGACGCTCCTTCAGGTATACTGGGTCAAGGCCATTTAGGGCTTTAAAGGTCAGCACCAACACTTTGAATTGTGCTTGGAAACGTACTGGGAGCCAGTGTAGGTCTTTCAAGACCAGTGTTATGTGGTCTCAGTAGCCGTTCCCAGTCACCAGTCTAGCTGCCGCATTCTGGATTAGTTGTAGTTGCTGGGTCACCTTCAAAGGTAGCCCCACATAGAGCGCATTGCAGTAGTCCAAGTGAGAGATAACTAGAGCATGCACCACTCTGGCGAGACAGATACTCATGGCAAGCGTGCAAGCAGGAACTGAGTCCAGCAGCATCCCCCCCCACTTGTGATTCCCAGAAACTGGTATTCAGAGGCACACTGCCTCCAACAGTGGAGAGAGGAAATAGGCACCTTAGTTCGCAACGACTGCATCTAACCCCTTTTAAAGCCATCTGTGTTGCAGGACATTACTACCTCTTGCAGGAGCAAATTCCATAGCTGAAATCACAAATTCTCAATGGAACAATAACACTGGGAAAAAAGCAGAAGTCCTTGCTGCAGTTTTGGCAAAGAATCTGCTACAAAAGTCAGGGCTCATCCAGACTTCCTTTTGTGCCCCCTTTCTAGGCACAGGTCTGGGCTTTAAAGCTTCATGTCTGAGCAGTTGTTGTTTTTCCATCATAGCACTTTCCTGGGGAAAACCCTCTTTTTACCGCTGAATCAGAGCGAATGGCAATCAGGTTTTCTGCATGTTGCTGTTTGCTTTGATTCAGCAGTAAAATGTGGGTTTCCCCCAGGAAAGCACAGGGACCAAACAAAAACAAAAACCCTCAGACACAGAGCTTTAAAGCATGGACCTGTGTCGGGGAAAGCATGGAACAAAAGGAAGTCTGGATGAGCCCTTATAGAATGCATATAATAAGAACGTACTCCGTGTTCATGAATTAACCATACTGCATCATTGAGACCCCAAGGAGTAATTGATTCCATTTCCAGAAGACAGTTTTCACTGTAATGGATACATTAGCTGTTTTGCCCTGTGTGATGAGCATTGATTTCCTAGCTCTGACATTGTAAATACTGTGGTTCAGTCGGGTACCGTGGGCCACAGTGGAACATTTTGAAGGCACTGATACAGGGGCACCCCTGGGAGCCTGACTCCCCATGCTTGAATGATCATTAATCTCTCATTAAAAGAAAGTAAGCAAGCCTCTGTCCTTTTAACTTGTACGGCTTGCCACAGGGTCCTAATTCCTACAACAAATTCTTTGGTTTTGTTACCTTACTGAATTAGTTGAAATATTACAATGCCAGTTAATAGCTGTCATTCTAAAGTACTGGAGAAATGCTTTCTACTTCTAACAGTTAATATCTTTTCATAGTGATGTACAATGGGCAGTCGCCAATGTGGCCCCCTCCAGAGGCTTTGGACTACACCTCCCATCATCCCTGGCTATTGGTCATGCTGGCTGGGATTTATATGTGTTGAAAACCACAGCATGGGGGTGGGGGGTTGGCACCACATTGGCTACCTCCTAAATTCCTAACTAAGATTTTGCTGGTGGGAGCATCCCGTAAGTGGAGTTTTGTTAGTGTATCTCTCCTGACAGGGGAAGGGGTCCTTCAATTTTTTATTATTCCCCCTTCCTGCTGCAGCCCCTTTGCCCCTCTAAATTCTGTTTCAGAAGGTTGGGTGGACAACATGAGGGGGGTGGATCAGGGACTGGAGAGATAAACAGGGAAACCGTCATACTCCACTTGGGGCTTCCATTGGATCCCAACTCCCTGCATGAACCAAAGAGCCCTTGAATTTCTGGAGGGCTGGTTAAGATCCAAGCCTCTAATGAAAAATGCCACTCGCCTCAGTAGCTGAAGTAAAATGAAACAACTCTCCCTGCTCTCAGCCCTCCCCCCCATATTGAATCAATTGGTTGCATCCTAGGTCATTTACTTGGTCATTAAAGATATTCAACATACCGTATTCCAAATGGGTATCAGGTATGGGTCTGAAGGCCAAAACATAACATTCCTTGTTGTCCATCCCCAAATGGGAGGTGACTTGGGAACCCTACAGCTCTGGGTTTCCTCATGTTATAAGTACAGTCATACCTTGGTTTTGGAATAGCCGCAAACCTGGAAGTGACTGTTCCGGTTTGTGAACTATTTTTGGAGGCCAAACGTCTGATGGGTCTTCTGTGGCTTCCTGCAGCCAATCAGAAGTCACGCTTTGGTTTCCGAATGTTTTGGAAGTTGGACGGACCTCCGGAATAGATTCCGTTCGACTTCCAAGATATGACTGTAAATTAAATATAATCCATTTTGTTCAACTGTTATTTGCAGGAGATACTCCAAAATCACAAGAGTCTTCTTTGCTTCAAATCTGCTGCCATTCTGTGAGTGATTAACCTCTCTTGCTCTCTCACTCTCTCTTTCATACAGTCTAATTCATTAACAATATGGTAAGAATACTAGAAGCAAATGTTTTCTGACATCTGATGTTTGCTTTCTTGATGGTCAAATCAAATGGTAAAAACAAAACCACTAGAATTACGCAATATTACGCAAATCCACTTGAATCTTTCTATTGTCCATAATATGATCACTTCAAGAAAGTAAGATAGGGGTTCTGCCTTCTTGTCTTTGCCAATATTCTATGATTTTAGCACCACATACCCTGTCACAAAAACCACCAAAAAACAACAACAACATCAAAAACTAATCGGACAGTTATGATGAGAGTGCATGACGGATCTCGTCTCCAGTTTTCCTTTTTCTGTGAACCGTCCCTTGGATCTTTCCGGGCCCCAAGCTGTTATTTGTCACTGCTGAATGACCCACCCTTGCATCGTGGTGTTCACCTTCTGTTGTTAGATATATTGGTCTTTATGCTTCTGTGCTTTTATGTTCGTACATACTTTATGGGCTAATAGCCGTATAAATAAAGAATTGAATACCCTGTGGTGAATGCATGTGTGGATGGGTTAAAAACAACATCATCATTGCAGGTACCACTAGGTGGCACTGTTGAACATACTTTATAAAGGAAGTTTTGAGTTCTGGATCGAGTATTCAGCTTTTCCAAAATATATTGTATTCTTGTTTACCTATTCTGTTTCTTCCTCCAACTCTAAGCAGGCCACCCCACCCCCATAAACACACACACACACACACATTAAAAAAGAAATCAATCCAGCCCATAAGTTGCTTTATGGAAGCTAGTTCTTTCACTTGTTCTAACATGTTTTCTATATTGCCATTTTCCCCAAAGGATAAAATGTATTAGAACACTATTGAATGTCTAAAAATCAAGAAGAAGAAGAAGAAGAAGAAGAAGAAGAAGAAGAAGAAGAAGAAGAAGAAGAAGAAGAAGAACCTATATTCAAGCCTGCAAAAACACCCCAGGTTCAGTCCTTAGAATGACCCTGAGAGTTTTTGTAAGCCAGTGTTGACAACACTGAACTATATGGACCAGTGGCTTCGTGTGATATAAGACAAAGTCACATTGATATAGAAACAGTGCAGAGCAGATATATGAACAGAGCTGACTTGCCCATGAAGCACTATGAGGCAGTTGCCTCAGGCAGCAGGCTGGGGATGGCTGGCAGGTCTGGCAGATCAGGGCCTGAGGAGCACCACTCGCCACCTTATGTGCTTGTTGCTCACCTCCTCCTTCTCTGCTGGCCTCTTTTTTGATCCCTTGCACCCACGCCAGGACTTCCCCAGTCTACCTCCAGTCGCTTCAGGTGGCAGTGGTGGCAACACAGGCACCATTTTCTGTTTTGCCTGAAGTGGCAAAATGTGCTATACAGTGGTACCTCAGGTTACAGACTCCACTAAGCCAGAAATAGTACTAACCCAGAAATAGAACTTTGCTTCAGGATGAGAACAGAAATTGAGTGGCAGTGGCGTGACGGCAGTGGGAGGCCCCATTAGCTAAAGTGGTACCTCAGGTTAAGAACAGTTTCAGGTTAAGAACGGACCTCCAGAACGAATTAAGTTCTTAACCCGAGGTAGCACTGTATATGAAGGAACACAGGCCCAGGAAGAGATGAGCCAAAATGGTCAAGTGACATAGGGACTTCTGGTCACCACAAGGTGATTGTGGGGGTGAAGATACTGATATGGAGCCATGCGGGGAGTTTTTTACTTCTCATAACCTATAACTTTTTCTGATGTATGTTTAAGAATGTTTATTTAGATGTTTTGTGACTTTTGTTTTGCTGGGTTTGAATTACTATATGAGCTTTCGCTCTGAAGCACCTTGGGGCAGACCTTCTTAACTGGCACATGTCCTGTTGCAACAAAGTCCTCTGTCCTATTGCAACAGAAATAAACACTGGGTCCCTCCAGGATACTGGACTTGAATTACTTTCCTTGCTTCTGTGCTTTATTTAAAAGGTGGTCCCTTACCTGGATAATGGCTAAGGTGGTGCAGAAGTGAATTCTTACCACAGTGTTACCTACTACAGCCCTTTCCAGATTTTCCTGGGAAGACACATTGACAGTGTTAAACTTCTCAGAATTGTAGCTCCGTCAGGCGAAGAGGAGTCTTCTGGAAACTCTCAGCACCCTTAATGAACTACAGTTCCCAGGATTCTCTGGGAGAAACCATGACTGTTTTCAGAGGTATGATACTGCTTTAAATGTACAGTGTAGATTGAACTCATTTTGGCTACTGTATTTTTCGCTCTATAAGACGCACCAGACCACAAGACGCACCTAGTTTTTGGAGGAGGAAAACAAGAAAAAAAATATTCTGAATCTCAGAAGCCAGAACAGCAAGAGGAATCACTGCGCAGTGAAAGCAGCAATCCCTCTTTCTGTTCTGGCTTCTGTGATAGCTGTGCAGCCTGCATTCGCTCCATAAGACGCACACACATTTCCCCTTACTTTTTAGGAAGGGAAAAGTGAGTCTTCTAGAGCAAAAAATACAGTATTTAATACATGTATTCTAATCTGTTAGTTGATGTGCAGCCTGAATTTGCCAGTATATGATTGGATCCCACTCAAAGAGAGGGGCAGACTGGAAACACCTTATCTGTGGTTTTTCCTACTCTGCATGCACTTCATGGCTAGTTGTACCCTCATTGGCCTTTCAGTGTGCTCACCCTCCTGCACATCGCCAAGTTTATGTAACTTGTTTGTGTAACGGCTGCTTGGCTGACCATGTGCCACCTGCATCTGCTTCAATTTCAGCGATGAAAGTGAATTAAACAAAACCAAAATTACTGATGTGAAGTTCAGAGCTGAAGTTTTCAAAGGGATTGAATGTGTGTGTTCATCAGAGGAAGCGAGCCTCTGAATTTGATGCAGGAATCAAACACTATTCATTCCATCTTCTATTTATCCCCACAAAACCTCTTGAGAACAAACATATCCTTTTACAACCATAGGTACATTACCATAGGAACGGCCTTCATGTGTATGAAGAATTCTGAATCTTCTGTTTGGTATTATTAAAAGTAAATCCAGTCATAAACAGGGTAGCTTATTTCTTTTCTGCTAGACATCTGCTTACTCAGCATTTCAAACTATGGCCACAGAATATCTGACCAGTTAAACTTTTAACAGGCCAATAAATGGCCATCTCAGTATATGAAGAACACCCCAGATTGAAAGCACTGCACACTGTATTCTTTATTGCCCTTTATTTAACACATCTAGGGATATATTTCTTTCTTCTTCCAGAATTTTCTAGAAGGTCAGTCAAATGCTTTTAAAATCAGGTTGCTGATGTAGAAAAGTTTGCTCCCCAAGGTGTAGCTTTAGATATGCTAGTTATGGGATACTTTTCTGGTGGAAAACAGTTTTGACTACAAAGGGGACAAAAACAAAACAAAAAACAAAACAGCACTTAATAATAAACTACACCATTTAAGGTTTTGATTATTTACATTTCTGAAAATGTGTGCACTACTTATATTGGCTTGTCCACATAAACATTGTTTTTACTGTTTTGTTATTTTTAATTATTTTTCATCAAAATTACAAACCACTCAGTTGTAAAGAAAAGCTCTCAAAAGGGTTTACAAACAGAATAAAACAATAAAATTATCAGTAAAAACAGTATAAAACAGTGATTAAAAACCTTCAAATAATAATTTAAATTAGTGATAAATGAGATACAGATTACCGAGGTAGACATGCTAAACAAAAATGTTTTTAGTAGTCACCAAAAAGAATACAGTAGTACCTCGGGATGCGAACGGGATCCGTTCCGGAGCCTTGTTCGCATCCTGAATAGAACGTAAGACACGATGCCGCGTCTGCGCATGCGCAGGTCACGTTTTGTCGCTTCTGCGCATGCAGACATCATTTTGAGTGTCTGCGCATGTGCGAGCAGCGAAACCCGGAAGTAATGTGCTCAAGTTGTTAAGGTTTCAAGTTGTTAAGGGCTTCATAAATATATGAGGCACCTTGAACTTGTCCCAGTAACGAATTGACAACCAGTGCAGATCTCTAAGCACAGGTGTTATATGTTGACAAGGACTGACTCCTGCCGGCAATTGTGCTGCAGCAATTTGTACTAACAGCAGCTTTCAGATCAAGAGAAAGTAAAGCTCCATGTAGAACACATGGCAATAATACAGCCAATACATGAACTACTGTGACCAAGCTTTCCTGATCCAGGAAAAGTTGTAGCTGTTGTACTAGTTGCAGCTGCTAAAAACGACCTGGACTAAGTTGGATCTAGAAGCACTTCCAGACTACAAACATGCTCCTTCAGGTAGAATGCAATCCCATCTACAGAAGCTTTCCCTGACACTCACAGGGTCCAACCCACAACCCACCCATTGAAATTAAGCTTGAAAGAAGCTTTCTATTGTAGCTAATGGAACCAGTTGAGGCAGGGTGTGTGTGTGTGTTTATGTTTGAGTGAGTGTGGCCCGTTACAGTTTATTTGATTTTCAAGTGTGTCCATAGGCCAAAAAGTTGGCAACCCCTGTTCTAACTAGTATATCACACTGGCTTGTCAGAACTGTTTAATTCAGAGTGGTTCATGGCTTTCAGAACACCTGATTTCCACTCTCCCACTGGGGCCCCCTGGTGTTAGCTCCTAGATTGTTTTGTTTCCAACTCCTCTGCGTCTTTTCAAGTTGATGCATCATTTATTTTTATGTTATCTGGTTAAATCTGATTTGTTTGCCACCTTGGGGATCTATAAAAAGAGAAAATACCAAAAATGAACATATATAAAATGGGCAAAAGCATTGTATTCAAACAACATAAGCCTAACTTTATAAGTTACTATAGTGTGGTACATACATTGTGCAACAGGGAGAGGGCGCCTCTGGAAAACCTGATAGTGGTGCTAAGTATCCCCCCCCCCCCAATTTAACTTAAAGTAATGTCTTTGTGCCAATTAAGGCAGTCCAAATGCAGCCGCAGCCAGCCATGCAGGGTTGGGAAATACATTTCAGAAAATGCAAGCATCCAGTGATGTTGCAAAACTGTACAAGGATACTTTTGGGGGGTTGTTGCTAAAGGAACATCGACCACTGGTAGAGATGGGGGGAGAAATATAATTTTGTTTGCATTTTAATGTGATACTTTCTAATTTTCACTTTTTGAACCAATACACAATCTGAAGCACAATTATCCTTCAAATTTTGCATTTTTTTCCTGGGTGTTGTGACGTAGTTCTCCAACCATCTTGTGTGTACAAATATGCATATATTGCCCCCACACCCTGAATAATATTCTTATCAGATGGTAAAACTGGAAACAACAGAACATGTCTTTTTTTTATTGCCAATACTATACAGATATACGAGCTAGGTTCATCTTGCCTATACTAAATAAATTTCCAGGTCACACAGAACAGCTTAATACTTTCCTACTGCTTCAAGATGAAAACCCAGATGTTACATTCTCGGTTGTTAGATTTGCATTGCCATGATGGATGTTCATCAAAAGATGGTTTGTGCCACAAACTAGGCCTAAATTGAAGGTCCAAAATGCAAGGCCTGTGCTCCTTTCACGCTCCCTCCCTTATAGTCACTTTTAACCATTTGTCCTTGTTTTTACATTTTAAAGTTATGTATGGTATAATCACCTTTTAACTGTTAGTTTTTATCCCTTTCCTGTTTTGAGGTTTATGTGTTCAGTTTATCTGTATGTTTTATTTTACGCTGGTCTGTTGAATTGGTTCTGGGATCCAGGTGTGATGCTCATACAGGGTTGCATTGTCTCTCTCCCTACATCTTCCAGATTAGATGGTTATTTTAACTTGTGCTTTATTAGTATTATTCTGTTGAAAGCTCTGTTGAGCATTGGGGAGACAGGATACAAATGCAAGCAGATGGATGGATAATAGCCTGCAAATCATCTTGGGTACCTGATTTGTGGGAAAGGTTTTTCAGAAATGAAATGAACAAACAATTGCCCCTCTAAAAGTGTTTGCCCTTTCATTTTCAAGTCTGCTTTTTGAAGATGTAACAAAAAGTTCCAAACACTTTGGCTTCTTGGCCAGCCCTCTGATATCAACCTTGAATCCACTGACTTTTTGTATCTGGTAATGATTTCCCATTTTCTCCAGGCACAGAGCTTCCTAACTGCCTTTTGTTAAAAGAAGAAGAAGTAACAACAATGCAAAAATACCCAGAGCTACAGCCTGTTTTCTCAGTCACAATAAAATAGCAATAATTTATGTTCCCTTTGTGATAAATGTAGTTGCCTGAGCTTCATAAAGTGCCAGACAGAAAATTTACAATACAATGGAATAATAAACACTGGAGGTGGACTCAAGGCATACTACGCAAGGGGATTGAGGAACCAGCTCACGTCCTGCACAGACCATCTATTCAAACCAATTTTCCATTCTAGCGTTTGTTAGAGTAGTCTAAATGCCACATAAACTTCTTTGACATTCAATTACATAATGTATATCATGCAAGCTATGGAAGGACAGACAGATGGAAAATTTCACTGAGTGCTTCACTGGCCTGACGCCATGGTCAGGCTATGAAGGCGAACCATAAAGGAATCTGTTGTCTGTATGTACACAATGAACTTCCACCTGATTAGCTCACCCATATAGAGAGGTCAAATGCAACTCTCACTGTAATTTTGAACTGGAAGTCCAAAGAACTTGGAAAGTCGGCAGTGAATGATTTTGAGATTTTGTAGCTTCTGTCTCATTGTGATTGAAACAATACAAAGCCAATAATGGACGTAGCTGTTAAGAAAAGTGAAAAATGGGTTAATCCTCCATGAGTCAATAGCGAGGATTCATTTCCCACAATGCAGCTGCAGGCATCTTATGACTGTCTTATAGGTGCTGCTGGGCAGAATTATCATGTACCCCAGAATTCATTGTGGGATAGTGCAGAGAGCTTGGAGCAGTTTGTGGAGAAGAATTGGAACTGTGGAAGACTGAAAACCTTGCTAAGAGTTGCAGGACCTTGCAAACAACTGAACTCAGGACATGACTTGTTAAGACATTGAAGCAAAGAACCCTCTCTGGACTCAGAGAGTGAAAACAAGTTGTAACATCTATAAATAGTGTATGTGTGAAGAGTGTGCGTTGGTGTTGGCCTAGTAAAGAGAACTCTGCTAAAGAGCTGTCTCCTGTGGTGAGCTTAACCACTTGACTGGGCTTCTGTGAAATCACACCTAACACCCAATGACAGCTCAGTGGTAGAACATCTATTTTGCATTGCAGAAGGTCCCAGGTATCTCTAGGTACGACTAGGACTGTCCTTGTCTGAGACCTTGGGGAGTTACTGTTTGCTGATGCGCACAACTGAGCTAGATGGAACAATGATGTGACTTGGTATAAGTATATGGGGATGCAATGACAAACCTAGACAGCATCTTAAAAAGCAGAGACATCACCTTGCCAACAAAGGTCCGTATAGTTCAAGCTATGGTTTCCCCAGTAGTGATGTATGGAAGTGAGAGCTGGATCATCAAGAAGGCTGATCGCCAAAGAATTGATGCTTTTGAATTATGGTGCTGGATGAGACTCTTGAGAGTCCCATGGACTGCAAGAAGATCAAACCTATCCATTCTTAAGGAAATCAGCCCTGAGTGCTCACTGGAAGGACAGATCCTGAAGCTGAGGCTCCAAGACTTTGGCCACCTCATGAGAAGAGAAGACTCCCTGGAAAAGACCCTGATGTTGGGAAAGATGGAGGGCACAAGGAGAAGGGGACGACAGAGGACAAGATGGCTGGACAGTGTTCTTGAAGCTACCAGCATGAGTTTGACTAAACTGTGGGAGGCAATGGAAAACCGAAGTGCCTGGCGTGCTCTGGTCCATGGGGTCACAAAGAGTCGGACACGACTAAACAGCTAAACAACAACAATAAATGCTCTGTGTTGCATGCAAAATTGCCTTGCATGCAGAATTTTGCTGCTTCAGTCCCTGGCATCTCCAGGTAGGCCTAGGGATGAACTCCATCTTGAAACCCTGGAGACCCACTGTCTATCACTGTGATAAGAACAAATTTCTTCTTTTTATTATCACAACTGAAGTGTATATTCTAGTCTGGACACAGAGTAGGGCTGGATAAGGGTGTGTCTTGGGGGTGCGACATGAAGAGAGGGCTGGGTGGTGATGCCTGGAGGGCCGCACTTGGCACCTGGGGCTGAAGTTCCTCATCCCTAGTTTATAAAAAAAACAAATTGTCTTAGCAATGAGCAATCTTCCCCTAGACAGATTTACAATGGACTTGAGTAAAATTATTAATTTACAAAATAAAAGGAACTGGCTAACAAAAGCTCCTGTGATAAATTTTCTCTCCTGACAGGTGGGTTGTAACTCTTCCTAAGTTATCCTTTGACAGATGTCACAGGAACCAAATCATGACAAAAATATTTCATACTTAATGGTTGGGGATTTTTATTTTTTTTAAAAAAAACAACCAGTGACATAATTTATACCGCTATTTTGAAATGTTCAGATCACATCACATATGCTTCCTTGCTGTATTCAGAACAAAAGAGCATAAGAGAAGACTGCTGAATCAAGCCAATGACCCACCTAGTCCAACTTCCTGTCCTCACAGTGGCCAAGACTATGGGAAGACCACAAATAAGACCCAAGCACAAGAGCACTCTCGCCTCCTGAGGCTTCCAGCAACTGAAGAATACTGTCTCCAATTGTGGAGGCAGAGCATAACCATCATTAGCTTTTACCTCCACGAATTTGTCTAATCCTTTTTTAAAGCTATCCAAGTTGGTGTACAACACTGCATCCTGTGGGAGCAATTTCCATGGTTCAACTAGGGCTATCCATGTCTTTCCTGAATCCTCCAACATTCAGTTTTTCTGGATGCCCATGAGTTCTTTTTTTGTTTTGTTTTTATTAAAGATTTTCTTGAATTACAAAAGTACATTCAGACCCTCAGCTTTTCGTTAACAGAATCTTTTCTACAGATCGGTTTCATTCGATGTGAGACACTAATGTTATAGACAGTATAAGGTTGGGGAAGAAGAGAAGTAGAGAGAGATGTCTATGAGTTCTAATAAGTTCCATAAGATGTTTATGGGAAGCCTGTGAGCAGGACCTGAGAGGAATCACCCTATTCCCCATTTGCGATACCCAGGAATCTGGTATTCAGAGGCATACTTTCTCCAGCTGTAGAGGAAGAACATCATCACTATCAGCTGCCAATTGCCTTCTGAATTTCCTTTATGTACAGTTCTGTTAGTGCATCTCACATGTAAATCTTATTAAGATTATTCGAGTATAGCCTGGGCCAATACCGAACAGACCATAAAACTAGGATTTGAAACTTCTTTTTTTTATCATCCCAGGCCTGGGACACCTGTGAAAACATACTGCATACCATAAACGGAATCTTAATAAGAAGAGCTAGCAGCTAAAATCTGCAGAGCTTACACACTGTTTAAAGAAAGGATTGTGCTTGATGCAATTCAGGTTTGCCAAAGAAAGATGCTGATCTCATCTAGTTCTGAACTGAAGCTTTATGTAATCCACTCACTTGCCTTGCTGCTACTTTATCAGTGGACCATCTTGTCAAGTATCTTGAGAGCAACAGTTTCCTACCACAAAGAAAGTAAACAAGTGCAAAAGAAAACAATGGAGTAGTTGAAATTTTCATCCCCAGCAACACTTTGGCCTTTGTACGTTGCACAGATGTATTGCCCTAATTCTGGAATTTGTATAAATTTTGAGGGTGCTAGAAATTCAAGCTTGCAATTCTATTTGTATTTACTTGGGAGTAACAATGCAATTATAAGCACATACCCTACCGTGTTCAGTGGAGCTTATCAAGGGATGGGTGAATGTCAAATTCCGTCTCTTCCAGATTCTCTCTATTAGAAAAATCTTCTTCACATTTCCGCACCTTTTAGGTTTGCCACTGTACATTGTGGACTAGCTGCATGCCCAGCATAATAGACATGAAACTGTCTGAGATTAGATGGTTGTCTGCTTTCCCTCCTTGTTTTGATATTTTATTGCATCTTGCAATAATAATTTGCCTTTCCAATTTCTAAAAAAATAGAACACAAGTGTTTGTGCAGAGGGGAAATCCTACTGAAATTAAGGAAGATGCTATACAGCTGCTTCTGATCATTAATAAAACCAGGAATGAAATGGATGTGGGGATTTGAGGAGCTTGAAAAATGAAATATTCCTATGATTAGACAACCAGCTTTAAAATAGAATTTTTAAAAGATTGTCAATTGGATAGCAAATGGGCTTCATCTCTTTTCTCTCTTATCAGTGGATTAGATTTATATTGTGGCGTTGACTAGTATTCACAACTAAGTGAGAAAAGGCAGAAACCAGCCCATTCTTAAAGATATTTGAAGTGATTTCACCTAAGGCTGACCCAATTATGTGAACATTAAGTTGGTATGTTCACGTGGACACAAATGCATTATTTCATTTCATTTCATTTCCCATTTAAGTTGTATGCTGCCTTTTATATTACAATACACAACGAGGTTTACCAGCTGAAGAAACAAGAAAATATAAAATAAAGATCACACACCTTATTACAATCTGATCCGATTCAAAAAAGTAATGATAAAAATGCAACTTTGAAATAAACAACTTGTATCAAATAAAGTAATAGTCAATAATCTATTAGAATATAATGGATAATCATTAAATAATTAAACAGAAATTTACTTTTAACTATTACAAAAAAAGAATTACTAAGCTATAATCCATAAAAAACAGCAAGTCACAATGCATAGAATACCACAATACACACAAAACCATGTAAAAGGATCAAACTGAGAAACAAAGACACACAACTTTAAAAAAAAATGCTAGAGCAACAACCAGGAAAAGCTTGGGAGACATTGGTCTGCTGGTTGGGGCAGATCTGCCCAGCTACCTGATTCATCTTTATAATTCCAAGAAGAAAGGATTGGTGAATCAATAGCTGGCTTGTCCTTTAAAACAAATCTATACATTGTAGACTTTTCGTTTTGTATTGGGTACATTTGTATTCTCTGTAGGGTTGTTGATGGTTTTATATATAAATACAGTATATAAAAAAATCAGTGTAAGATCATCATTAGTAGAGGTGGGCAAACTCTTCCAGGCTTCACTGTGACCAGAGGTTACAAGGTAGCAAACACTCAAGAACAATAGATTTCAAAACCCACTACATTTTCCAAAAGTTCTAAATTTTGTTGGTAGTTGCTACACCATGACCTACGAAGCCCTTTAGGTCACTTAAACCCCCATGTGAGTTCCAAACCCACCATAGCTGGCAACTGTGGACAATTGGCTCATGTACTGCCAACAGTATTCTCTCCCACTCTCACGGTCTTCTTATTTTCTTTCTCTTTTCCTCTACTGATATGGGAACTGTTCCAATGGCATGAGTAGAAGGAAGGAAGGACCTTTTTCTCTTATGAGCTATTTCCTTTTCTGCCACTGAGTTTGTGGCTACTCCTGCTGGTGAAGCTGACACATAGGACGTGGATTTGGCACGAAGAAGACACACAAAAACGAACACCATCGGGATAATGAAGGAAGCAGACATACAAATTGATTATTGCAATTAGGAATGGAAGGGAAATTTGGTTCAATTCATATTTAAAGGCAGAGCCCTAACTGACACTCTAAAGAACAAAAATGAGAACCGAAACACAGCCATCCTTTGAAATTTGCACTTCTCTGAATTTTGCAATGCAGTTCTCCAGCCAAGTGATTTGTACAACAATGTTTCCATTGGTTCTGGAGGTATGGAATCAAACCAATGCATTGCTACTCAGTAGCCAGAGAAGTTGTAGCCAACATGGCGCCTCCAGATGTTACTGGGCTGGTGAGTGGAGAATGCAATCCTGCTGGCTACAGGGTCTGCTTCATGTGAGCTTGTTCCCCAAAGGAAACACACAGGGGGAGTAAGCCCAGCAGGATTGGACCCTTCACTCACCAGCTGCTGAGCAGGAAATTGAATTGTGCTCTTTACTGTGCAGTTGGGAGGGGAAAAGAAGACCCTTTGCTGCCTTCTTCCACCTCATCCCCTCCTGGTTGTATTTTTAATTAGTTTTTTTATACCTCTGATTAAGCACACAGTTGGTTCAGGGGCACAAAGAGAAAGAAATGTTGTGTTTCCTTCTTTCGTCTCACTCCTCCCAAGTGCATGTTTTAATAGGGTTTTAAACCCCTGTTAAATGTTAGGGCTGGCTCCCAAATCAATTCAGGGCTTGGACACAGATCAGGTCAACCCAAGATTGTGTCGATGATCATCCAAACTGCCAGATCAGGCCCTTTTAGATCAGTCCTAATATATACAGATACAAAACAAGCAAAACAAAATAAAACAACAAAATAAAACGAGTACAAAACCACGATAGAATCACAAATCACTATTAAAAAAAAATAGAGGGAAAGGAACCATGCAGAAAACAAATCAAATTAAAACAGATGGCAGAGCCCTGATTTTTATTAGTAGTAATAGTCACAGTAGTATTTTAAAGATAGGCTTCCCAGCTCAAAGCGTAAGCTGCAATCCATTAGGTTTCAATTACTTTATAACACAATGTGTATGAAAGCCTGCCACCTCACACTAATGAAATAATGCATTACATTAACCCAAATATAATGCAATTCATACAAAACATCCAACCTGCAACAATGTCCAGCTTAGCACCTGTTATAAAGTCCTACAACATAATACAATTCCCTTTCATTGGTACATCAATATTAATGTCCCACCGTGATGAAATTCCCTTCCTCCAATGCAAACACAGCTCAATTGCTCCTTTGAGTATACAGCATACACTAAAAAATAAAAACTTGAACCTGACTAATTCAAAAGAACTGTGGCACTTGTATTCTTCCTATGGGTACACTGGGTGTACAAGGGAGATAAAGCAGCAGCCAGAACATATATGGGGGCAGGGAGAGGATGCAGCGCCACAAGAAACGGGTGTGAAATTTGATTCAGTTTGCATTTAAAAGCCACCTACCTAATTCACACTTTCTGAAGCAATACACAAACCCAAACACATCCGTCCTTCCAAATTTGCATTTCTGTGAATCTTGCAGTGCAGTTCTCCAGCCAAGTAACGTGCACAACAAAATCACATACATCCTCAATATCATCTTATGCTGTTGCAGCTTATTTATTTTATGGCTGTAATTGAGTTTTAGATTAGTAAATTCCCATGGAAGTCTATTGTAATGGAGGGAAGAATCTAGAACTGGGATTATAACCAGAGACCAGAAAGCTACTGTGACCACCTCCACACGTCATGAATAAATTGCCTTGTTATTTGTGCATTTGGATTACTGGGTGCTTTGGTAGTTAATCCTGCTTGCAAAGCGGGTAAAAATAAAATAACACAAACACAAACAGATGCACAACTATCTTCAGACTCCAGCATCAACACAACTGCAGTCAAATAACAATTTCAGAAAATCCTGCATATGAGAATTTATGTGACAGCTAATTCTGTCCTGTTTTGATCTTACTGGCAGTCAAGCATGGGTCTCTTTCATCCAACTGAATGTCTTTGCACCCTATTCCACCCTGTTGAATGCCTTTCTGTCTCATTGTATGCATTTTGTGTACTTTTTTTTAAAAATGTACTTTTTACATAAAATGCATACGTTCAGGCTTTTTCAATGCATTTTTCAGTAATATACACATTTTGCATGCATCTTTAAAGTACTGTAAAATACATAGTTTTAGGTGCACTTTTTGTGCACCAAAGATTCATTACAGAAAGAGAAAGAAGTGTATAATGCCAGTAGGAGCTGTCTTCTAATCTGCAAAGAAGCTTGAGAGCGCTGTGAAAAGTGGACCAAAGAAATTTCTCCAACCACCCCTACCTTAAAATCAATCATCAACTGAGATCCTGTATTTGGCTGGGATTCAATTGCAAGGTGCAAGATTAGGCACTTGGACCAACATTGCTGCCGCTGTCTCTCTCACACATGTATACATGCATGATATATTAAAAAAAAGATTGCTAGTTTGCATTGTCAGCTCGGGTAACTGTTATATAAATGAATATTGATTTCCTCTGCTGAGAGTCACTGCAAGTTTAAGTCAGGGAAATGGTTCTTTTATCAGAGAAGAATGAAAGTGGTGTTCGGTTAAGTGTCAAAACAGAAAACTGAAATGTACCTTATATCAACAAAAGCCAGAGCTGAAACCAATGGTCAAAATTAGAGGCCTAGAGAGTTAAGACAAAGAAGAAATGTATCAAAGCAGGTATTTACAGAGGATAACACATCTATTGCTGTTACCTGAAATGTGTTCTAGTCTAGCCCTAACTAAAAGGCATCCTAGCAAAATATATATTACTTCAGGAACTCTGAAAGTAAAAGAGGTAGATGCAGGGCACGTGGAAGGAATGGCAGATTTAGGTGTTTTTAGTGATGCTGCAAATGTAAGGACAAAATATCAACAACCTCACATATGTAGATGACACAACCTTAATGGCAGAAAGTGAGGAGGAATTAAAGAACCTTTTACTGAGGGTGAAAGAGCAGGGCGCAAAATATGGTCTGAGGCTCAACATCAAAAAAAAACTAAGATCATGGCCACTGGTTCCATCACCTCCTGGCAAATAGAAGGGGAAGAAATGGAGGCAGTGAGAGATTTTACTGTCTTGGTTTCCATGATCACTGCAGATGGTGACAGCAGTCACAAAATTAAAAGATGCCTGCTTCTTGGGAGAAAAGCGATGACAAACCTAGACAGCATCTTAAAAAGCAGAGACATCACCTTGCCAACAAAGGTCCGTACAGTTCAAGCTATAGTTTTCCCAGTAGTGGTGTATGGAAGTGAGAGCTGGACCATAAAGAAGGCTGATCACCGAAGAATTGATGCTTTTGAATTATGGTGCTGGAGGAGACTCTTGAGAGTCCCATGGACTCCAAGAAGATCAAACATACCCATTCTAAAGGAAATCAGCCCCGAGTGCTCACTGGAAGGACATATCCTGAAGCTAAGGCTCCAAGACTTTGGCCACCTCATGAGAAGAGAAGACTCCTTGGAAAAGACCCTGATGCTGGGAAAGATTGTGGGCACTAGGAGAAGGGGACGACAGAGGATGAGATGGCTGGACAGTGTTTTCGAAGCTACGAACATGAGTTTGACCAAACTGTGGGAGGCAGTGGAAGACAGGAGTGCCTGGTGTGCTCTGGTCCATGGGGTCACGAAGAGTTGGACACAACTAAACGACTAAACAACAACAACTTTAAATCAGGCCAATGTTCTCCTATCCCACAGGTAGGAATGGATGAATGCCAATTTCAGCTTTTCGGGCATTAGGAATGTGACTTAAGTAAATGAAGAAGAAGGGTTGATGTGCATGTGAACACTAGCTCTGCCTCCCCTTTCTCTCCCCATTTCGCTCCACCTGTTCCAGGGTGAATGTCTGCAGTTGTGAAGCCTCCTACATGTGTCGGGGCTCCTGTGCATTTTGGAACCTATGTTTCCAAGGTTCTGAGCAGTGCAAAAGTTTCCATGAGTAGCTTCCTTGCTGCAGACAGTTGCCCTGGAACTCATGGACGGTGATTGTGAGGAACAGCAGATCAGGTTTGTTTAGGCATACTCCTACTGTGTGCACTCAAGTCACATCCTGAATGCCTGAATTGGCCTTCTGTCATGGGCCAGGGGTCAGCTTCACCTGCTGAACAGCAGCCTGAAATGAGAGAAGGTGGAGCGAATCCACTTGCAGCTGATCAGCCTTCAAGGACACAGGGGAGAAGGCACTGATGAGAACTAGTGGGCTTCAGCCTTCTTAAACAGAGCTCTCAGCAGCAGCAGTCAAATGCTGGAAATAATGTCTATGGTTTCTAGCCCTTACTTTGCTACTGCCCGCTCTCTGACTGGACCATAGTTGTCAACTTTTCCCTTTTCTTGTGAGGAATCCTATTCAGAATAAGGGAATTTCCCTTTTAAAAAGGGAAACGTTGACAGCTATGGACTGGACCCTTGCCTTCATGATCATCAGATTCCTGACCACTGTGGATTGCTGTTTGCCTGATCCTTGGAGTGGACTTAACTTTGTATGCTGACTCTACCAAGTGTATCTCGGACTCTTCACTTCTGTTTGTTTGGCCTCACGCTCCACCAAGCTCTGCTCACTGTTGCTCAGCAACTTCAGTTTCTCAACCTTTCCAATCTTAAGTGGAGTTTGCTCCATTGCCAAGTTAGTTTGAGATAATTATTATTAATAATTTTAAAAAAATCTCTGTGAACATCGGTACACATTTTTGTGTGCCTCCAGTTTTCTCTGAATCCTTTCCATCCTGCAGAGATTATGTGCCATTCACTCTAAGCTTCCAGGGCAGGTTACAACAATTAAATGCAACCCTGAAAGCAGTTTAAAACCACCTATGTGATGTATGTTGGGAATTCAGAATATTACTTACATACACCCAAGACACTGGGCCAACATTTAGGAATATAGGAAGCTGCCTTATAGGGAACTGGGCCCCTGATCCATCCAGTTCGGTACTGACTGCCAGCACCTCTTCAGGATTTCAGACGGAGTGCTTTCCCAGCTCTCCCTGGACATGCCAGAGATTGAACCTGGGTCTTTCCACATGGAAAACTGATGCTCTGCCTCTGAGCTATGCGTCTTCCCATACAGCACTTCCACCCCTCTGGCTAATACTAAGGACATGGTGCTAGATATCAGCACATAAGGTTTCTAACTGCAACCCCTATCACCTGAAACCCATTGGTTCTCAGGATGTAAAAATGCAGCCTAGTGATTCCCCACCCCCAGTTCTGGGGAGCTTCAGTAAAGCTAGTGCTTTGTTTAGGCACCTCATTTTTATTTTCCCCTAAGTAGAAGCCCACTTCTGGGGGTTTTTTCTGCCCATTTTAGCATCAAGCAAATCTGTACAAGGCATATCCGCTTTACTAACAGAGGGAGTGTTATTCATTGCCTTCCTACTCCCTTAGCAAATGGCTGGTAGTAACATCCTGGCTGGTAGTTCAAAGCTATCAAACATGCCGTTGGTAATGCGTGCCAGTGATAAACAGCTGCTCCATCTGAAGAGCCATCCAGTCGAGCTGATGGCTTGCCTTCAGATGGGATTAGGAGCAAATTCTTCATAGGTGAGGAAGGCACTACAAAGAAGGGGATGCATGTTTTCCTTCTTCTTCCCTAATTAACACAGCGTCCCATGGATTGCCTGGTTGCACAATAAAAAGAAGGTTCATCGGCTAAGATACTCAGCTCCTGTTGTATTTTGGAATTGTTTCTACAAACATCTCTCCCCTCTGTTTGCCCCTGATGCCAGCCAAAGCATATTCTGTCTGAAATTTGCAGTACCATGTAGGTTTGGCTCTCCACAAGTCTCTGGGAGCCCAACACATGCACTGATCACACACAAACATTTTTTTAACTGTAATTTCAACCATCTGTCAAAATAGAACTTCAAATTAGTGTTGCTTCTGATGATGACATTGCCAGATTCCTTGGTGCTGCTCAGCAAGAGTTTTTATTTTTCCAATTTGCACATCATTGTTTTATCCTGTTTGGAACATGTGCCCTGACTCCTAGGAAGACAATCAGCCTCACAGCAGGATCTAGCCACTTGTGTAAAATGCTGAGAAATGGCTCCAGTTCAACCAACATGTGAAGAGCATTTGGATGGGAAGAATATCATTTTGGTGCTCTAACACCAGAATTCTTTTTAACACACACACACACACACACACACACACCCTAAACCACATTTACTGGACATTTACTGTGGGGATTTGGATTTGGCAGAGGGGTCTCTTCACCCAGCTCTTCTAGCTAAGACCGTTGATGACAGTGTGATGAAAGCACCATTCCATCATTATGTCATGCCCCCTTCTTCCTGCCAAATGTCAGTGTGACTGGGGGGCTGCCCACCAATGGCAGTCAGTAGAATGCCCCAAAATGAGGCATTCTGCAGGATGGAAGGAGGCGGGGCTAAGCGATGGCCTAGTTCACATATTCAAAGGTCCACACACCTATAAAAGTTTGCACATCTGCCAGCAGACTTAGTTAGATTCCAGGGGGCATCATGGGAAGCCCCTAACTGTAGGAACATTTTCATCCACTTAGGATTTCATACTGGGCAACTGTTCTGTTTTTACTGGGACATCCTGAAATTACAGAAGCTGCCCCAGCTTCTGATTCCATCCCGGGATTTCACCTAAGCAGGACCAAAAGAGTGCACAACCAAAAGTTGTGTGTCTTTTGGATCCATTCTCTTTTGGTTTTGCACCTGGGCTGGCTGGCTTCAACAGGAACTTGTAAAGGGGCTTTCTGTGTAACTGCCCCTGTTCTGCGAAATAGCATTCCTGTCAAGATTCAGCAGCAACACGTAGTCTGCACTTTCAGGAAACACACATTTTTGTTCTAGTGGGCTTTCGCAGCTGTGTGAATGGGACTCTGTGTGTGTGTGTGTGTGTGTATTGTGTGTGTGTATGTTTTTTGTTTCATTTTAAATATATCTACTACTTTTGTAATCTTAACGGTTTTTGCTATTTTCATTGTACATAGCCTTGAAACTATTACGTGCAGCAATCTATACTTAATAAAATTAAAAATAATAATGCTTGGGATTTGGGAGGGTACCCTTAGATATGATATATTATATACATCACACACACATGCAGAGGAATTAATTTCCTGCTCCTAGATATGTGCTCCTAGAGTGAGCTGGGTACACAATAAGCTACAATTTTCAAATGCGCTAGCGAATACCATTCAGATTGTTCTCGGATTAATGGGAAACTATTACATGTAAGTACAAAACTTTTAGCCTAATCATTATTTTTCATCTCAGTTGAGCTGAAATATTTAGTTTTCATTCTTTGTCTTATGCATAATCACCCACATTTAAAGTAATTTAATGTAACGAATATTTTTTTTTTTAAAACAGAACTTTAAAATGCTGCTTTTGTGCCTTGGAAGTGAATGCCATTTTCCATTCAATTGCCACTTGTCAAGAGGGAGAGGGAGGTGGTGAGAGGGAGAGGAGTGAAAAAAGCACTAATTATCTAGAAGGGGGGAAATGAAACAACTATTCTGCAATAATGCAAGGTAGAAATTCTGAATAAATTTATGTTAAGCTACGTAATACCATAAATATGGGTATTTAATTTTTGACTCTCCTCGCCAATAGTTAACGAACCTGAAATCTAAGGCAGGAGGTTAATTTACTTGTAAATAGTCAAATCAACACGCTTTCATGAGAGCGTATCAACTGAGAATGCATCTCCCCTTTAGGGAAATAAAATTTAAAAAATACAAACCAAAAACATGATTAAAGAATGTGATTTAAAATCAAGGAGACTTCGTGTTGTGATTAAAATTGACAATGTGACTAAAATTTCACATACCTGATATTTTAATAAAGCAATACCTGATACAATTTTGTTGTTGTTGTTGTTAGCCACACTATAGTCATGATACTTAAATGTGCTAAATCATTCTATAGTGGTACCTCGGGTTAAGTACTTAATTCATTCTGGAGGTCCGTTCTTAACCTGAAACTGTTCTTAACCTGAAGCACCACTTTAGCTAATGGGGCCTCCTGCTGCTGCTGCACCGCTGGAGCACGATTTCTGTTCTCATCCTGCAGCAAAGTTCTTAACCCGAGGTACTATTTCTGGGTTAGTGGAGTCTGTAACCTGAAGCGTCTGTAACCTGAAGTGTATGTAACCCGAGGTACCACTGTATTTCTAAAAGTAGAGATTCTCAGAAAGCTTTCTTGTAGAAATGGACTCTCTACCCTCAAGAACTCCAATAAGTACTGTATTTTATTTTTGGTAGGCAGTAGAGAGCGGAGGGGAAGCTGTGTCTTCTTCCTCACTCTTCCAGTAATTCTATTGATTTAAAAACAGGATAAAATATCATGGGCACAAACACAGAAACCAAGCAGTCACCACAGCCCCTCATAGTGGCTATAGTAGGATGCTTTTTTGAAAGTCTAATTGCGGGAGGGGGGGAGGCCTCTGTGGGCGCAGGTGCTAAAACTGCAACTACTGCGGGCCCTGTTTAAAAACTACATATGCAAGGTTACACTGCCATAGTAAATACAAAAAAAAGAGACCACCACTCCGTTTCCATACACAAAACCCTTCCTTACATTAAAGGTAAAGGTAAAGGACCATTGACAGTTAAGTCCAGTCGTGAACGACTCTGGGGTTGTGGCGCTCATCTCGCTTTACATGCCAAGGGAGCCAGCGTTTGTCCCCAGACAGTTTTTCCAGGTCATGTGGCCAGCATGACGAAGCCACTTCTGGCGAAACCAGAGCAGTGCACAGAAATGCTGTTTACCTTCCCGCCAGAGGAAGGTATTTATCTACTTGCACTTTGACGTGCTTTCGAACTGCTAGGATGGCAGGAGCTGGGACCGAACAACAGGATCTCACCCCATCGTGGGGATTCGAACCACCGACCTTCCGATCGGCAAGCCTTAGGCTCAGTGGTTTACACCACAGCGCCACCCGAGTCCCTATTTCCTTACATTATCCGTGCACTATACAATCCCTTCTTATATACAATCTGTGCAGTGAACAATCCCTTCTTACCTATGCTCTGATAATATGCAACTGCAGAGATCATGTGGCAATGACAGACATCATGGAGCACAGTTTCCCTTCCCTGTGGTTCCCTTCTCTCCCCATTTGAAACATGACCGTGGCGGAGTGCAGACTGATCAAACCAAAGCACGTACACCATAACATAGTTACTTAAGAACGTGACTTTACAATTACCAGCAGCACATAAACAAACTGAATTGTACAGTACTGTTCATATTTTAATTTAAGTTACCTTTTTTATAACACAGTAAATGTGCTATTTTTGTTTTCCCAATTCACATGTCAAGGACATTTGCATGTCACGGACTTGGGATAGGATTTCTGTAGCTGCAGCTGCATGTACCAAGGCTATCTAAGCCTCGAGTCTTATCTTCAGGTTTTTTTACAGGAGTTGGGGTGGCATTTGCAATTTAAACAACCGTTGGGGGCTTAGCCGCTTCTCTGTGCACTGCTTTAATGGATTTCATTTGTAAGATTTCCATTTCTTAATTTCTCCTGTTTTAGCTTAGAATTTATTTTTACTTTTTTCTAGTTTGGGATGTTTCAAAGTTTCAGTGCTATCTTCAATATTTCATTCTGGAGAGCACTTTAAATATATATATATATATATATATATATATATATATATATATATATATGCTTTCGTAGATTTTCACGGGTACAGGAATGCAGGTTTTGGTGTCCTCGGGTGTCTTCCCGTGTAAAAGTTGGGGTGTCTAGAGGCTCTGTTCCAGTAACAAGAAGCCGAAAGCACCAGCCTGAAGATGACGAGTGAGACCTCGTCGAAACGTCGCCTAGACACCCCAACTTTTACACGGGAAGACACCCGAGGACACCAAAACCTGCATATATATATATATATATATATATATATATATATATATATATATATATATCCCAAAAGCATTTCTTAATATCTCCATCGCTACCTCCAACACTCCATCAGGCCAACCAATCTAAAACAGACTCATCTCCCTCCTCCTCCTCCTCCTCCAGAGGCAGGAAAATTTAGAGGTACCATATTTTTCCATGTATAAGATGCCCCCATGTATAAGACTACCCTTATTTGGGGGGACTCAGATTTAAGAAAATGAGGGAAGATGGCCCCATGTATAAGACACCTCCTAATTTTTGACATATTTTTTTAGGGGGGAAACCTAGTCTTATACTCGGAAAAATATGGTATTGGGAGGACCTCACCATGCTCCTGAAAACACAAAAATGTGAAATTGTTCCTCTTCAAATTACAGCCGATCGTCAACCCTGATAAGCTCTTTCACATATGCCACACTGTATTATAGTATTGTACTGCATTTGATATTTGTGGATCATGGCCAAAATGTGAACTAAAATCAATTATACGCAATATGGGGTTTGCCTGGCAGGTGCATGATATCCATGACTGGTGCAAGAGGAGAGACTGGGATTGAGTTAAATCAGGCCACAACTTTATTGATTACAGGAATGTCCAGATTTGACTAAGGCATTCGGCTTGTATCCAGAATCAGGCAGCCTGATAGAGCTGATTCCAACATGAAATGGATGCCACAACCTTACACAGGTTGCCATTGGGAGAGGTGTATTGGCCCATCAGTCCCCCTGTGGACTCCTGGTACAGAGTCACCCCTCCTGGACCCCTCTAATGGGTACCCCAGCCCACTGCCTTATCTGCCAAAGTTGTGATAGTTGCTATGAGGCAGGCGAAAACCTGCAAGCCAGCCAATTGGCTCGCAGGAAAAATTCCTCCCTGGCCCCCAGTATGGCAACTGAGTAAACCATAGCAAGCTCCACAGGCAATGTGCCTGCTCCCCTACTGGGTTGGCCCCTAATGAACTGGATGGGGGGGAACCTCCCACAGTGGCCAGCAAAGAGGGTGGCCTGAATCTGGCCACTCATTTAAATACCTTGGAGGGGTGTAAGCTGGGGGTAGTCCTCATGCCCTTGCCCTTGCCCTTGCTTGGCCTCATGGGTGACTTGACTCTTGCCCACAGCAAGGTGAGTGGCACCAGGTGACCATCCCCTCCCCCAGCCATACTGGAATATGGTGGCCTCCTTGGAGCAGCTGCAGCTATGCCACGAGGCAAATACCGCTCCCCTAGAGTCCCAGGTGAGCAGATATTATCACACTGGATTTTCTCCTTGGTTCAAAATGTACAGCTTATTTCCCCACTTTAAAAAATGAGTGGGTTTGATGCCACTGCATGAAATTAAATCTCAACAGTCATCATGGCAAGGCATTAAATTTTAAAGGTAAGATTGCTACCTGAAATGCACAACTGTACACTTCTCATCAGAATTTTCTCTTTAAGTAAAGCAGAATCTGGGAAGATAATGGAAACTAAACAGAGCATGAAAATAGTCAATATGGGATGTGATTCTAAGGCTTTTTACAGAAGATTATCTTTATGGAGCAACGAGAGTGATTTCCTGATGATAGCTGCGCTATCTTTCTTCAATCCTACCTGGATAACCATACAAGCATAATGAAGAGGAAAAGTGACTTGCTAGGGGTAGCAACTAAGACAGACATTCCTTCTTACAACAGATGAGATAAACAGGCAGAAAGATAAGACAGATCTGAGCAAACACTCATGGAATTGTATTGCACACCACATAGAATAGTAGAGCAACCTGCTTTCATCTCTCCCATTGAAACCGACAGGATGATAAAGTTCCACATTTTGGCTGAATCATGCCATGCCCACTATAGTACATGAAAATGTGCACTTTTAAAACCAACTTTAAGGGAAAATAAAATGATCATGGAAAAGGCAGAGCATTCCCCTGGGGGAGCACCCATCTCTCCCCCCAAACACAACTAACTTGTTGCATTCAGATAGGTTCCAGATCCATGTAGGACGCAATCAATCACAAACATCTACATGTTTTGACAAACAATTATTTATACAGGTATTCACAGAAAAATGTCATAACCCATTGTAAAACATTCCCCGGCGATGCTTTGAGTAAAAATATTACTTGCTTCCAGTAATTCTACAGGTGCTAGCCAATACATGCTTAATTTGCAGAAACAGACGCAGGAGTTACATTCATGGCATAAACTGAGCACGCTGTACTACTTTATCAATTGTGGCTCCCCCTGTCAAGTTGTGGCCCTCTAATGGCACGAGTCTCTAATGGCAGAGTATGCCTCCAAACTGGGTCAATGATACTAACTGCTTAGTTTGTTGTTGTCAGATGAGCCCTGCCAACTCAGGGAGTGACCAATGATATTCTTGCAGACTATATTCTGGACCTATGTTGTTCAGAGCTTTGTAAATTGATACAAGGACCAGAATCTGGCTCAGCAGTAGATAGGCAGCCACTGCAGCTGTCTTAACACTGGAGTCATAAGTTCTTGACCAGATACCCCCACCAGCAGTCTGGCCACTTCAGCACCAGCTGGAGCTTCAGAACCAGACCCAAGGGCAGCCCCACAAAGAGTGGCAGCGCAGACTGAGGCAGCCATCTCAGGTGGCAGAATCCAAGGAGTGCCACTGCAAGTACCACCACACATGCACACATATACACACACACTTTCCCATGCTGGAGAAGCAAGGAGAAGTGACAGTGGCTTCTGGGTTCCAGCAAGGTCTCGTGAAAGTCCTGTAAAATCTAGCTCTGACTTACTTATTGGGGACTCAGGAAGATCACATGAGGCCTCTGCAAGATCTTGTGGGGCTCTCACGAGATCTCACCAGAATACAGAAGCTGCGACTGCAGCCATTGAACATTATCATCATAATAATGTGTTCTCTGGCCAGTCAGCTCACTGTACCACCCAATCCAAAAATATTGTCATGGCCAGGAGTCTCCGGGAGAAAAGGTGTGTGATAAATCTGTATTTTACTGCAAGTTCCTGCTCCCTCTGTCATGATGAAAATAACATTTGTTGGTCTGTTGCCATGGTAGTGCTATTAGCTTGCTAGACCTATTAGAAACATACATCTGTTCTGAACATGCTGAGAACTGTTTCTTTGAAGACCACACCTCCACACAGCTGACAGTAGGTTCAGATAATCAGGCAGGCAGCATAGAGTACTAGTTTAAGCAGTGCTACTCTTCCTGGTTCGCTGTCCACACTTTATGATCTGAAAGAGTCCCATAGGGGTATTTATCTCATGAAATCTTTCCCTGGGCTTTAATTGCTATACAGTGGTACCTTGGGTTAAGAGCTTAATTCATTCCAGAGGGCCGTTCGTAACCTGAAACTGTTCTTAACCTGAAGCACCACTTTAGCTAATGGGGCCTAAAGTGTGTTGCTTGGCTTAACCCCCCGCCACTTTTCCGAGTGCGCACCGCGCTGTTGTGGTGCAAAACCTGAGGGGGGGGGAGGTCGCCGCTCTGTCCCTTCGCCTCCCTCCATTGCCGCCACACGATTTCTGTTCTCATCCTGAAGCAAAGTACTTAACCCTAGGTACTATTTCTGGGTTAGCGAAGTCTGTAACCTGAAACGTCTGTAAGCTGAAGCATCTGTAACCCAAGGTACCACTGTATGGACACCTAGGAAGGCTGTAGAGTACAGATCACTGGTGGAATGATTTGTAGATTGAAGAAAATGACACTCACACAAACAACCTTGGGCACCTCAAAAGGACAGCGAGCATGGTGGCTTTCAGATCACCTGATCACTGAGTAGTCACCCTGCTTATTTTTTGCACAAAGTTCGCAGGCAGGTGAGACAATGGCAGCTATTTAATGAGCATTCTTTATTATTTGATTTGCAGGGATGCTATATGACATGTGAGGAGGGAAGCTGGTTTGTTGTGCAGGAACACTGGATCAACTTTAGATGTACATTATGTAGTTGAATCCCACCTGAAAATAGTGACAGCTTGGGGTGCAACCCATGACAAACACCTTGCATGACTGCAAAGAAAATGTCATTGACATTTTATCTACCTTTGGGTCATATTTGAAAGCAATTTCAGTCAGCAGCACCCCAATTTCAGAGACAGTAAATAGTTGCTTGGGAACACGATTTGGAGAGGGCTGTTGCACTCATTCTGACTGTGGCTTGTCCACTGGCATCTGATTGGCCACTGTGAGACCACAATGCTGGATTAAAAGTGACTGATCAAACTGAGCTCTTCCTATGTTCTTAGGAAAATAGGAAAAATCTTAGAAAAATCTGTGCAGAAAGACCACAACAATTTCAGGGAATCTTCACAGATTCTTGACATATAAAGCACAACAGAAACTCAAGCAAATTAAAGTCTCTTCAGCAATTCAGCTGTTAATGAGGAAGCTTAAGCACAAAAGCACTCTCAGATGTGTGGCTGCTAATTAAGTGCCTCTTTTTGGTCTTAACTACATTTAAAAACCATTGTTTGGGTTGTGTTTCTTCTTTTGAAAATGTGATTATAGCAAACCTCTTCAAGAAAACATTGCCACACTTTTTAAAAAAATTCCACACAACTTTCTTGACTCTTCCCAACACCTCTGAGGCTGTTAATTGAGCTCAATAGAGAACCAAAATAAATACTTCAGGCCAGAGAAACTAGACATAGAGACAACTCGGTCTTGAGCATTATTTATTTATTTAAAAAAGCAAGGTAATCTTACTCTCGCTTTTCATTTGCACCTGTGATATCCCAGCCTGCTCTGAATTACTATAGAAATTGAGAATGAAGCTACTATATATATTTAGAACTTGCATTTTGTCTTGGGTTATTTCACATGGTGATTCTGTGGTTAGCAAAATCCCTGCCCACTCCTTCTTGCCAAAATATCACAGCTTGGGACCCACCTGACTTAAACGAAAAACTGCTTCCAATATCAACTTGCCCAAATGCTAAAATCATGTGCTGAGGTCCTGCACAGAGTGCCCCACAATCAGAAATCAGGTAGGATAGTTAGAAAAAAGGATTGGCAATAAAACTGCCAATATCATAATGCCATTATATAAATCTATGGTGTGTACAGTTCAGCCTAAAAAGAACTGGCTGTCCAGGGCTATTTTAAGAGATTTTGTGTATTTCTTTGTTTGTGTATACTTCTCTTAGGTATTTTAATGCTTCCATATTTTTAAAGCTCTGGGAATTTTAGCCATTTCTGCACTCTACAGCTTTATTAATTTTGAATGTCTCATTGCATATATTTATTGCTACTCTTGATTTCAAATTTTACTGTTAACTGTCCTGGGCAAGATGGGTGTGGTGCCACACAGGAAAATTGTCACCTTTTAAAACTAGACTTGGAATAGTGGAGAGAAGGGGAGGAGTTGTAGTCGCCTCTTCACCAATCCACATTGGTAGAGAGAAACAGCATGGGGGGCATTGTCGCTATGGAGGCCCCAGATTTTCCAGGTGGGTGGAAAGTTGATGCCAGTGGTGCTCCCTCTGGCAGCATAAAGCTGGACACAAAGCCCCACAGATCTCCTAAGGAATGGCAAAAAGAAGTTCCTATCACCTTCCAACTGGGCTGAAGGGATGTGGATAGGGGTGGGTTTTAATGTTCAGATTTCAATGTGAACCTACCTAATTCACACTTCTCAAAACAATATCTGCACTGAAGTATGGCTATCCCTCAACATTTGCACTTCTCAGAATTTTCTGATCTTGTTCTCCAACCAAATGAGATATACAAAAATGTGTGTATTGTGAGAAAGTGTGCTCAAAAATACATATAGTTACAAAAAACAAACAGAGATGCATTATATTAGAGAAAATTATTGCATGTCGAGGACCTCCAAGACACCCCTGAATAAAAACATGTTCACACATCATTTTTGTTTTGGTTTTTGGCATAATTTTGGCCACAACTTTATTGAATTACAGTATGTGAGTGGTTGCTTAGGCATTGGTTAGCAACTATCTGTTCCCACTTGGAAGTAGGAACAGAACTGACAACCACACCCGTGCGGAAGTCAGTAAGGGTAAGCAATTTTGGGGAGAGAATAGAGCTGGGCGCCAGGCTCACACCTCTCCCCAAATGCTCCCAGGGGCTCTTGTGTGGCCCTAGCCCTTTGTCAGGGATACGGACAAAAGCATGGCGAGCCCTTGAATTCCTTTAACGGAATACCCTTGCAGCAGCAGCATTGGAGGGCAGGCACAGCCGACCACATCCCCTCCACCAACCAAAAATTAACCAATGCCTAACCGCACCTTACAAGTTGTGACGATTTGCTACGCAGTAGTCAAAACCCAAATGGCATCAGCCAATCGGCCAAATGGTAAAATTCCTACCAGGCCCCTGCTCCAAAGTAGACGACCCCATGCCAGGCATAGCAAGGTCAGTGCAAACAAACCCTAAATAAAGGGAGGGTGGGCGGGTAATCTGATGTGTGCAGCGAAAAGAAGAAGCTCAACGCTGCACACAAGGACCTATATATAACACCCCTGTCTATCAGATAAAATTGGAACAATCAATTTTCCCCAGCAACATTGGAGGTGCTCAATCAAATTCGTGGCCATCCAAACTAACCCGCCCAGCAACAAAACGTGCTCTCCATGAAGGAGAACCCGCTTTGGCAGAAATGTCTATGGAAGGGGGAAAATGCACTTAAATACGGACACATTTTCATAAGGCCTTTCTGCAAAAAGCAAATCACAAACTGATGCAGAAATGTGGAGAACTCAACTCAAGACTGGAAAAATAAGAAACTGGGGGAAACTGAAATTGACTGCTTTGTCTACCCCTAGCTGCAGATGCAGGTGGCGCTGTGGGTAAAACCTCAGCACCTAGGACTTGCCGATCGCATGGTCGGCGGTTCGAATCCCTGCGGTGGGGTGAGCTCCCGTCGTTCGGTCCTAGCTCCTGCCCACCTAGCAGTTCGAAAGCACCCTTAAGTGCAAGTAAATAAATAGGTACCGCTTTATAGCGGGAAGGTAAACGGCATTTCTGTGTGCTGCTCTGGTGCCAGTTTGCTGGAGCAGCGTCGTCACGCTGGCCACGTGACCTGGAAGTGTCTGCAGACAGCGCTGGCTCCCGGCCTCTAGAGTGAGATGAGCGCACAACCCTAGAGTCTGTCAAGACTGGCCCGTACGGGCAGGGGTACCTTTACCTTTACCTGCAGATGAAG
Source organism: Podarcis melisellensis (assembly GCF_964234715.1). NCBI lineage: Eukaryota > Metazoa > Chordata > Lepidosauria > Squamata > Lacertidae > Podarcis > Podarcis melisellensis. The sequence goes on from NC_138532.1 coordinate 4,996,323, forward strand.
CAAAAGTGGTATAGCTCAGTGGTAGAGCATCTGTTTTGCATGCCCCCTTTTCAATCCAAGTAAAATTGAGAGAGTTGTCTGAAATCCTAGTGAGTCAGTGCCAGTCACTGTTGACCATGCTGACCTGGAGGGACAAATGATGTGATCCAGAGTAAGACAATGTCCTTATCCTCTGCTGCAGATCTCCCCCTTCCACATATTTAGGATTGCTCTGCCCATTGCAGTAGGGTGTGGGTTGCAATAGGGGACTGTGCCAAAGTGTCTCTCTCTCTCTCTCTCTCTCTCTCTCTCTCTCTCTCTCTCTCTCTCTCTCTCTCACACACACACACACACACACACACCGGGTATAACTGTATAGTCACACGCCACCCCGATTTCCACCAAGGGTCCTAGGTTCTCACCCAGGGTTCTGTTTCCATTGGGAAGATTGAAGCACAGCAGTGTATTTAAGAAATTTGTTTTATATTACACCAAGATAAGCTTCAAGTCTTCAGTGGAAGAGGTGCAGAACATCAAACCCTAAGAGTGTCTCTCATTGCCTCTTTCATAACTTCCGCAAGCTTGGGTCCAACACAGCAGTCAGGCATGGCTGCTGGTCTCTCAGTTGCAGCCAGCAGCCAATATTGTTCTGACCTCCAGTCCCTGCATGGAGTTCTGGCCTGCCCAGCAGTTCAGGAAGGTCTGGCTGTTGTTCTCCTTCTTTCCCAGCCCATCCCTTGCCATAACTCTAGCCTCCTACCAAAGGACACTCCTTCCTGTCACCTCTCATCCCTCCCCACCACCTTGGTCCCCAGATAATTCTCCTGCCTCTGTCCATTCTTCCTTATTTTGCATTGCCAATGCTCTAGTATTCTTTCTTAATGGCTCTGCCTCTAGCTAGCAGACCAGGCTGGTTTGCATAAGCTAGCCCAGGGATTCTTTGTCACAGTTCAGGAGAACTGCTGCAGCCTGTATTTTCCCCTTCAGTATCCTAAATATTAGGGACGCAGGTGGTGCTGTGGGTTAAAGCCTCAGCGCCTAGGACTTGCCGATCGAAAGGTCGGCGGTTCGAATCCCTGCGGCGGGGTGCGCTCCTGCTGTTCGGTCCCAGCGCCTGCCAACCTAGCAGTTCGAAAGCACCTCCGGGTGCAAGTAGATAAATAGGGACCGCTTTCTAGCGGGAAGGTAAACGGCGTTTCCGTGTGCAGCTCTGGCTCGCCAGAGCAGCGATGTCACACTGGCCATGTGACCCGGAAGTGTCTCCGGACAGCGCTGGCCCCTGGCCTCTTAAGTGAGATGGGCGCACAACCCCAGAGTCTGTCAAGACTGGCCCGTACGGGCAGGGGTACCTTTACCTTTATCCTAAATATTATCTAGATTATGACATTCAATAATTTATTGGGTTTAGGCAGGGACTCCCCACCCTACAAATTTACAAAGGTATAATAAATATTGATGTGAAATATTTGGTGGATATTCAGGGACAATTTAAGATATTTAGGGAATCTCAGTGTGTATTTTAAATCTAGATTTGCAGCTGGTAATTTTGGGAAAGTAGCTCATTTCCACTTTAGTCCCATCTGTCTTTTGTTGCTCTCCCCAGCGGAAAAGATAAAAGGTATGAAGCCACTGACCCGAACAGGCCCTATTTCTCCCTAGAATCCTCTGCCCAGCAGCAGCAGCAGTGGACTGTGACTGATAATCATACCATGGTTATTTCATATATTATAGACAATAGGTTCTCAATGAACAATTTACCAACAGCTACCACTTCAAGAATAATTAAGTAATTAATTATATTTTCTAATCTATTAAGCCTTGATTGCTTATCAGAGCATTCAAACGCAACATTTTCCTCTTGTCAGTTCCAATTAATTTTGTACTTTAAGAAAGAGAAAGAGAGAGAGGAGGGGAAAAAAAACAACAAGGAAGCTTAATGATCATGCATTTCCCCCATTGAAACAGTAGGTTCATTTAGGCAACGCTGGCATTGTAAATTGGTAAAGGATAATGTTCTGCAAAGAGTTTTCGGGTGATTAAAGAAATATGATAGCAGAGAAAAAGGCAGCGAGAAACGTGAAGACTTTTTTTCAGAAGAAACATTGGGCAATGGTGAAAATACAATATAGCTCAGTGGGGCAGGGGACACTTTGCATGATGCAGTTTCAATCTCAGGCTTCTCCAGTTAAAAGGAACCAGCAGTAGATGATGGGAAAGAACAGCTTTCCCCAGCTTTGGGTCCCCAGATGTTTTTGGATTATAGCACCAAATTAATGAGAACCAGGTGTGTAAAAATTAGTCCAGTCAGAAATTTCTTAAATGAAGGCGGGATCTACTTCCTCCTTTCTCTTGGACTTGATTACAGGTGCCACATGGTCTTGTGGGACGTAATTGGAAGGGAATTCCTCCTCCTTGTTACAAAAGCTTTGGGTATGAGAACCTGACAACCCCACCATGGCCCTGCCAGCCAGCGTTCATTCCAGCATGCATGCCAAGCCTGAACAACAACATCCAAATGACACCCCTCCCCAAAATAAAGCCAGTTGAGGGTGACAAAATAATGCCCTTAACTCAATAGTGCCTCAGGTAATTATCCCATGATGTCTTAGATTCTCTTTCCTGTCCAGACTAAAAGCCAATTAAACTAAGCGGGAACAGCTCCACTCCTAAGAAATCTCAACAGTGTGTTAAAAGGTAAAGGGACCTCTGACCATTAGGTCCAGTCGTGACAGACTCTGGGGTTGCAGCGCTCATCTTGCTTTATTGGCTGAGGGAGCCGGTGTACAGCTTCCGGGTCATGTGGCCAGCATGACTAAGCCACTTCTGGCAAACCAGAGCAGCGCACGGAAACGCTGTTTACCTTCCTGCTGGAGCAGTACCTATTTATCTACTTGCACTTTGATGTGCTTTCGAACTGCTAGGTTGGCAGGAGCAGGGACTGAGCAACGGGAGCTCACCCCATTGTGGGGATTCAAACCGCCGACCTTCCGATCAGCAAGTCCTAGGCTCTGTGGTTTAATCCACAGCGCCACCCACATCCCCAACAGTGTGTTAAGTAAGCATAAAAACAGGACTCCCAAGGTCAATCAGGTGCTCCCTAATAAATTCCTACTCAGCCCCCAAGCAGGTGACTAACAAAGCCCAGTTCAAAGAGAAGATGCTTCAACCAAGAAGAAGAAGGTGGAGCCTCCTCACAGTTCCTTCCCTATTGACCTTCAGGGGTGGGGGCAGCACTGACAGAATAGTCAGAAAGTCCACCGATAACAGAATCCTGATTCTCACATTAGACTAGAACAAGAGTAGTTGATGCCCTCCAAATGTTATTGGATTCTAATGCCCATCCCTACCAATTGGCTATGCTAGCTGAGGATGATGAAAGATGGAGTCCAGCAATATTTGGAGGGTACCATGTTGGCTATCTCTGGTCTAGGAGGTACTGGTCAGGTCAGTGAATATTGGAATTTGGAAAGACAGAGTTTCACGAGTATCCCTCAAAAGACAGGATTGCTGGGGTGCAAGAATGGGATGGCAGAGAGAAAGTATCTTACCTCTTATACCATGACAATTCAGTTCTGGCATGGGTTGGGAATTATAAATTAAGCTTAAGTTTGAACTCCTAGTATTTACATATAAAGAAAGTTGATGCCCTTGCTTAAATCCAAGACCTCGTGTCATTTTGTCACTGCTGTGCCCCCACACAAAGAATCAGCAGATAAAAGAAATCTGAGTCTATAAGGAGTCTTCACCTTTTACACAGATGATACACTAGTTACACAAATAGTTGAGCTGTTCACTTGTACAGTTAACCACATGCAACATGTGCACAGCCTGTGTACCCATTAGCTAAGTTGTCCAAATCAACAAATGTGCACTTTTTCACACAGGCACTTGTACATGTGTAAAGACACATGGTACCTGCAGTCAGTGTAACTTGTGAACAAGCCTGTGTAACTCACCATCTCACTTTAGTGCATATTCAATCTAATGAGTTACAGCTCTTAACATAATATTAGCAACCTGTTGCTACAGGGTATGAGATGGTCTTGGTGTTAACCCTTATAATCTCCCATTTTTCCACATGCAATCAGCATGATTACTGCCACCACTTTCCATACCCAATTTTTTTTTTTTATTTCCATCCAAAGTACCTTGCAAATCATCACTCTGAATATTATTCAAATTAATTTCCAAATATAGGATGGGAACACATTTGTTAACATTATTCTTCTAAGTGCAGTGAAATTTTGGGAATAATTAAGGAAGAACTTAATGAGCTGGAATTGCATTGGCTTCATATTTGCCTTTCATCGAGATTTTAGTTGTATTGTGTGCGTAGGGGATGCCACAATGAGAAAAGAAAAGATCATCCATCTTATTGATAGTAAATGTATGAGATGACTGTATTTGAGAGCAAGTGTTCTTCTTGATGCAAAATCATTCACTCTAATGCTACTTTTTTAAAAAATACCCACAGAAAGACAATGGGATACAGAATCTAAGATAACAACAAACTCATTTAACATGACACAGTGGTTTCTTCATGCATTTCATTTATCATTTCATACATATGATCAGTGTGTTCAAATAAAATACAGGGGAACATGTTTTCTATACTATTTCAATGTCTATTTGACAAAGGGATGGATTCTGCCCCCCCCCCCCATCTCAATCCCTATTTGTAATGAAGAACAATCCTTATCGTACTTTTGAGTTTTCAGAAATGGAGAATATTGTGACATGCTCCAGCGCTATGGTAACAGTGAGCAGAAGAGTATATTGGAAAGACAACTCTTCTGGCAGTTGCTATGGGATATTTAAAATCTAGCCCAAACTGACAGAATCTCAGGTTTTTATGGTTCCCTCCAAAAGACCCTAATCAGTAAATTGCAAGGAACTGAGCCTGGTTTATCTAACCTCTAAAGAATAAAGTGTCGCATCATCCCTAATAGGTTTCCAGAGTCAGCGGCTCGCAAGCTCGATGCAAAAGGTTGCTCCGCCATTTCCTCTGGCTACAGCTGTCATTCTCTTGATTGACAGTCAGCTATTCTCTGGCTAACAATGACTATCCACTACATCCTGATAGAATTACACTTGTGATGTAGTGAGATTAGTTTTCTGCTTCGGCTCCTTCCTTCCTCTCTCTCCATAAAGTTATCCCTTTGTAAAAAAAATAAGATGTTAAAAGATAAAGAGCCAAAAAGTGGGCCTTGTTTCAATGTTACAGGGCCAAATTCCCTCAAAATGAAGCCAGCTTAAATTGTCAATAATACAACTGATTGCAAATTATGCCAAATAAAAACTCAAATATTATGCTGGACAATTGGGTCCAACATAAATGTCACAAAGTGGTCGCAAGCTGCCAACTATTCACTTGCCTCCACAGGAACCCATGTGCTTTGCATAGGCTCTGGTACAGATCTGGGTTACAAACTGGTTTAATTTCTCAGAAATACTCTGCCTCTGGCTATCACATATTATTAGTGATGTTAAATTCTTGAGGATAACCTTTTGGCGAATAGTCTAGGGAATATTCTTGAGAATATTCTTGTTTAATGAAAATATTTGAGAATTTTCATTTAAAACAGGAGAATGTTCATTTCAATGCATTGAAAATGATATAATTAGTTAATACATGTTTATTGATGGGTAAACTTGTTCAGATGGCAACAAAAAAACTGTAGAGATACTTTTATTTAATGGGACAATGCAGTGAATTCACATTCTTTGATTTTTTGCACCAAACTTGAAATTGAAAATTGAACGTGAATGACTCAACATGAATACTTGTCACTTCCAAGTATCAAATTAAAAAGTAAAACCTGTTTTATAGTTAAAGTTAAACCATTCTAAGGTGATAGCACCAGTAACTGTCATGTTAAGGTTTGGTATAAGGAAACTCAGTAGTTAAATCATATTTCATTCTTCCATTAGAACATGTATATATAACAGGACAAGTCAAAAAATACAACTGGCATGTTAAGGATTTTTTAAATGTGGGTTATAAAACTGGTTCTTACATTAGAATTTACAGTTTGTGGAGAATATTTTCCGGAGAATATTCTAGCAGAGAATATTCTCATTATCATCTCACATCACTACATATTACATTCAGTCCTGTAAGTGTGCAATATGTGTGCACAATTGTTGGGCTGGATATTTATTCACAGATAATGTTCAACAAGTATACAGTATATGTACTTCTGTGCACAATGGTTGAGCTGTAGAATCAACAAGTGTACACTCTTTTGCACAAAGGATGCATTCAGACAGCACTTTCTCTATTTTCCTGACACGTCCTTTCCTGATGATTTTTGTGTTTCCCAGAAGCATTAGCATTATAACCAGGAAAACTAATGCAATGCACTCTGACTGCACTAAAACACTTGTCTATGTGTACAAAACAGTTTGTACCTGTACAGTGTACAGTGAAAAAATCTATTTGTGTACAGATTGTACACTCACTGAGTAGGTTGTGTGACCACCCTTTTTGTTTACAAAAGTACTCATATTGTACACTCATTAAATGTAGCATGTGAACTCCCTAAAAATATAGGATATGCCCATTCTATTTATGCTTTTGCACGTTGAAGGCATTTGATTATCTGGCCCTTCATGCAGCTTGATAATTTTTCAGAAGAGTAATGTTGTAGATACAAGTCTCATCACACCTGTATCAGTCTGTGAGAACCTTGGATTTAAGTTATAAGTTATAACCATGATTAAAATACTACTAGTTTGGTTCAAGTTGGTTCCAAGCATTGTACCTTCTATTGTGTGATTTAGACAACTTTGTGGAGCAGGAGTCCCATACACCTTTTTTCCTAGTTCAATGTTAAGGTGTATATATATATATATATATTTATATATATATATATATATCTAAAATTTAAAGCAATTCTTTAAGCTACAAGATCAAAAGCATTTAACACAATAATTAAAAGTCCAAGTGGAATGACAGAAAACAATAAAATATACAGAGAAAACTGAATAAAAATACTGAATAAACCCATAAATATAGCTAAAACATCATAAAAATTATTCAAACAATAAAATGTAACTAAAGAAATTAGTCATAATCCTGCTCAAACAAGTAAAGCCTGTAATATCTTTCACAAGAGATCATTTTCCTTTTAATAAACTGGTGCCAAATTTGCTTGCAGCCATGTCAAAGTTGACACCATGCAGTATGTTTCTGCAAGGTGTTTTCTCTCTCTTGGCAACCAAATAGAGGGCTTGGGTTTAATTTGCCTGTTCAGATTTCTCTGTTTTATGTATATGTTTGGTTATACATAGGGATGGGGGAGAAATGTATGTACCGTATTTTTCGCTCCAAAAGACACACTATTTTCCTCCTAAAAAGTAAGGGGAAATGTCTGCGTCTTATGGAGCGAATGTGTGGTTGATCGCTGGGTCCCTTTCCAGCCCCGCCCCCTCGCCCAGGCCTCCATTGTTGAATGTTCTGCAGACGGAGGCGGTTTGTTTCCTCAATGACATGTGACTGGCTGATTAGATTATCTGTCTGGAAACTGTAGAAACGACTCCCTTTCCTTCGCAAAAGAAGCTGCACAACTGTGAGCTGATCCTCCAAAAAACGAAGCTTTCCCCCTTTCCTCCTCTAAAAACTAGGTGCACCTTATGGTCATGTGCATCTTATGGAGCGAAAAATACGGTCATTTAGTAATGTGAACATTTCACTTCCTTAACCAACATGCGAACTGAAATCCACACTTCTCCAAATTTAGTAAAACAGTTTTCTAAACCAAAAAATGCATGCAAAAACACATACATTAGGGGAAAGTGTGCATTAAAATCTGCATAGCCACAAAAGAATTGTATAAGATGTGTTTTATTGGGGGAAATTGCTGTCTAAAATGTATATATTAAGGGATATATACAAACCAAGGTACCACTGTATTGGAATGCAAACTTTTTGCATGTTGAGGACACATTTTTATGTTATAGTTTCAAACCACAACTTTCAGCTGACACGGAAAAATATGAATCACTTGTGATGGCCTCAGGGGTCATAAGAGCACAGGAAGCTAGCTAGCTTAGGGGGTCATCCAGACTTCCTTTTGTGCCATATTTATAGGCACAGGTCTGTGCTTTAAAGTGCTGTGTCTGAGCACTTGGTCCCCTCCTCCAGCACTCCCCCCCCGAAAACACATTATTTACTGCTGAAATGGAACCTATGGCAATTCACAGAAAACCCAAATTGCTGTTTGTCCCAGTTCAGCATTAAAGAGTGGGTTTTCCTTGGGAAAGCAGCAAACAAATGGTGGGAGCGCTCGGGCATGGAGCTTTAAAGCACAAACATGTGCCTAGAAAGTGTGCCAGGCAGGGATGTGGGTATGTGTGAAGGAGCCCTTATACTGAGTCAGACCAATTGGTCTATTCAGCTCAGTATTATATCTACTTTGACTGGCAGTGGGTCTCCAGGGTTTCAGACTAGAGTATCTCCCAGCCCTACCTGGAGATGCTGAGGATTGAACCTTCTCCATAGATGCATGTATTGGCACCCTTGAGGTCTTCCCTTGGCCCCCCACAAAGCCCCCTCTCCCACATTCTTTGCCCCCAAGGCGATAAGCTCGTGATGTAGTTACCACTTTCTTCCTTGTAAAAACACACAGAGCTGAAGGAGGATGTTCGTTTTCAGCTCTGTTCTTTTCAAGCCTCAGAATAATTTCACTACACCCAACGCTTACCTAGATCCCTTGGGAGAGTGAGGCTTGTGTGACATGCACACTTTATTTCTCTCAAGGGTAGTGGTGGGCAGATCCAGAGAAAGGGAGAAAGATGTGGCCAAAGTGGGGCCCACAATACAAATTGGCTCATGGGCCTAAAAAGGTTGGTGATTTCCCACTTTAGAGGCATGGTGGATAGATGGCAAACCTCCTCCAAGAGAAACTTGGCACCACCCATTAACTGACTGAACTGGGTCATAAACAAGCACTAAAACCACCCTATCTAGGCAACTCAGCAGCACACCTGTTGTGAACTGTGAATGTTTCTCCTTTTGGAATTGCAATCTGCTCCAGCACTAAATCCTCTCCTTTGTTCAAACCTCTGCAATATAATTTTGGACACATGCCACCAACATGTTCTCTTTCAAGTGGAAAAGGTATGACAACGCTTAGCTGAAAAAGCCACTTAGCACTTATTGAATTTGTAGCTAATGCATAGAAATGGTGTACAAATTTGGAAAATGCATTTTTATTGTGTCTTTAGTTTTATCCTTTCTGGGCTATAAGTTCATAGCCCCAACAAACGAGTTTCTGATTAATGCAAAGCCAACAGTTTAAAGGAGAGATTTACACACTCAATTATTAAAGTATAGCTTTGATTCTCGCATAATTAAGTGTGAGCAGACCAAGGTCTGCCAGGCAGAGAGTAAACTTGTCCAGATAATGTGCTTGACCCTTCTTTATTGTTTAAATGTAAAAAGTTGCAGAGAGGATTTCCTGGAAATTGCTCTCTGGACTGTATATTTGTATATACAGTACTTGGGGAAGGATCATAGCTCACTGGTAGAGCATCCAGTTTTCCTGCTGAAGATCCCAGATTCAATCCTTGGCATAATAATAATAATAAATTTTATTTATATCCCGCCCTCCCCAGCCGAAGCCGGGCTCAGGGCTGCTAACAACAATAAAATAGTACAACATTCTAAAATCATTCATTATAAAATTACTTCAAATCAAATTGATGGCAACCATTAGGCTAAAGTTCTGGGCTGCATCAATACGAGTATAGCATCTAGATCAAGGGAAGTAATAGTGCCACTGTATTCTGCTCTGGTCAGACCTCACCTGGAGTACTGTGTCCAGTTCTGGGCACCACAGTTCAAGAAGGACACTGACAAACTGGAACGTGTCCAGAGGAGGGCAACCAAAATGGTCAAAGGCCTGGAAACGATGCCTTATGAGGAACGGCTAAGGGAGCTGGGCACGTTTAGCCTGGAGAAGAGGAGGTTAAGGGGTGATATGATAGCCATGTTCAAATATATAAAAGGATGTCACATAGAGGAGGGAGAAAGGTTGTTTTCTGCTGCTCCAGAGAAGTGGACACGGAGCAATGGATCCAAACTACAAGAAAGAAGATTCCACCTAAACATTAGGAAGAACTTCCTGACAGTAAGAGCTGTTCGACAGTGGAATTTGCTGCCAAGGAGTGTGGTGGAGTCTCCTTCTTTGGAGGTCTTTAAGCAGAGGCTTGACAACCATATGTCAGGAGTGCTCTGATGGTGTTTCCTGCTTGGCAGGGGGTTGGACTCGATGGCCCTTGTGGTCTCTTCCAACTCTATGATTCTATGATTCTGTGAAGTTTGCCAAAGGAGGGAGTCAGGCTGTGCCTTGGCCAAAGGCCTGGTGGAACAGCTCTGACTTGCAGTCCCTGCTGAAAGATGTCAAGTCCCGCAGGGCCCTAGTCTCTTGTGACAGAGCGTTCCACCAGATCGGAGCCACAGCCGAAGAAGCCCTGGCTCTAGTTGAAGCCAGCCTAACCTCTCTGTGGCCTGGGACCTTCAAGATGTTTTTATTTGAAGACCGTAAGTTCCTCTGTGGAACATACCAGGAGAGGCGGTCCTGTAGGTACGAGGGTCCTAGGCCGTATAGGGCTTTCATCCAGGGAGAGATGCCTGCTTGAAAGCATGAAGTTGTTGCCAGTCAGTGAAGACCATGCTGAGCTAGATGGACCAAATGTCTTACTCAAGGTAAGACAGCTTCCTATGTTCATGTGAAATTTATTTTACAAAGGAAATAACAGGAAGACTGGCTAAATAAAGCAACCAGATATGATACGATACAATACGATACAATAATCTTGTCATTGTCCCATACAGAACCACGAAATTGAAAAAAATCTACATAAGACATTCAAAAACTAACAAGCCTGCTATCCCAGCCTGGTTAATGCCCTAAAAACTCTGATACCCCATAATTAAATATAATATACTCCCACAGAGACTACCTTACACTGCGTTTAAAACCAAAATCGCATTTGGATAGAAACTGTTTCTCAGGCGGCAAGTCCTAGTCCAGAAGGCAGAAGCTGAAAGAGATCATGTCCGGGGTGCGCACTATCCTGCGCTATCTCTGCAGCTTTCTTATGGTACCTGGAAGCGTAGATTTGATCCAAGGTGGGAAGAGCGCACCCAATTATTCTCTCCAAAGTCTTTACAACCCTGGAGGATTCACTTCTCTGTGGACCATAAGGCCAAGGGGACTAGATTACTTACAAAAATATGAGAGGGCAAAAAGAACTAATTTCATACTCATAGATTAATCCCACTATATTGACTATTTTGAGGCTCTGCTAAGGAGGCAAGGGCCCTAGTCCCTGCACATGTTTCTTTTCCTCAACCAAACTAATCTGTCCTTTCCCTCAGAGACAGAGGTAACAACTTGTGACGGAGAGTCGCATGTGTGACATTGTGTCAGGACATCAGAGGAATCACAAACACAGCAGCAGTGTGACTTCAATGGCTGGTGGCTCCTTCTGCTGCTGGCCAGGGGCTGCTTCTCCTCCACAACAGCAGCTGGAGGAGAAGGAGCTGGACACTGAAGCCGTGCTACCCTCAGCTCTGTGCTTGGCCCTGCTGTCTTGGAACATTTGGGGGCCCAAAACTATGGGGGGGGGCAAAAGGGTCATGCCCCCAGTAGTTGGCACCCCTGCTCAGAGATAAGTATTTAAATTGCCATCAATAATTCCATTGCCACCAGCTTTTCTCCAAGAAATTCTGAACATTCTGTTCCACCACAGCAGCTGAACCCATAACTGGGCACCAAGGTTTCCTGAGGACAGGGTAGGCAACAGGTGTCCTGTTAGCTTTTGATATTGATATGATTGGGGTATGAATATGGTTGCAAGGAAATGGTATAACTAAAGGTTTCGCCAGCAGGAGAAAAGTAGCATCTTGGTGGGGATCCAGGATAACTAGATGTTGTAAATGCTCTTACTCTGCCCTGCCTTTTCGAAGTCTCTGAGCATATATGCATGAATTACAATAAGCTGCTTCTTAGTCCTTAATTGCTGCAGAGCTGGCTGCTGCTTCATCCTTCTGGCTCCTGTACGCTCTGGATAGGCTGTCACATTCAATGTGTGTGTGTTTTTGTGAAGCAACAAGGAAGGAACACAACCCTAAATGTATACTGAAACAGCATTTCGCATCTGTTCTCTCTGTGGGTTTTGCAGCTTTGCAAACAATAATTCTCAGTGTGTGGCCAACAGGGAAGAGGTCAGTGGTAATTATTTCCAAGCACCATCAGGAACACTGTGGCAAGTTGCTGCTGCTGCTGTTCTGTTATGGATAGTGGGCCCTAGATCTTTGCAAACCATTTAGCTTTGTCACTTGGTTTCTGTGTGAAAAAGCAGGTTCATTGTGGAAAGAATGTATGTCCGCATATAGGTTGTCAGAGATGACTATCCCATGCAAGAATGCTAAGAAGAGTCATGATGGATCATAACAAAAGTGTTTTAAGGCCAGATCCTCAGTGTTGGTGCTGACCTTTAAAGCCCTAAACGGCCTCGGCCCAGTATACCTGAAGGAGCGTCTCCACCCCCATCGTTCTGCCCGGACACTGAGGTCCAGCATCGAGGACCTTCTGGCAGTTCCCTCACTGCGAGAAGCCAAGTTACAGGGAACCAGGCAGAGGGCCTTCTCGGTAGTGGCGCCCTCCCTGTGGAATGCCCCCCCACAAGATGTCAAAGAGAACAACAACTACCAGACTTTTAGAAGACATCTGAAGGCAGCTCTGTTTAGGGAAGCTTTTAATGTTTGATGTATTACAGTATTTTAATATTTTTTTGGAAGCTGCCCAGAATGGCTGGGGAAGCCCAGCCAGATGGGCGGGGTATAAATAAATTTTTTTTATTATTATTATTATTATTATTATTATTATTATTATTATTATTATTATTATTATTTTCACATGGTCAACAGGATGCACAGAAGTAGGACGTGAGAGTAATAGCTCTGCTCTGTTGCACTTTTGTTCCCCAGCAACTGGTATTCCAAGGCACACTGCCTCTGATTTTGAACGGAGCATAAAACCATTATGTCTATCAGCCCCTGATAGCCCTATTATTCAGGCTTTTGTCTAATATCCTTTTAAAGCTATCTTCCATGGTGGTCATCACCAACTTAGGGTGATGGGGAAAGACCATAGTTCAGTCAAAAAGCATCTGTTTTGCATGCAGAAAGTCTGGGGAGCACTGCCAGTCAGAATTTGGAATACTGAGCTAGATAGACCAGTGGATCTAACTCAGTGTAATGCAGCTTCCTATATTTCAACGCCTGCATCATGTGCTCTAGGAAGGATTGTAGCTGCTTTCTGCTTGCTTTCTGAGGATCCCAGGTTTGATCCTCTGCATCTCTAGGTAGGACTTGGAGATTTTCTTGTCTGGAGCCCTGAAGAGTTGCTACCAGCACAGGCAATTCTGAACTGTATGGATCAGTGATGTAACTCAATATAAGTCAGCTTTTTATGCTCCTCTTGTGAATCTAAACTCCATATTTTAACCATGTGCTGTGTGAAGAAGCTTCATTGCATGACCCTAGATTATGACTATGAGAAAAGGATAAAAACTTATCTACTTTTTCCACCCATGCATGTATGAGTATGAAGAAAGTATTATACCACACAAACGGTAAAAATCACATTAATCACTCTGCATGCTTTTGCTTCTGCTCCTGCTTACGGAATGAAATGTGTCTCTCAAGCTGATAAATGTTTCCCACTCCCGACATACATGGTCATTCTTTTAGCTCATCAGTATGTGTGTGGTGCTTGTACATGTCCCTCAAAAGTCCTGATTTGAGCAGGACACCCCAGAATTACAGAAGCCATCCCAGCTTCTGATTGGATCCCAGAATGTCCCATTTTTCATCCAATGCTCTGGTGCGAGTCAGACCAAAAGACGCTGCAGGATCTCCTTACACTCCTTTGTCCTTGTTTGACACAACCTGTGATTGCAGCCTGCCCTTCTTCCATGCCCTTCAGAGACATGGCCTTCTCAGCTTCACTCAGAGAGTCCGGTCAGAGCCTGCTCCTCTATGACCAAGGCGACCATGTGTCACTTGATCTAGAGCGATGGGTAGAGGCCAGGAGCACTGAAAAGGCTATTCACTTGACTGTCCTGAGGTGCTGCTGTTGCTTGCCCTGCCCTAGGCTGGGTGAGTGGCACACATGAGGCTGGGGCTTCAAGACCTAGCAGTGGAGGGAGCAGGAAATGCTTTCCATGCCATTGCCATTGCCATTGCTGCTGCTGCCGGGTTGGTTCAGAGCTAGTGCTGAGGGGAGGAGGGAGGCCGCTTGACGAGGTATGAGGGTGGGACGGGGGTTTCAGGGGCATCTTGAAATGCCACAGGTTTTCCCAGTCAATAAAGACAGACACCAGTGGCTGTTGGGGGAAGATATTGCCTCAGAAGGAGCCCTGATGCAAAAATGTGCTCCCCTTTCCCTTTTGGGTCCTTTGTGGAAATGGGAGCTGATCAGTGGGATGTTGGAGGGTATGCTTGTATTTATCAAACAAGTTGCTTCTGAAATCCAGTAGGTGGTCTCTTGATGGAAGCCATCTTGAAAGCAGAGATGGCTTCAAATGGCTTCAGATGTTTAGGGCCCTTTCTATGTTTAAGGACCTTTTCTCCACTGAGCAAACAGCTAAAAGATAAACAAAATGCAAGATCAACAGCTGGGATGGAGCCAAGGCGAGCTAATTAACTTGTAGCAGGTACCACCACCTGTGCCCATCTGATTTCAGCCAAAACCATTTCCCAAACAGATGTGAATAAGAGGGAGGAAAGAATGAGAGATTGAAGGAAGGGAGGGAGGGTGGGGCAAGGAGAAATGCAAAATAGTCTCTGGTGGCTTGGGGCTATTTTCGTTGTAACATACCCTTCTGCTTCTTATACCTGAGATATTATTTAGCCAGAGGCAAATGTCATACTGTTAGTTAAATAACAGAACTAAGTGTCAGGGTTTATGAGCAGCATATGCTTTCCCCCTTAATCCACTAGACTCCAGGGTTCTATGGGGGGGGGGGGAATATTCACTTTGTACACAATTCCCTACTGCACAGATCCTGCCATGGACGCACATCACCACTGCACCCAATAGCTGTGCTGACTGCACCGACCACAGGGCCTTCCTTTAGATTTTGAGCTCAAGAAGCCCTCAAGAAAATTATGCTCAATTCATGATCCAGCCAGACATTTTGATGAGAGCTACTTCACATTTACAGTTAGATAATCACTTTATTTATTTATTTAACTTGTTTGCCACTTTATATTTGAAGAAATCTCTAAGTGGCTTATACATCTCAACAAAAATCAATTCATAGCAGATAGAAATACGATAAATTATGAAACTTCTGATTATCACTAGATTTTAATGCAAGTAAACGAACCAGTCTATAATGGGATGAATTTTCTCTTCCATCTTTTTTATATGTAGAGACCACTGCTGCCTCCTTCCATTTAGCTGGAACATTCCAGGAATGATCAAAG
The DNA here is from genome assembly GCF_964234715.1 of Podarcis melisellensis. Classification (NCBI taxonomy): domain Eukaryota; kingdom Metazoa; phylum Chordata; class Lepidosauria; order Squamata; family Lacertidae; genus Podarcis; species Podarcis melisellensis. The sequence continues at coordinate 5,011,807 of NC_138532.1, forward strand.
GGATGCTTGTTGAATCCACACTTTTTGAAACAAACTGTGACTTAGCCAGCCTTTGAAATTCCCACCCCTCTGCATTTTGCAATGTAATATGCACAAAAATGAATATACTGGGGTAAAATGTGCATGCAAATGTATGTATTAGACACACACACACACACACACACACAATCTTCCACACAGAGGCATCAGGGAGAGAGATGAGGTCACAGGCAGAACTAAATGTACTTTCCCTTGGTATTCACTTACCTCAACATAATAGGAAATTTACTCAGTAACAAAAGTGGCTAAGTGCCATCTAGAGCATTGTTTTAGCTGTGGGGAGAGACAATAAATCTATATATCTATTTGCAAACAAATGGTTCTCGATAGGAGGAAAAAGGACAGTGCTGGGCTATTGACAAAGAAATGAATTTTGTGGTGAAGTTGAACATATTTTATCTCGCTGTACATTTGATTATGACTTCTCTTATAGAAGGCTTCGGCTGTGAGTGTTAAGAACTCCAGTGTTCATCTCTGAAGAAGCAATTTGAAAGAATTATATGTTCCATATTCTTTTCTTTAGCATTAAAGTGGCATGGGGCCAATCTCGATATCTCTCTAATAGGCACAAATATAACTGCCACTTAAAGAGAAAAGATTGTGCCCATACGAGAGACTTGAAGTTCCTAAGGGGAAAGCAATTTTATTAGGAAGGCTGGAGACTGGCAGAATTAGAAAATGTCCAAATGGGATAATCTCTCTTGCAAGATGGGAGTTGTGGAGAGCGTTCTATATTTCCAATGACAACAAGCAGGCAGTCTTTGTATTCTTAGCATAGCAAGTTCGATCTCTCGCAAACACAGGCAGCCAAATACTGTTTCTCATAGGACAGTATAATCCCAAATAGTGTGTTCTTGCAGATGAGGTAGGAGGGTAGGGGAAAATTTGGATTCAAAGCCCCACTTTCTCTTAGTTCCTTGGGTGACTTTGGTTCACAAGTCATTGTCTCTAAACCTCAACCTCCTTCACGGATAAAATGAGACCAAAATGAGCGATGGGCAAGCCCACTTTTTCTCAGTTTCTCATTTTCAGTTTAGTTGTCTACATTTCCACATCAGTTGGTGTTTTTTGTGTTTTTTTTTAAGTGAGAATTCAATCAGCATTTTAGTGTGAATTTCTCTTAATATACACTTTTTGCATACAGTTCCCCCAGTATACTATTTTTTGTACACCTTACTTTGTCTGGAGAGCTGCATTGCCAGATTTGAAGAAATGCATATTTTGAAGAATAGCTCTGTTTTGATTTGGGAAGTGCAAATTAGCTAGTTTCAATTTTAAATGTGAAGTGAACCAAGTACAAGGCAGAGACTGTGTCAGAACGCCTAAATCCATACCATATATTGACTCCACATTTGCTATTATGGGTGGGTAGAAGACATTTTACAGAAAGCAAACTGTTGAAACTGAGAGACAAATAACTAGCCAAAGAAACTGAACACAAGACAAAGGGTAGACTCTGAGTCCACAAACACTAAATCACGCCTTTGATGCCCACTTTTTATTTTTGCTGCAAGAACACCCATTTCACAGAAGGCAATCCAATTAATTTCCCATCCAATTTAATCCTCCTTCAATACATTTCCTTCCCATTAACTGCCCACCCACTGCCCACCCAGATCACTTGAAATACATTCTTCAATTAATTTGCTTCCCAACCAAAATTAACATCCCACCAGATTTCTCCAAATCAGTTCCTCCTCCATTTATCAACCTCAATTAATTCTCCACCCAGTTCCTGCTCCAAATCAGTCCCCCTTCAATTAATTATCCCATTCATCATTATCCCCAAATGCTCTAGATGCATCCCTCGTAAATTAATGCATTTCCCCCAACTAAAATCTTACCCTCACCACCCCTGAATCAGTTCCCTCCCAAATACATTACTTAGCCAGTTCCTATTTCTCTAAACTCGACCGCCGCCACCTCCACTTCCTCTTTCCCCCTTCCTGTTGTGTAGCTACTGTGGGCTCTGCCTTCTCCTCCTTTCACTATGTAGCTTTGGAGAAACACCTGTCAGGTACTCAGATTGGGGTGATTGGGGGCAGTGCAGCAGTGCAAAAGTGAGAAGGCTGTGGGCGTTCAGAGGCAGCAGTGAGGAGATGGACGTAGCATTCAATTGGACTTCGGAAGCAGCCTCCAAAGGACTTTGCTTCAAACTGTCCTTAAGATCGAGGACTGCCAGGGCTAAAGTAACTTTTGTGGCCACTTTCTCCTTCCCTGCTTGCTTTTCATTAAACAGTGAAAACACTGAGGTTTCAGAGAAGCTTTGGGCTGAATGATAATTGCGTTATGATCTGAGTCAACCAGAGCAGATAATATCAGGCTGTTTAGCCAAAGAGTTGTCTCCAATGCAAGTAGTACTCACAGCAGACCCAGATACCCGCCAAGAGTCCTGATTTTCTAGGGACAGTCTCAGAATTACTAAAGCCATTCTGGCTTCTGATTCAATCCCATAATGTCCCCATTTCTCCCAGCAGCACCAAGCTTGGGGAGGAGGATGATCCAGCTGTGGCTGCAAAGGAGCATCTCCTTGCCTCTCCATGGCCGCTGCTGCTGGCCTCCTCCCTTGGGCAGCTCATAGTGACTGATGGTGAGCAGGCAAGTAGGAGGAGAGGCCGCTGCTGCTGAGGCCCAGCCCCACATGGTGTGCTGGTTCTGAGGGGCAGGCAGAAGGCAGGGCTGCCCTGGGTGGGAAGAAAGGGGGAGCAGAGAGGAATGCAAGGGGTCTTGATTTTTGTCCCTATTTTCATCTGAGGAATGTTGGAGGGTATGAACCCATTCAAGTTAATGGGCATGGCTAATGTAGTTGGATACATCCCAAAGGTTCTGACCTACAACTATAAGGGAGCTTTTTATGTCCCCAGAAGTGTAAAACCCACATCTTTCATTAGGAAAATCCCCACAGAAATGAAGAATGAGATAAATTCCTGGGCACAGAATTTTATTTCTCTTTACCTTTCACCCTTAAGTAAACAGTTTACAAACCACCATTTGTCAGTAACATAGGATTGCGCCTACATGTAAAGTGCAACAATAAATTTGCTTGTATATTTGCCCCAGTATGGTTTCAGATTGGATGGGGGGCCATGTGTTGAGATTCCTGCATGGGGTAGGCCTAGATGATCCTCAGTTTCCCCTCCAACTCCACGATTCTATGATTCTAAGACAATCATATTCACACAAAACGAACTCACTTGGGAAACAAAGCTCAATTAAGATTAAAAAGGATTCTAATTATGGTTTTAATTCATCTCTGAATTCTGAGGAGCTTATGGAGGCTGCGGTGGCTGGGTTTTCATCTCCACAAGGAGCTGAATGATAAATCGGTAAAGCACGTCTGGCCATCTAAATTTCAAAGGAAGATACTCTACAGGAATAGCAACCAATCAACAGATGGCAAACAGATGGCCACAAGATCCAGATATGTGTACATACCCAACTTAATTGAAATGAAATTCATAATTCATTGCAATAAATTCATCCTGGGCACATGAAAGGCAACATCCTTAAGTCAATTAATGGAAAAATGGTTTTAAATAATTAAGGCTCTATTCATGAATGACTTTCTGCAGTATTCATGAGAGGGTTTTTCACAGGGGCAGCAACAAATGTATTACAGAAGAAGATGGAGATGATTCTCTGGTATGTGAATGCTAGTGAATGCCAGTTGATTGCAAAGTTCAGAGATTGAGCAGGAAATCCCACTTCTTAGGATAGTAAATGTCTGATAATGTCTGGTTTAGGCCATGTTATATGTTGCCATGGAAGCAGAGATGTTGAGCCTTAGAAATCCTTTCTTCCTTAGAAAACACACCAAACAGTTGCAGTTAAGAGCATGTTTTGTTTGTTTGTTTGTTTAAGTAAATGGGCAAAATTCAGCTTTTGGCATGTGTACACAAGAGGGGAGGAGAGATGAAAAAATGCTCCACTTTTGAAAAGATTTGACATCTACCCCAAACCAACTTTTCTGACACTCCAAGACCCAATGGTTCTGCTTTTCAGCCTCAAATATTTCCAGGAAATACACTTTATATCATTTTATATTTCTCTTCCCAATAAGGAACATAATTGTGATGATTCAAGAACGGTGACGGCACCAGATCCTCAGAGGAATTCAAGCTTGCAAAACTGCATGTGTGTGTAAGGCACCCTTTATATAGTCAGGTGTTAGTAGGGACCTTGATTTGGCTGAAGTTTGAAGTCTGTATCTTAATTAGCATGACAGTTCACACAGCCCTGAGCACTCTGACAGGGATTGAGGCATGTGGGTCATTTTTCTACATGTTGCCTATGGGGATGACCGCATCCCTTGCACTAAATGGGTCTCCAGCTGTTGTTGGACTATGGCTCCCGCCATCCCTAGCTACCAGGACCAGTGGTCAGGGAGCATGAGAACTGTAGTTCAAAAACAGCTGGAGATCTTAGTTTGAGGAAACCCTGTACTAACCACAAGGTTTGGTTTGAATCCCCATTTGGTGCTTTGGAAAAGTTCACCTAAGTTCAAGTCTCTGCCTGATTCAACTTGGGGTCCATCTGTGCCCGCTTTGCTTCACTATTGTTTTTATTTATTTATTTATGGTTATACAGTGGTACCTCGGGTTAAGAACTTAATTCGTTCCAGAGGTCCGTTCTTAACCTGAAACCATTCTTAACCTGAGGCACTTTCGCTAATGGAATCTCCTGCTGCCACTGCGCCGCTGGCACATGATTTCCGTTCTTATCCTGGGGCAAAGTTCTTAACCTGGAGCTACCACTTCCTGATTAGTGGAGTTTGTAACCCAAAGTGTCTATAACCCAAAGCGTCTGTTACCCGAGGTACCACTGTAATTTTTTCTAACTTTTTTGACAGAAGTGGATGACATTTGCAGGCATAGTCTCCCAACCAGACTGGACAAATTACAAATAGGCCCAGGGGCTCTTTTACTGTGCATCTTTAAATTCTGCTTGTTTTTAAAAGTCAACTTTATATTTTTGACCAGAAAAGGATGCAATGTGTAGGTAAGGTGACTCCTTCTAGGGGCACATATCCTGTCAAATTTCAGAAGGAAAGGTTCAGTGGTTTTCATTAACATTTTACAGTGGATAAAAAGTAAATAACTTAATCTCCCCTAGTGGGTTATTGGTCTGAAAATTGCAAATGTGATAGAAACCTGCCAATTTCAGGAGAATAGGTTCAAGGAGTTGTGTGTATGTGCATCTTTAAAGTTTGTTTGTTTTATGTTAAGGGCAGGAGAATTAAAAGTAATTCACTTCCAGGGTTAGATCATTTCCTCTGATTACAAGCTTGGTCTGTCAGCCACAACAAAATGTTTCCTTCTCCCTCTCCACACTCTTCATACTGCCCTGACGTTATTACATGTATAGAGAAGATACGCTTTTAGCAGATGCTTGCCTGCAGATTTTTATTTTTTACACTTAGATTGTCAAGGCAACATACAGCGCTGGCTGAGTCTCCACTTCAACTCAGGCTGCCTCATACAGATCCCACTTCACCTCTGACAAGCCTTAGATCCCTCCAAGGCACCCTGAATTTGCTTTGTCTTTCTCTGAATCTAATGCACACCCTAGTAAATATTACTAGGTTGAACAAAAAACTCTTGTCCATTGAGAATGTGCTTTTTGTTTTGCTTCCATGGGGAGTTTTTCTATGGGAAACTGAATATTTTATCCAAGTACACTTCAACATATATATATTAATCCAGTTTTGCTGCTTCCCCCACCCTGATTGTGGCCGTGAATGTGTTTGCTGTTCCTGCTGAGTGCCCTTCTCTCTCTCTCTCTCTCTCTCTCTCTCTCTCTCTCTCTCTCTCTCTCTCTCTCTCTCTTTTAACCTGAAGATGCAGAGTAAGGACAGAAAGTATAACTCAAATTTGGCTTCATGGTGTAGTCAGATCTCATTGGCAATGTGAAATTGCCATAAACCCCAATCAGACAGAGAGCAATTCTTTCTTCCTTCACTTTGAACCAGCTTTATGAAAGTGCCACATAGCAGTGAGATTTGGATTACGGGTGGCATTTGAAACCAGAAAAGTGTTACAGTAATTCCTTTCTGCCCTCACTTGTGCATCTGGTGCATAAAAAGGAAAAAGGAAAGGAAAAGGTGTCTGGCAGGAGCAGGAAAGGATTACTATTGCCATAAAGAACACAGTGCTATACCTGTTCACAGGATGGAAACAGGGCAGTAAAGGAGGAACATTTTGGCTTGAACCTGCTAGATACTCAATATATGGAAATGTGTTCAGCACTGTTCAAACTGTTATTGCCAAACCTGCTGATCTGATTATGCTTCCCCTCAGGCCACCAGAAACCCCAAATACTAATGCAAATACCTCAATGGGTACCACACCATCAATCATAGGCAACAACTACAGACGGCAAAGCACGATACCATCATGCTCAGATGAAACTGCAGACAGAACTGAGGCAGGCAAAAAATAATGTAATTACCTGAGTTGGAGCATGGCCAACTCAAGGCTCTCTCCTTGCAGGAAGAACACACACACACACACACACACACATAATGAAAAAAGGCAGGTGGTTCATTTTCTACACTGCACATTGTACAGCATGAAAGGGGGAAAATAGAATATAGATAACATGGTGTTCAATTCTTGTTTCTTTGACATTATACAAAGAACTTGGCTGGCACAATGCAGGAACAGGCAGCTTCTTCTCTCCCGTTGCAGTTTCTTTTCTTCTTTTTTAAAACAGATCAGTAACATTCTGATCAGGCATGCTGAAGCTGTCTAATTTTAATGATTTGCTGCCTGAATATTCGCTGTTCAGCAGACTGAATTTGTCACTAAGATAACAACCAAGCCTAGTCCCGAGCAGTCAATAGGAAGTGGTTGTAGCAGGATGAAGTAGGGCTAGGCTGGCATTTATCAGAAAAGAATTTTCTGATCATTTTGGAAAATAATTATTGGTGGCAGGGGATATTTTTCAAACTCCTCTTAGGGGCAAAGCCTGCCATTAGGCAAACGTGAGCCGCGTGCCACTGTTTGCGTATCCTGGATGTTGGAATGGAAGGATCTGAACATTTCTCTTCTCTCACTTCCCGACTTTTCCAATGTTAAATTCAGTTCTCCACATTTTGCAGCAATTTGTATTTTTAAAAATCCTCATGAAAATTCACAAGCATTTTAGTACAAATTTATCTTTAAACACATTTTATATCATCATCATCAATTGAATTTAGATACCCCCCTATACCCAGAGGTCTCAGGGCGGTTCACAGAACAAAATCAAAATATAAAACTACTACTACTACTACTACTACACACACACACAATAAAACCAACAACCCAATAACTTCCACCCCTAACCCCCCCCCCTACAACATTTTAAAAGGGCATAGGATGTCAATCAAATCAATGAAGGCCTGGTTAAAAAGGAACGTTTTTGCCTGTTGCCTAAAGATGTATAATGAAGGCGCCAGGTGAACTTCCCTAGGAAGAGCATTCCACAGACAGGGAACCACTGAAGAGAGGACCTGTTCTTGTGTTGCCACCCTCCACACCTCTTATGGAGGAGGCACACAAAGAAGGGCCTCAAAAGATGATCTCTGGATTTGGGTAGGTTTATATGGAAAAAGGCAGTCCTTGAGGTATTGCAATGCTGAGCCGTTTAAGGCTTTGTAGGTTAAAACTAGCACTTTGAATTGGGCCTGGAAACTAATTGGTAGCCAGTGCAGTCAGACCAGGATTGGTGTAATATGCTCAAACCGCCTTGCTCAGGTGAGCAACCTGGCCACTGAATTCTCCACTAGCTGAAATTTCCGAACCATCTTCAGAGGCAGCACTACATATAACTCATTGTAGTAATCTAACCTTGAGGTTACCAGAGCATAGACAACAGTAGTTAGGCTATCCCTGTCCATATAGGGGCGTAGCTGGGCCACCAACCAAAGCTGATGGAAGGCATTCTGGGCCACTGAGGCCACCTGAGTCTCGAGTGACAGCACAGGATCCAGGAGGACCCCCAAGCTATGTACCTGCTCCTTCAGAGGAAATGTAACCCCATCAAGAGCAGGCGATGTCCTACCCATCCAGTCTAGGGAACCACCCAGTAACAGTGCCTCAGTCTTATCTGGATTGAATTTCAGTCCATTATATGGCATTTTGACTAATGTACACAAATTTGCAAACAGTTTTCCCTAATATAATGCACTTTTTGCATTCTTTTTACCGGCATATTCATTATTATTCACATCCCCCCTAATACATTCCCTTCTGTAAATTTGGTCTGGTTGGCAAACTGCATAGCAAAATTTGGAGATGTGTGACTTTCAAAGGATTGCTGCATTTTGGTTCACATATTGTTTTGGGAAATGTGAATTTGGTAGAACTGGTTTCAAATGGTACTTCAATCAAATTCACTTCCTATCTCTAGCTGGGAGACAGCAACAGCAGACCCCTGGCTGTTCCTCCTAGGGCCCTGGGCCCTTTCACTTTGCTGAACTATGCATGCCACACAGCCTGCCAATATGGTGGACAATGATATTCCATCAGCAGTCTTGAAATAAAACAGCTGCTGGAAGCAGTGCCAACTTGAGCCCCACACCATGGGTGCTCCTCATGCATGTGCTGTACTGTGCCGTAATGACGTCACAGTGTGTCATGTGCATATGCACTCCCATGCCACGGTGGCACCTGAACTGGGGCCTGCGCTTCCACCACAGGGCCTCTGTCTGTTGTGCGTCTCTGCCACTGCTGCAGGTCCCAGCAGAGGCACCCAGGTCCTATTGCTGCTGGGGCACTAGAGAAAAGGCAGCGGCAGACAGGAAAACGCTGGGTGGTGTCAGGCTTGGGGGATTCTCTCCTCTGGAAGCATCAGGGATCAAGGAAGAAGTAAGTAAGTTCATATTCATGATTTTATTGTTATCGTGGTGCTAGACCAGGCTTCCTCAACCTCGGCCCTCCAGATGTTTTTGGCCTACAACTCCCATGATCCCTAGCTAGGAGGACCAGTGGTCAGGGATGATGGGAATTGTAGTCTCAAAACATTTGGAACGCCAAGGTTGAGGAAGCCTGTGCTAGACAAAGGACCCAGTCTTTAACTCCATAGTGATGTTGCTCACTCTGAGCTTCTCATTTTTTCTTTCCCCAGCAACAGCCTGTGGCTCTATGGCTCTGTGGCTCCATGGGTGGCCTCAGGAGTCAAACGTCTTTGAGCCCTTCACCCTTAAATTCTCAGTGAGTGGCGCATATGCGGGGATGGTGGCTCTCATATGCTTTCCATGGACGTCTCTGCTGGCAATTCTCCCCCTCCTCTTCCTAATACCTCATAACTTGGCAGCTCTGCATTCTGCTGCAATGTAACCCTGTCTCCTTCTTCTCTTGAAACTACTGGGGAATGGGGAGCAACCCCCCTCCACCTCTGAGGGAAGCAAAGGAGAAGGAGGGGGCACTTCCCAGCCTTCCTCTTCTGTCCAGTCTCTGACAGGTGGCAGTGGCATAGGATGGCATGGGGTGGGGGGAACGGGGGGCGGGCGAAGGCCAGGCAGCAGCAGAGGCCACAAATGGAGGTGTGGCTAAGCCCTAAATGTATATTTATTATTGGTAGCAGCACTCTTTGTTTCTTTGCACACTCGTGTCCACCCTTCAGAGATTTTTAGACTCCAGCTCCCTTGAGGCCCAGGTATCATGGCCAATAGAAGGAAAATGGAATACAACAATATCTGGAGGTTCCAAGATTAGGGAAGACTGTCTTAGGTAGTGTCACAAGTATTCTTATTTTGCCCAAGACTAACACGGAAAATAATGTTTTATAATTAAATGTTTCAAAACACATTTATGCAGACTGGGCTTGCTTAATGGTTATCATCACCAGCTCACCAAGACGTGCTTACAAAAAGCCAGTATCCTCTTATTTTCTTTGATTTTGCCATGGATAATAAACTTGGCTGTCCTCGGTACACTGTGCTAAATGCAACTATTCTCTCCCCCTACACTTCAAGATTACTAATCATAGCCAATCTACATGCAGGTTCCAGAATGTACCTGCTGTCTACAAATCCAATTTTGAATGATGACAATCTAATTAATCTCTCCCCCCCCCCCCCACATACACACACTTTTTTTTTTGCTCACATATGGTTTATATTCAGTTGTGTAACATGGCAGAACCTTGCTCAGAATGCATATGTCAGGATTAGTGTGTTGTGAAAAATACAGAGCAGGTGGGTCTGGTTGGGTAGGCAATAGAATCTCTACCATTCATTTGTATGGAGTATGCTATCATTTGTTTTTAAAGGTTTTATATGCTCCCTTCTTCAGCCATAAATGACATTCAGTGTGATTTTTAACAGCAACTAATTAATGCTCTAAACATCCAGCAATAAATAAATAAATAAATAAATAAATAAATAAATAAATAAATGTATTTCTTTTGTACACTACCCAGAGAACTTGTCCAATTAAGTAAGGGATGTTATTAAACAATTCCATAAAATAAGATATCATAATAAAATAAAAAAGAGATTAAAAGTTGAAACAATATTCTGTACAACAGATTCAAATAAATAAATAAACATAGCAGTTAAGTTCAAGCCAAACAATCAGGCACAAGAAGTAGCAAAAAATAGCAATCAAACTATAAATAACAAACTTCAGGTAAACATAATTGACTCCAGGTAAACACAGTAGACTGCATTATATATTTAAAGCACTATTCCATCTACATTACACATTTAAAGCAGTATCATACCACTTTAAACAGTCATGGCTCCCTCCCCCCAAAAAACTGGGAATGGTAGTTCATTAATGGTGCTGAGGGTTGTTAGAACACCCCCAGTTCCTTCTCAAAACTACAATTCCCAGAGATCCCTGGGAAGAAGGATTGATTTTTAAGCCATTCTGAGAACTGGAGCTCTGTGATGGGAATAAGGGGTTTCCTAACAACTCTTAGCACTCCGATGAAGAGGTCTCACCTTGATTCCTTCTGAGTTGAGGGCGCATTTGCTCTTTACTGCGCAACCTGATTTGGGCAACAGGTTCAGGTAAGGGAGTGGCCTTTAAAAGGCTGTCGTTCCCCTGACTCCTCCTCCTTCTCTGTAGCAGCATCTTGCTCTCCCAGCCTTGAGCAGTGTGGGCATAGCCAGATGCCACAGGGCTGAGTAAGAATTTTTTTGGATCACCCTGATTAGGTTTTGCTCCCCCCCCTTTGCTTACTTTACACTCCTCTGAATTTGGTTGACTTGTGATGGGATGAAGCTGGATCAGTTTTAATGGCATTTAACTTGGGCAGGCAAGAAGTCTAGATAATTGCCAGTACTGGGACGGAAGTCACTCCCATAACCACCTTTTGTCAGATGGCTGGGGGTGGGTGTGCTGTGTGGTTTGGTGTTATTGGGGCTTGGCTACCACTGACCAGTAGGGATAGCTCACACCTGTCAGGCTACACACCTGTGGCTTCCCTTTATTGGAATATGGTTTTACCTCCCTTCAAGGCAGTTGGGAGTTGTTCCAGGGTGGTTTGGCCCTTGGACTCAGGTTTGGCCCTTGGACTTTCTGCCTGGTAGCACAGGTTATAAAGGTAAACGACCCCTGACAGTTAAGTCCAGTCACGAAGGACTCTGGGGTTGCGGCGCTCATCTCGCTTTACTGGCCGAGGGAGTCAGCGTTTGTTCACAGACAGTTTTTCTGGGTCATGTGGCCAGCATGACTAAACCGCTTCTGGCAAAACCAGAGCAGCGCACGGAAATGCTGTTTACCTTCCCACTGGAGCGGTATCTATTTATCTACTTGCATTTTGATGTGCTCTCAAACTGCTAGGTAGGCAGGAGCTGGGACCGAACAATGGGAGCTCACCCCGTCGTGGGGATTCGAACCACTGACCTTCCGATTGGCAAGCCTTAGGCTCAGTGGTTTACACCACAGCACCACCCGCATTCCCTAGCACAGGTTATACCTGCTCTCATTTCCTTTTGGATTGGTGTAAATTCTTTGTTTTATTTTAATAAAGATAACCTTTAACCAATCCCTGTGCCAAATCTTCATTCTGGGTGTGGCACAAAAGCATTACAAGTGTGGAGAACACAGACCTCACCAAAGTTTGAATCAATGTCTCGCAACTTTAAACATGGAAACCCAGAAGTATTAGAACTTTTATTATCTTTAATCAAAGTGTTTAATTCAATGTCAAGCAGACTTCTGCTTCCAATCTGCAGAACAGACTTTTCAACTTCATGCATGTGTTCAATCCCTGGAGATGTCACAACAGAATTTGAATAATATACATCTATGCCAGCTCCTTTTGCATGAAGGCATGACAATAATATGAAGGGAAATATGGGTGGTGTGTGTGTTTTCAGTGGGAAGAGGAAGACATTCTGCAAAGAAATAATTGCAATTTGTGTCAAATAAGGGAAAAAATCAATTTCTGGGCAACATGACTAGATGTGGGTTGTTTCAGTCATAACATGCCATTGAAAACAGATTCACCTGATAGTTTTTCAGGTGTGCAATTAAGCATGACATCTAATAATTAAGAAGGCACATTGCACCAAACTACCATTGCACATCTGAGTCTGCTTATCCCCTTCTCAGATGCATCAATATTTTTTTGTGTGCAATATCATCCAGGCAGATTATGTATACAGGTAACAGAAGTGGAATATAGTAGAATTTTTGAAACTGAAAAGGGGACCATAAGTGTGAGATCAAGGGCACTACCATTGCTTTTAGAGAGAAAGAGTGGTTGCACAGCTCATCAGTGATACTGATGACTTATGAGCAGAGAAGTTCAAAATGCAAACTCTGGAGTGAATCTACAATGCTTTTAACCCATAATCCCACCAGGCAGCCCTTCTTTCCAGTTCCTTCCCCCACAAGCAGGAATACAAGTGAATCCCTGGTATATTTTGTGATGGCAGGGGCTGTAGACTTTACCATGTGAAGGAAGGGAGGCATAAAAGCAAGCAGAACCTCCTTTCTTTTTAACATTTGACCTTCCTGTGCAAAACTTCTTGAGCAAAATATTCCCTTGCAATTTTAACCTAGCTGTGAGGTTTTGAGTCCCCTCTAAAACTTGATTATAAAACATAATTATTCCACTGGTGGAAATCCATTGGCATGGCTTGTTTTTGAGAGGTACAAAATGGCTGAAAGTCATATTTCTTCACAGTTTTCAAGTTGAACTAGGGGATCCACTTTGCTCGTCACTACAGCTGAGCTCATTTACTACATAATTTGACAGTATGTCAACTTCAGGCCATTGTATGATAATCCATGATTGACAGTGCAATCCTGTGCACATCAGCTGTTATGCATTGGTTGGAGACAGAGGAATGTTCGGAGGAATCAGCTGAGGAACCACCAAGGGAAGAAGGCTCAGAGAGTGGTGGTGGGACAATGATGATTGGTCAGAGGGAGAAGGGGAGGACTGGGAAGAGGAGGTGTCAGAAACTGAATAGGTAACAGGGCTTAGTGAGCTGAGAGAGTCTGTGGCAGACTGAAGTCCACAATCAGAGGCAGAAGCTGAGGCAGGAGTGTGGGAGGAGGCAGAGAGATGAGTCAGGCTGGGGAAGAGTCACTGGTGTTTCCCCTCCTGCTGTGACAAGCTCCCCATCCCAGTTGGCTCCAAGAACCAGAAGAGACATGCAAAGGGAGGAGAGGTTGGCTGCATGCAGACACAGTCTCTGATTGCTTGGGGAAAGCCCTGGAGAGGAGAAGACTTAGACAGCTGTGAGGCGGCGGAGACTGGTGGAAAAGCACTGGGAATGAGCTGCTTCACTCATTAGGCCTGCCACTCAACCAAGTCTGTGGAGATCAGGTTTTACTAATAAAATGTTTGAACTGTGTGATTACAGACTGGCATGCTCCTGTGACATCAATTTACTAAAAAAGTTCTACAGAGCTAGTTGGATCTTACTGTAAGTAAGTATATGACAGTATATGGCTGCAGCCTTAGTATTCCAGTGTTGAAAACCTATAACGTGGCATTAATTTGGTTCCAGAATTATTTGGACCTAAGAGAACACAGAAGAACACAGGAGGCTGCTTTACACCAAGTTAGGCCATTGGTTAATCAAGTTCAGTACTGTCTACACTGAGCAGCCATGACACTTCAGGGCTTCAGGCAAGGTCATTCCCAGCCCTGCATGAGACACCAGGGACTGAACTTTCTGCATGCAAAGCAGTTGCTCTTCCCCCGAGCTTTCCTTAAATATAGTAGGCCAATGGAATTTGAGGGAACACTTTTATGTGCCATTCTCGCGCAGCTGCACACAAGGAGTTAAAAGGTTGTCTGTTGAGTCAGGCAGGAGCTCAATCTAGCCAGCTGCTTCCAACCTTGAACCATAGGTGAAAGCCATAAATATTAAATATTGGATTTATGGTCTCCCAGACTCGTGAAAGAAATACTACCAATGAAGAGGGACCATTGGGATGTACACCATCCTTTGATTTAATTATTCGGCAAGAAGCGCTGTGTCATGTCGAGGCATTTGTCCTTTGCTGTCAAAGAAGCAAGCACCAATTTTGCTTGTCGGAAAAAGGCCCCATAATGGACTGAAAAGAAATAAGAATGAAAAACTGTGGTATGATTATTGTAATTTTCAGTGTCATGATGAAGTGATTATCCTTTTAAGCCTACAGACTATACAGAATGCTCCTGTATAATCATATACTTTTGATTTCTCCCATGTACTTAAAGCACCACCACGCTAGTTTTTGCCCCTGCAGCAGTTTTGGCTAAAAGTATGTGGATGTCAACCTGTTGGTCAGAAAATAAAGGACAAAGATTGCAGAGCTTATATGCTTTTGAGGGGGGGGACTCCACCCCCACCACAATATCTCCCATAAACCCCCAATTCATGCTGACATAGATATATCATCACAAGTGCTTGTTGACATCTACCAGAAAGAAGATTGGAAATTATTTGATCTGACCAAATTCTTTTCCATGCTTGTGTAAAGTTGATGGTAAGGATAGTTTTTCAGTCTGTTGCAGTCCATGCCAGTTTTGAATGCATTCCATCATACTGCCCCATTTCCTCATTAATCTGTTCCTATGGTATTATTATTAATTCAAATGCATGATAATTTGCATTTACATACATATGCATTTGTGTACATTTTTTTAGCAGACCTCTGTTGCTAAATCTGGAGAAGGGTAAAATAATTCTTTTCCAAACCCACACAAGTCAGCTTGTATCAAGTCAGTTTGTGACTTGATATCAATTCACAGATACCAAACTCCTCAAGAACCTCTAGTAGTCCACTCAAATTTGCTATCACTATGTGCCAAAAGCCCATGAATGTCATGGTCACCCATGCCTCCATGGGGCAGTAGTAAGCCTGCAAATGTTATGCCACTGGCGGGAAAACACTAAAGTGGCCAGTATCAGAAGACAAGATGGAGCTCCACTAAACCAATGAAATAACGAAGGAGGTCTTTGCACAAGGCTTTCTGTTCAGACCACTGTTATTCATAAACATTATGAAGGAAAACATCAACAAACCAATCCTACTCATCCAGATGCATTTTATCCTAAAATACAGATTTTGGTATTTTTTTAGTCATAAAATTCAGAAGTGTGAAATTTGAAGAACAATTGCCTTCCATTCTACACATTAGTCCAGAATGTGTGGATTAGATCAGGACATAGGAATTCACAGAAACTGAATTCTTCATGCATCAAAGAGGAGTCAGAGCAGTCCCAATAATGGACTGGAAGAGGAAAATGGTCTCATTTTCAAGTGGCCATCAAGGGAGAATCCCTGCTTTCCTGTTTCCTAAGAAAGCCCCTCTGCCTTTAAAAAGATCAGGAAATAGCAGCTATAAAAGAAATCTCTGCATGGTTGCAAAGATTAAATCGTAGGATGCAATCCTGCACGTATCTGCTCAGAATAAGTCCCCTTGAGTTCAATGGGCTTACTCCCAGGAAAGTAAAGGATTGCAGTATCAGAGGGCTTCTGAGACTTAAGCATGACCAGCTAACAGACTTCCAACTTTTCACTGCAACCATGAGGGCTACAGACTTAATACTTTCTGTACATGGAAGCTGACACTGGTGTAACAGTCAATACACGTCTAGCATAAAGACTAATCCTTTTTTAAACTGGCATTCAGTTTCCCTAAGGTGTCTAGACCTAGATGTTTGTTTGAACTGAGCTCCAGTGTCTTTAAGGTTTTCTAGTAACTGCTGCAAAGACAAAATGGTATACAAGAGTGTGCGGGAAAGAAAGGTTAGAGCTGGAAAATGCAAAAGATTGTTTTTCCATGCCAGCAGTAGACACTAACAAAGACATTACTCTATTAACCTCTCCCACAAGGGTTCTCCTTAATCTCTACATGAAGCTTCAAACCCTTTAAAAATGTTGCCTCTATCCCTCCTGTGGATTTAAAAGCCTCCTCAGCCCTATGATCTTTGCTTAAGAAAATGTACCGCAGCAAAGAATTCGAAATGTTATAGTCCAAGCTGTTATGGTTGGCTGACAATTCAGTTCATTCCACAATCTCTACCATCCTGGCATACAATCTTCTTGGTTTATGGAAGCTTCACTTTCTGGTGGGTTTAATGATAAATCACCAGCAGCATCTGCCTTGATAATAAATAATTCTAACAGGGAACAAAAGGGTAGTAATTTTCATAAAACATCTGTAAATGTCATATAACAGGGAGACAAAGAACATCTCACTCAAGAAGCCTATTTTACTCAAGACTTTATCTCATGGCCTGCTGGGGAACTATCTGCAAAAGGAAATTGCACTGTCCCCAGGTGAAAGGACAAGGCATTTAGTGCTAGAGAAATGCTATACTTTGTTAGCATGTTGTTTTAGGGAAAGGATTTCTTAATTTATTTGAAACATTATTATTATTATTATTATTATTATTATTATTATTATTATTATTATTACTTTTATATCCTGCCTTCCATCTAAGCAGCTGAAAGAGATGTACATGGTTCTCCACTCCTCATTTTATTCTCACATCAACCCTGTGAGGTAGGTTAGGCTGAGAGACAGTGACTGGCGCCAGTGAGCTCTTCATAGCTGAGTGGGGATTTGAACCCTAGTCTTCCAGGTCCTAGTCCAACACCCGACACCACATTTCAACCAAAAAAGATGCCCCCAATAGGGATTGGATTACTGTAATGCACTGTACTAGGAACTTGCAGTCTACCTGAAGCCACAGCTCCTGCAGGGCTCAGCGGCCAGAATTTTAGGATGCACATAGTCAAAGCAAGGATATTAATATTATAAGTGATTCTGAAATAAATGCACTGGTTACTGTTATGAGGGGAAAACCGCTCCTTTCCCCTTATGGGGTACCCAAGAGCCCACATAGAGTCCTTTTGTAGGTTCTCTATTGGTAGGAGAAAATAACAGAGACCAACCAGAGAATATTGAGAAGCAAAGCAGTTAGTAAGCCTGATCTTTATTAAACTGTTGGAAAAGGGTCCTCACTCACCACAAGCAGGAAAGAGGAGGAACCCAGAACAAAGGTGTGCCCGCCCTTATATAGACTTTTTAAATTGCCCACCCTCAAATTCCAGACACCCCCCCCCCAGAAACATCATACATACATCACAGAAGGGGGGTATCCCAGGACCACCTCCCCCAATACATCATACATACATCACAGAAGGGGTGGTCTAAAACAGAATCCTGAGTGTGTTGTTTATCTCCTGTCTGGCAGGTTACCTGATTGCATTATCTGGTTACAGATAGGTAGCTGTGTTGGTCTGCCATAGTCAAAACAAAAAAATTCCTTCCAGTAGCACCTTAAAGACCAACTAAGTTAGTTCTTGGTATGAGCTTTCGTGTGCATGCACACTTCTTCAGATACACTGAAACAGAAGTTACCAGACCCTTCTATATAGTGAGAAGGTGGGGAGGGGTATTACTCAGAAGGGTGGTGGGAATGGGTGATTGGCAGATAGCTGTGATGAGCCTGTTGACGACTCTTAACGACTGCAATAGGTCTTACAGGAAAAAGTAAGGGGTGAGAAGGTGAAAAATGGCTTTGTCATGTATAATGAGATAAGAATCCAATGTCTTTGTTCAGACCAGGTCTCTCCATGGTTTTAAGTTTGGTGATAAGTTGCAATTCAGTGTATCTGAAGAAGTGTGCATGCACACGAAAGCTCATACCAAGAACTAACTTAGTTGGTCTTTAAGGTGCTACTGGAAGGAATTTTTTTGCATTATCTGGGTTTTGGCCACTCATTTGTTATTATAACTACTTAATTCCTGAATCCAGGTCACAGGTCACAGGTTCACCCTATTCACATCTTAAATGTGCCCTTAAGGCAGGACTGGTGAGCCCAGAGACAATGGGGAGGTTTTTTCATTTCCTTCAACCTTGCAGAGAAATATTTGAGGTCATTTTGGGAGAGGGAAAATGGTTTCAGGACTTTTCTGTGGGTTTCGGACATGTGGTTTATATATTTGTATGTCTTTGCATGGTGCATTAATGAACATCTAATATATATATATATATATATATATATGAGAGACCTTAAAATTCTTATAACATTACCTATTCACTTTCAAACCCATACCATGAAGCTAATACCTACCTCTAAATCCCTCTCTGTCCCAACCTGCCGATGCCTTAAAATCACCAGCAGAGGTTGTACTCTAAGAATCTTTGCTAGGGGAGGTACATTATGTGGCAAGAAGGGGTGAGAGGGAGAGAAAGGGAGTAAAAGACAGTTAAATAGTTCTGATTGCAGAGAGCAAAGGGCACTGACTGTGAAGTTAATACTGTAATTCTCAAAGGACAGTTTATTGGTAAGCCAGTGATCTCTTTTGTCTTGAAATGACAACTAGATGTCTGAATTTCCACACCCAGCAATATACCATAATTTTAAACTTTCCACCTCTAATCACTGCACTTCCCAAAAAAAGGGTGGTGTGCCCCAGCCATGTCAAATCCATGAACATATTGCTATGGAGAAGGGACCCTGTGTTAAGTATAGTTGGTTTCATTGACACTGAAATGGGAAATGGTGAAATGTGTATTGGTGAAAGGGTTTAACTGGAAGTTTCCATTGAAGCTAAAGAACAGCAAGAGCTCTCTCTGAGCTTTAACTGACTTGATAATTACCTGATTGTTGTTCTCTAGCAGCTAACATGTGAATGATTAACCTTCCATCATGTGAGAAGTACTGAATTGCAAACTCACCATCTTGAAAGGGTGGTGGCTGGTTCTTTGTTCTAAAACTCTGTGAGTGTGAGGATGTACAGTAAATGAAGCTCTCCATGAAAACAGCTTAAGGCCCATTAACGCTGGAATGCAGGCTGTGGAGAGAGACAAACCTCCACTTCTAGTTACAGATAGGTAGCCCTGTTGGTCTGCCATAGTCAAAACAAAAAAATTCCTTTCAGTAGCACCTTAAAGACTAACTAAGTTAGTTCTTGGTATGAGCTTTCGTGTGCATGCACACTGTGTACCTGAAGAAGTGTGCATGCACACGAAAGCTCATACCAAGAACTAACTTAGTTGGTCTTTAAGGTGCTACTGGAAGGAATTTTTTTGTCTCCACTTCTAGGTTTGTTGGAATTATTTCATTTTTTGGTAAGATGCTGAGCCTATACAGTGGTACCTCGGGTTACAGACACTTCAGGTTACAGACTTTGCTAACCCAGAAATATTACCTTGGGTCAAGAACTTTGCTTCAGGATGAGAACAGAAATCATGCTCCGGCAGTGCGGTGGCAGCTGGAGGCCCCATTAGCCAAAGTGGTGCTTCAGGTTAAGAAGAGTTTCAGCTTAAGAACGGACTTCCAGAACAAATTAAGTTCTTAACCCGAGGTACCATTGTACATGAAAATGCATATATTGGGGGAAATAACACACAACAATGGATTATATTAGGGGAAAGTGGTTTGCAAAATTATGTATATTAGGCAACATTGCACAGAAAAATGTGTATATTAGGAGAAATCCACACTATGTCCAGGGGGACATTTAAAAAAATAAATCACAAACTGATGTGGAAAACTGAATTTAAGATTGGAAAAGTGAGAAACACAGAACCCAAAATGGACATATTCAGTGCTTATCCCTGTGCCTATTCCATATGGGGGAGGGGATTTGGTGTGGAGGAGGCATGCGTTAAACAAGATACCTACACTAGGATGTTATTGGCTCACTATTTAGCAAGTTTGATGCCATCAGAGCTGCTTAGGTCTCATCCTCCACATTCTAGCACCCAACAGTGTAGTTTACAGTGAGAGAAAAATACAGACGGGGCCTTCTCAGTAGTGGCGCCTGCCCTGTGGAATGCCCTCCCATCAGGTGTCAATGAAATAAACAACTATCTGACTTTTAAGAAGACATCTGAAGGCAGCCCTGTTTTGGGAAGTTTTTAATGTCTGGTGTTTTATCATGTTTTTAATATTCAGCCAGAGGATAAATAATAAATTATTATAAATTAATATTCTTACATATAAATGGTTGCAATGGAAACTTGGAGTTGTAAGTTGTCTCTGCCCTTCACAGCTGAAAAATGTCATTGCATTACCAAGTGAGCAATAGCATTTTTAAATCAAGCTGAGGCCAAATCATTAGTGGCATCCTTTGGCATTGTATTACATTTCATTCATGCTCCTTGCCCTTATAATTAATTAGTTACACCTCATTAACTTCTTCTTGTAAACCCCTTGCCGCACCTTCCAGCCCCAGGTGTTTTGAAATATCTAGCAACTTGCATTCTTTTCCTCCCTCCCATCTCCTTCTACATCTTCCCATTATTATCACCACCAACATAGTGAACCTCATTGTTTATAATTTCTCAAAGCACCCTGAAATATTGCTGTGCTATATACATATATTATTATAAAAATTGAACTGTTTCCTAGGGTGTTTACAAAGGGTTTTGTTGTTAGGTACCACAATACTAACCATAAAGGCACGAGATCCTTTGATGGTTGGAGCATGTAGTGATCAGAGTGCTGGACTAGGAGGTGGAAGGCCAGGGTTCATCTCCCCATTCAGTCATGAAGCTCACTGGGTGAACTTGGCCTGTCACTGTCTCTAAGCCTAACATACCTCACAGGGTTGTGGTGCAGATAAAATGAGGAGAGGGAGAACTATGTATGCCGCATTTGGATAAGGTTACCAGGCGTCCCTGTTTCCCGGGGACAGTCCTCGGATTTACAAATCAGTCCCCATACAATATCCATTGAAGCTGAAAAGTGTCCCCGGATTCATTGAAAGGAATCTGGTAACCTTACATTTGGAGGAAAGTTGGGCTGTAAATGTCCTAACAAATAAAATACCACTTCAGTGGTACCTCGGGTTAAGAACTTAATTCGTTCTGGAGGTCCGTTCTAAACCTGAAACTGTTCTTAACCCGAGGTACCACTTTAGCTAATGGGGCCTCCTGCTGCCGCCGTGCCGCCGGAGCATGATTTCTGTTCTTATCCTGAAGCAAAATTCTTAACCTGAAGCACTATTCCTGGGTTAGCTGAGTCCGTAACCTGAAGCGTCTGTAACCCGAGGTACCACTGTAGTCACGTTAAGTGAACCAACTGCTGAGATTGAAAGAAGTAACCATACAACACTCAACAATCTTTAACAACAAACAGTGTTTTTAACCTTTAACTCTGATGGAACTAGATGAAGTCGCCTTCTACTGACTCAGAGTGAAGATAGTGTGGCATAAAAGTTTGAGCATCAAGTTGAGACCAGGAAAACTGGAATACAATTCCCTTCTCTTCTACAAAGTTCACCGGCGAACCTTGAGAGATCTCAACTTCACTTAGCAGGCAGGGTTTCCGTGAGGATAAAAGAGGAAGGGATGGGTGGCAATGCTTGTCATCTAGGTGTGGCGCTTTGCAAGTCCTGACAATCAGCTGACATCACAGGTGTAGGTCAGGTTGCCATGGCTTGGCTGGAGTGCTGTGATGAGCCCATTTGCGAGATCTGCTAGGCCTAATTAGTGACTTCAATGGAAGGCACCATAGGTCTGCTGGAGTGCAGAACTGAAACAAAGAATCCTCATGAACGGAGACCTTGGACTCAGCTACACAGGTCAAGTTATAACATTTAAAACGCCTTATAAAAATGTGACACCAGATGGCATTGTAGAGAAGAATCCAAACTCAATGGCAGATTGCCTTGGGAGCTTTTTTCTCCATAGCGCTTTTTAAATATCGGTATACAGTGGAACCTCTACTCACAACCACAATCCGTTCCAGAGGCCCATCCTTATGGCAAAACGGGTCACTGGCAGAAGCGTCGTGCGCAGGCGCATTCGGCGGTGGCTGCTTCTGCGCGCATGCAGATGGCGACAGCTGCTTCTGCACATGCACGAATCGTGGCAAACCCAGTGTTTACTTCCGGGTTTGCCGCGGCCACGACTTGGAACAGGTTATCAGTGGAAGCTAGCTCAGTACAAATGTCTTCATCCACCTCAGCCGACAATCAGCTTTGGTGGGCAAAAAATGTAGCATGCACCCACTGAAGGGTAGTTACTCATCCATCACATGCATTAATCCCTTAATTAAAGTGGAGAACAGATCCTCATGAACTTCAGACACAGACAAATTAATTGTTCACTTTTTACTGTAGGGATTCTAACCAAATATAATGAAGTCACAGGGTGGGCTAATATTTGATTGCCAATCTGTTCATTAATGGGAACCGATCTATGAATGGTCTTCAAGTTGACAGATAGACTGGATTTATTTCAGCCTAAAGAGCCACCAGTGGTCATTAAGAAAACATATATTTTGGAGCAAGCAACTTGGAATTGTCCCCCCCCACACACACACTTTAAAATATCATTAAAATGCTACTTGGCAGCAAGTTTCAACAATCCTCCGTTGTATATCATCAAAATTACATAGCAGAACAAAATGCAGGAGAGTTTACAAATGAGGAGGCTGCCTTACACCAGGTCAGATGGTTTATTTAGAATTTGCTTAATCCCTTTTAAAGCCACCCCAAGGGCTGTGATGGCCAACAACTTGGAAGGCCTTAAAAGAGGACGGGAGAAATAATGAAGGGAAAGGGTATCAATGGCTGCCACAAAAAGCTATGTTCTTCAGCCACTCGGAATGCCAGTAGCTGGGAATCATATGCGAGGAGAATGGCTGGGTCACCACTGTGAGAACTGCATGCTGGGCAAGATGGACCACAGACCTAATCCAGCAGTTCTTTGGGGTCTCGGGCAGGGGCACACTTGCCATGCACATACATGCACAACAGAGAGGGTAATTAGAGAGATGGCAAAGCACAGCACCTGCACTCTGAGATGATGGGAAGGGTGTGTGGAATTATTATTATTATTATTATTATTATTATTATTATTATTATTATCATCATTATCATTATTAGAGCCCTGGCTTCCATTTTCCCAAGCGGGTGGGGCAGGGCCCACACACATCCACGCATCCATGGCCAGCCTTGTTAGAAAGCCTGCAATTTCGCCACACACACTCCAGCCTGGTGCCCCTCCTTGACCAGGCTAAAGTGATGCTAACTTTTCTTCCACTTCGAAAAAACCATTTTTGAAAGCTTTCAAGTTTTCAGGAGTTTCATTCATAATTTTGATGTGAACTTTGGTTCACTCCAGGAGAGAGAAAAAGTCAAAATATTGATTTTTCCCCCCTTATAAAAATTGCACTACAGCCACAATCTATAGATCTATGTAGCGACTTAAGGCATTTCTGCTTTGTGAACAGACCAGGTTTACTTTAACATTACATTAAAGGCAAGCTAAAGGCCTCATTTAAAGAAATCATCCATCCAGAGAGTAATCCTAGGATTAAGACTCCTGATCCTATGTTGTGATATCAAAGATCACAAGAAGAAGTGCAGAACTCTTACAAACCAGAGTTCACTCACCCCTGGTAGGACAGTTAATTACCAAAGTCTGTAAACAGATCCTTAGAATCATAGAATTGTAGAGTTGGAAGGGATCGCAAGGGTCATCTAGTCCAACCCCCTGCAATGCAGAAATCTCAGTATAGAATAATAGAATCAACAATAAAAAAGAGACAGACAAATAATTTTAAGATACAGTATTGGTGTTAATGGAGTGGACTATGATCAGCTTGGTGGGTGTCCCACTAAGAGTTGCACCTGCCTTCTGAAATGGATGTAACAAATGAGGTCAAAGGGAAAGCCTGGTTCCTGATACAGTGTTCCTTATTGGCTCTTTCCTCTCATGAATGTAAGTACCGTATTTTTTGCTCTATAAGACTCACTTTTTCCCTCCTAAAAAGTAAGGGGAAATGTGTGTGCGTCTTATGGAGCGAATGCAGGCTTCGCAGCTATCACAGAAGCCAGAAGAGCAAGAGGGATTGCTGCTTTCACTGCGCAGTGAGCTTCTGAGATTCAGAATATTTTTTTTCTTGTTTTCCTCCTCCAAAAACTAGGTGCGTCTTGTGGTCTGTTGCGTCTTATAGAGTGAAAAATAAGGTAAAATGTGTAGGCTCCACTCACAACACACAATGCAGTAATTTCAGGGTTTCAGACGGAATTTCTCCCACTCTACACGCAGGTGCCAGGGAATGAATTTCAGACCTTCTGCATGCAAAGCAGATGTCCTATCACTGACTACAGATCTTCCCCAAATTAAGTACTACAATTCCCAATGTTCCCTGGGAAGAGGGATGGACTGTTCAACCACTCTGGAATTACAGCTCTATGAGCTAAACAGCATTCTCCTACCTAAAAGCTCTCAGGACCCTTAGGAAATTACATTTACAAGGTTTCTTTGGGGGAAGCCATGACTGCTTAAAGTGCTATGATGCAGCTTCGAATGTATATTGCAGGTGGGGCCTTAAGTCCAGTGCTGGAGCATAGATAGTTTGCCACAGCTTTCAGTTCATTAAATTCTGTAGTATCTTTCAACACTTTACCAATGTGCATGTTAAAGGCTGCAAAAGAATGATCCTGATATGATTGTGTATATGACAGAATCAATATTTTGTTCCATGTGCTGTCCTACACCACACCCCAGAAAATTATATTGATATAACTATCAATTGGGGTTTAGGCCCAGTTTTGGCACAGAGATGGCTTTGGGCACCCTGCATGATGAGATACTTTTTACTAGGAGAAACAGTATCAGATATCTTGTGTGCACATAGTATGTGCTCTACCACTGAAATAGGCTGTCCTTTTAAAGAAATTAAAGGGAGCCCAATTAATATGTTCCCTCCCTGAGTAGGGTTAACCAGACCACTGGTTCATCTACCACCCACCTAACGATCTGCTTAGACAGTCTTTGCCATTTTTGCAATAAGGGTTTGGTTTTGATCATGGGTTGACAAACTAAGGCCCAGGGGCCGGATCCGGCCCAATCACTTTCTAAATCTGGCCTGCAGACAGTCCAGGAATCAGCATGTTTTTACACAAGTAGAATGTGTCCTCTTATTTAAAATGCATCTCTGGGTTATTTGTGGGGCATAAGAATTCGTTCATTTCTTTTCCCCAAAATATAGTCCGGCCTACCACATGGTCTGAGGGACAGTGGACCGACCCCCTGCTGAAAATGTCTGCTGACCCCTGGTCTTGATAGATCTCCCTGAGTTGACCTTAAGCTCAAATAGGACACAATCAACAAAAGTGTCTGCCTGCCTCCAGTAGCTCAAAGAGCTCCAGAAGCATCCCCCCCCCAGCTTAAGGAAAAACCAATGATTGTGACTTGCACAACACTTTCCAATTTGCCATCCTCTCTTAAATAAAATGGCAAATTCAATCCAATGTTTATTTATCGGTACGGGAGTACCCCCGCTTATTAATCGTAGAATGGATATTTGTTGTGATAATACAACAGCAATGAATATTTATCATGCTTAGCCTGAGCAGATTAGAAATGGCCCTGTACGACATGGGTAATATCAGGAGGAAGTGGAGGAGGAGGAGGACGGAAAAATGAGAACGAACCCGCTGTGGCGGATGCGTGATGTGATTGGGAGTGTGGTGACAGTGATTTATAACGCGGTATTAAAGTGTCATAGTGTAACTGTCACTCTCAACATTTCCTGAGCGAGAGCAAGTTAGCTGCAGTCAAAGCCTTGACTGCAGGAAGGCATATTGTGGATGTATAATGTGAGCTGACACTTTTTGTTCCTCTCCATATTAGTGCAATTCAAAAATGAAATTTCCCATGACACCGGGGCTGTAATTCAAAAGGAAATTTGTCAGTTGTATATGCAGACAATGGTCAGAAGCCGGCACAGGGCGAGAGGGAAATCAGCTAAAAGCTCAGCTGTTTTCCAAATTAAGGAGCCAAACCATGCAATCAATCCAGTAGGATGCTTTCCCCCTGGCTGGTCCCTGCCATTGCAACTGCTTCTCTCTTCACCTTGTCCAGGACTGACTCCTTCCACTGGTATAGTGTCTATTAAAAGCAAGCTTAAACCAGCCACTCTCCTCTTTCTTTTTTGTCAATTCATCCTCTTGGGGGAGGGAGCCAAGTTCAGTGTTATGCAAGAAGCCCTGAGTATCTCCAGTCAAAAAGGGATCAGGAAGAAGGTGGTGGGAAGAGTCCATCCCGTGCCTGAAACTTGGAAGATCAGCTGCCAGTCTGAGCAGGCGACATCAGGCTGTATGAGGCACCTTTCTGTGAAATTCACAATGAATGTCTCCCTATAAGTTAAAGAGGCCATGAAAATGTAAACAACATTCTAGCAGTGGATGTGGCAAGAGACAAAGGTATATATGTGGTCAGATGTGCAAGTGAGCAAAGCAATGGATGTGACTCTTAGTACAGTAAAGCTATATTCTAGTGATGAAAGTCAGAGATTTCTACACACGCCCCTTGCTTCATCGAGGCAAATAAGCAAGACGCTTCATTGCAGATCAAGGGCCAAAACACTTAAGTGAGAGGTGTGGCCTGGGAATAGAAGGTGTGATCCCAGGAGGGGTGTGGCCTTGGAAGAGTCCCAAGAGCCTGGAGGACTGCGTTTGAGCCCAGGTCTTGAGCGCCCCCCATCTCTGGCTTCCGCTGTTGCCGAGTTTCCCCCCAAAGTGGTTCCGAATTCATGACTGGAAAAATGAGAAACTGAGAGATCTTAAATAGACAGATTCTTCCATCCCTGGTCATAGCTATGATGGATAAATGACTTGTTTGGACACCAGGCAATAGGAAATGCTGCTATGGTCCCTCCCTTTTAGCACTTTTTAAAATTCTGTATCATTTTCTAGTCCTTTTAACCTAAGTAGTTTCCTCTTCCGTTTTTCCTAGCAACTAGGATGCACCTTTCCCATAGTGAGTTCCTCTGAGATTTGGTACTCCCAAGAAGTCATTTTTTTGTTTAATGAGTTAATCACAGCTAAGTAAGTTCAAGATTGCAACCTAGGGTTTTGTTTAGGATTGACTTTGGTGAAAAGTAAGGTTGTTGCATCTTTAATAGCTGTGGGATAGGCATAAATTGAACTGGTTAAGCATTGTCTAGTACGGAAATACAATTATTGGAAAAACTCCATCTGCCCACATTCTATCAGTCAGTCATCTTATTATGTGTATGTGGCCATTCACTAGTTTTTTTGGGGCCCTCCACCCCACATGAAAAAGAGGACACATGTTCACACATGACACAACACACATGAAAACGTAATGCAATATGTGTCCTCTTTCATAAGTGGGTCGGAAAGCTAATCCACATACAGTGTACTGGGCCCAGAAAATCCTGTTGGCACCCCTGCATTGCTGTCAGATGAAACTTGATTCAGGTGTGAAGCCCTGCACAATAGACAGTGGTTACTGAATTCCTGGATCACTTACTGATTGCAGTATGAGAACAGCTTGAAATCATTCTGGCCTGAGAAATCAAATGATATGATTCTCCTCTTCTTCCTCCATAAAGCTTCTAGATCTGATGTACTCCATTTATCTAGGCAATCTGTTGCTTATGGAGGACATTGGATAAAGCTCTTCCTATCTGAGTGCAATCTGAATAACCGTTACATGCACACTTTTGGCTCTGAGCTCCTGACATTCTGCTTCAGTGTCCTACATGCAATCCACGCACAGTTGTGAGAAATAAGAGCCTGTATGAAGATGAAGAAGCAGCTTCTGAAGGCCTGACAGCAAGGTATTCAAAGGGCTGTGTAGCCTAGTAGAAGCCTCAGAGGCTTGAATAA
Source organism: Podarcis melisellensis (assembly GCF_964234715.1). Lineage (NCBI taxonomy): Eukaryota > Metazoa > Chordata > Lepidosauria > Squamata > Lacertidae > Podarcis > Podarcis melisellensis. The sequence goes on from NC_138532.1 coordinate 5,039,902, forward strand.
CCAAATGAGCTTGGCTTTTAGTCAGAGGAGAGATGGATTTGCAACAACACAGGACTTTCCAGCTAGGAGCTGACTGCAGCTGGAGAAGTCCTAAATTTTACCACTGATTTTTTCATTTGGGGTTTGGGGTTCACACCAAAATCATCACAGATAAGTACAGGATTGACTGGCATTGCCCAAAACAGTTTTCTTACACACAGAAAACTGCGTAAAGGCTTGTGATGAGATGTACATGTTATTATGATTCTGCACAATTTGTATTGGGAGTTTTGCAAATGTTATTTTTGGTGGTATGAAAACATCTCCATTGTGTAACAATGAAAATAATTGAAAATGCTGTATCAGCTTTCTTCAACCTGATGTACTTCAGATGTTGTAGTTTTGGACTACAATTTCCATTAATTCCCTGGACAGCTGTGATAGCTGGGGCTGATGACCCCAGCTCAGTGGCATAGCGTGGGTTGTCAGCACCAGGGGCAAGGCAAGTAATTTGTGCCCCCTAACCCGTGGATTTGCGCCCCTAACCCCCCAGATATTGCGCCTGGTGCGGCCAGCCCCCCCTGCACCCCCCACGATACGCCACTGCCCCAGCTGCAATCCAAACATGTGGAGGGCACCAGAATGAAGAAGAATGTGGTTTGGTATGGGATGAAAGGAGTCAATAAGAAGTTGTCTTCAGCCAATAAGGTATTTCCACAACAGCAGTTACTACCAAGGTGAAATAAAAGCCATCTTCAAGTTTGCTTAAACTAATGAGTCTGCTTTAATTAATCATATGCACTAAGAATTTCAGTTCAAGAAATCTGAGAAGACATTCTGGGTTCCTTATCAACACTCCCAAAGATTCAAACCTAAAGACTGTGATGATATTGGGCACAATCCAACAAATAACTCATGTTATAATCCTGCACAATACCAATTCATTTCAGTGCCCACTAGATATGGAAAGGTTGTAGAGTTTGGTTGTACAGAATGTGATTTGCAGGAAGAAAGTTCCAGGTTGAATCACTGACAACTCTAGATAGGGCTGGGAATGTCTCATCTGAAATTCTGGAGAGCCACTGCTTTTCAAGGAAGACAATACTGAACTTGTTTAAATAAATTATTTGGAATGAGACAGCTTCCTATGTACTTGTGATTGTGCCCAACAGCCATAATGATTGTGGTGTGTTACTCTTACACCCAGTGCTATTTTTCTAGAAAAAGAGGTGCTGGATCTCACCATGAACACTTTTCTCTTTTTCCCTTTTTCTCTTAGAATGGCAATGGTGCCCAACTCATAGCTGTCAAGTGTCCCTTGTTTGAAGGGACAGTCCCTTATTTCAGCACCATGTCCCGCTGTTGTCCCTTATTGATGGATGTCCCCTTAAATGTCCCTTAAAAGATGGCCCTTAAATTTCAAAGGAAGCAGCTCCTCTCCCTCCCTCCTTGCCGGCCAGGGAGGAGGGAGGCTCCAACTGTGTTGCTTGGCTGTGTTGCTCACCCAATAAGAAGTCTAAGAACAACTGGCGGGTGAGGCTTGTATGCCTTGTGTGTGGCTAGTTAATGCAAGCTGAGGGGTTTTTTGAATGCTGGACGCCATTTTGTTGCACATGCTGCTGCAAACTTTGCAGAGCAAAGCCAGGCTGGGGAGCCATCTTAAGTTGAGGCTGCATAGACCTTGTGGTGCATGTGATTCAGATTCTATTCAGTTGAACCTCTGGTTACAAAGTTGGTTGAACAACGTTCTTGAAGCTACTAGCATGTTTGACCAGACTGCAGGAGCACAGGAAGACTGGAGTGCCTGGAACAGGTGAGGCTGCATGTCCCTTATTTTGGCTGCTGGTCCCTTATTTTCAAATCTGTAAATTGACAGCTATGGCCCAACTGAGAAGTGCCAGAACCCACCTGAGAGGGACTGGAACTGAGCCAGTTGATTTATTCCATTTTGACACCAAACGCCCCCCTCCAAATAAAAATGCATTGTGGCTATACACACTCCGATATAGTTGCCCGAAAGTGGTTTAATTTTCCAATCTTTATAAAGATGGCAAATTTTAGGGGGAGGAAATAGCAAGTAATATCACAGTTTCACAAGTGTAGCACCAGACACAAAGATAGTGGAGTTCTCCAAACAAATCAAATAAATCCAATGAGTGTCATTCCAGAGCTTGAATCTATTATGCCAAGAGATAAAAGAGGGGTGGCTGTGGGTGGGTGTTGCTGTGTGTCGCTTATGCTGCTGATGGCTGTGTACATAGAATGGTGCAAGCTAACAATATTTATAATATTAAATCATATTTTAAGTTTCTAATTGTTTTGAAGTTATCTGGTTTACACTTGTAATTTAGTTGGTTGTAACCATTTCATTTGGCAGACATTGCAGCCACACATGTTTCTATAGGTGCTAAGCAATAATTCCATCATATATCTTAGACAATTAAGACCGTAGAGCTAAATCACTGAAATTTGTAAGGGATGATATATTTCTATCTGGTTTGGATAGCTTTGTATTAACTATGATTAATGTTTTTACAATTGGAGACCAAAGGAAATAATAAGGACTTGCTGCACATTATGGAGTGTTGCAGAATAGTTTTAATATTATTATGGATAAGAGGGGGTGAAATAAAAGTTGGCAATGCACTTTATGAGAAGTGGAAAATTATTAATTCATCTGGTAGTGACTAGAACATCATTCATAATGATGAATGCCAATGGAAAACGTGCCAGCACCATGGTTGTCTTCCACATTGTCTGAAAACTTACTACAGCCACTTGCCATGACAAAATACAAATGTTGGGATCATTTCACCCTTTTAAATTAAAGGCACAGGAACCCTCTCAGAATCTGCAGGTAACAATGGCATGTTTTAATGCATCACAATTTTTGTCCTCAAATGCTGGGAATAGTATTGCAACCTTGTATTACTGTTGTATTACAGTGTAGATTGTCAGCAGCGATTTTCTCTTTTCAGCTTCCTTGCCTTCTATGCAAGGTCAACCTAATATACCAGGTTCTACTCAAAGTAGGCCAACTGAAATGAATGGACTCAAGGTAGCAATGCCCATTGATTTATTTGGACTACTCTGATTACAACTTAGTTAGATGCAACCCATCTACAGTATTTACAAAACGGTGTATTCTGAAGATGCATAGTATAACTGTCAAAGAAATGTTTTCCCAGAACTGTCCAATAAATGCTTACAAATACATTTTAAAAATCACAAAATAGATAATATGAAACTCACATTAACAAACAAAGCAAGCAAAAACCTGATGGAGGTCGTGACTTACAAACACAATCCCACTAATTCATAACATTATTTTTAATGTTATTTTAACTTTTGGGGGGGGGGAGAATATATCACATTTTATACTTCTGGACCCCATAAGCTTTGCAAAACAGGCATTTGTCTTTTTCAAAACTGCTTTCACAACAACCCAGTGTATTTCTTCACTTGATTTAAAAGAAGCATGTATAAACGTGGAGATCAGTCATTTGGGTGCCTGGCTGAGATGAGATGTAATAAGGATGTTAGCTGTGATTTAAAGACACCAAGATGGGAAGGCTTTGTATGCAGATGAGCAACGAATGCAATAATTTACACAGAACAATATTTAACACACCCCCTCCCAAATTGTGATGGAGGAGTGAAAATGCATAAACTCTTCTCTGCCCAACCTAAATTTTAAAAAGCAATCTAGCAACTGCCAGGAAATCCTGAAACTCCGGAGTGATTAAATAAGTAGAAGTATAAATTATACTGCAGGGTTAATCAGCACACATGCTATTTGAAATTTCTCTCTTTTATAGAGAGAGGCATTCTAAAAGTGTGTGTGAGGGGGAGAGTCTTATCTAGTGAGCTTTTCACATCACATAAGGATAGTGTTTCACAGCACACAAACACACAAATCAGCAGCCCTCAGAGTGAGTAGGCCTTTGAGATGGTATTTCTGCCTCGTAGTCCAGGAGGGTTTTAAACTTTGCGGCATTGATCCATTATCTGAAAGAACAGCCTTCTGCAGTCAGGCTGTAGGGAATGCTCAGGTCATGGTTTGCTCCCTTGGATGCATTTATTTTAAGGTACAGAAAATTCTTGTTGCTCTTTCTTTCTTTGAAAGATTAAGTCTAATCTAAGCATTGCCCCTATGGAAATCTTGGATTTATTTCCCTCACCACTTAAAAGCAATAGCTTGAATTCAGGCAGCATTTATCACTGCTTCTGGCGCTTCTAAGGTACACTTCTAATAGCTTTCCCAATTGCAAATGCTACCCTAGTTCTATCCTTGCCCTGCTTCTGCTCCAAAGGCATTGCAGTAAGGACTGGGGGGTTGCGGGGGGGGGGGGGAGATAACAATAACTGAAATTTCTGTTGTGTGTTTTAAGGAACCAAAGGGAATATATTTTCAAGATCCCATTGCCACTCTATATGGGTTTGAGATACTTGTATAAGGAGAAGGGAATAAAGAGGCAAGGCACAATACCATATCCTACAATATTCCTCAGATGAAAATAGGGAAATTCCTCAAAATAGAAACCCTCCAACTGAGCCTACTTGACCCTCCATTTTGTGTGTGTCTCACACCCACCCACCCCTAGCATTTCTACCACCACTACAGCAAAGGGACACAGCGCGCGCACACACACACACACACACTTGACAGTCCTGAGAAAAACGTTTAATCCTCATTTTATTTTATTCTTTGGTATATTTACAAAAAGAAAAGCACACACCAATTTACAGTGGTACCTCAGGTTAAGTACTTAATTCATTCCGGAGGTCCGTACTTAACCTGAAACTGTTCTTAACCTGAAGCACCACTTTAGCTAATGGGGCCTCCTGCTGCTGCCGTGCCGCCTCCGCACGATTTCTGTTCTCATCCTGAAGCAAAGTTCTTAACCTGAAGCACTATTTCTGGGTTAGTGGAGTCTGTAACCTGAAGTGTCTGTAACCTGAAGCATATGTAACCCGAGGTACCACTGTATAAATTTTAGAAAGGTGCAAGATTAAACACAGGTGCACAAAGTTGGTTTTTAAAAAATAAATAAATAAATAAATTATTACTCCTTGCGCTCCACTCCCCCTTTCTTCCTGCCCAGCTGCTCATGGGAGGAGGCCGGCAGTGGCAGCCATGGAGAGACAAACACCAGCTCACCCTTCTCCCCAAGCTTGGCAACAGTGGCACTGGGTGGGGAAAATAGGGACATTCCAGGATCAAACCAGAAGCTGGAATGGCTTTCATAATTCTGGGACTTTCCCTGGAAAATAGGGACACTTGGAGGGTATGCAATACAGGAAAGTTAAACTAAGGCCACTTTACTGAATACAACACAGGGGGAAACAATATGTGTAGAAACGTTTAGCCCAAACTATCAGGTTCCTAAATCGGCAAGCATACCCTGTGGAAAGTGGTGTCACTGCAACTTTCCAGAGTTGAACCTTCTGAACTGACTCCATCCAGGCTGGCTATTGGATCCTCCTTGGCCAGAAGGAATATAAAAATGCTTCTGATCTCTAGTGTGCAGTAAATATCTTCCTGAGCTCAAGGTTTGCTTGTTCTGGTTTGTTCTATTGGTCCTGCCTCCTGGCTTGGCTCACGGCTCCAAACTCACCTTATTCTGCTACCCACAGCTCAGCCCTGACATCAATGCACACAAATGGACCTGCACATCAGAATCTTAATGCTTTCCCAGATAGCTGAAGGAGCAGTTCTTCACCTACTGACCTGCCCATGGCTGAAGTTCTTCCATAGAGGGCCTGCTCAGGTTCCTCTTCAGCAGAGGCACATCATACTTTCATGAGAGCCTGTGATGGTATCTTGAATTTGGAATGCCCTTCCCAAGATGACACACTTGGTGCTAACATTACAAGCTTTTCAGTACTGGTTAAAGACCTGCCTATTTGTCCAGATGTTTTTGATTTTAGATTACTTGAATTTTGCTATATATTGCTTTTTATGGCTTTTAATTTTTATTTGTCTTATCTTCTGTTATGTTTACTTGATGGCTTTAAAGTGCATTTATATTTCTTTTCTTTTTGCACATCCTGGAATCTTTTGAAGAATGGTGGCTAATAAATATTTAAAACCATTAAATAAAACAAAAATTTCCTTAAGATCATATCAAGATTTCCACAAACCTCTGCATATTGATTGGTATTTTGTGTGCAGATTTGTTCACCATGTGAAAATTAATGAGAATGAGTATGCTCTTAATACACCATTCTACACACTGAAAATGTACTTAGCCTGACCAAAAAAATGTATGCCACTATGGCAGGAAATGAAGACATTTTGAGGTTGATGGTGCCCTGGAAATGTCATGAGAACTTGTGAGAACTTCCAAATTCTGCTGTATTATGATGTTACCTCTGCTGATTACTATTATTATTTTAATCCAGACTATACAGATATCCACAGACATCCATGGAACCAACTCTTTAAAGTACATTAGATAGTTGTGATACATTATCTGGTCCAATAATCAGAGACACACTTGCATTTGTCTTTATGACTTCTAATCACAATTGATCAAAGCCACTATTCATTCAGACTCATTTATTTGATATGACCTTCATATAGTAAGTACATTGTTAAAACACATCCATAAGAAAGTTGTGTTATCCTGCAATATTGAGCTCATCCAAACAAAGTTGTGATGTCACTTCTACCCTCTTTGTAATGTCTTCTTTCACTTCCATGAATAAGTGATCTATAAGTGGAATTAATAACAATAACAACAATTTCCTTAGGTCTTCTCTTCATGCTCTAGTCCATAGATCCTTAGACTTGCGGTGTCTAGAACTTAATGCACTGGCTCTGGCATAGTTCATGGTTTAACATGTGTTAATTAATTATTATGCACTGTATGCTTCTGAGCATTCAAGTAATTATAGGGGCAGCACTCCCAGCTTTAGTTTACTTTGGTTGAAAGTGTCAGGTTCCAGGTGTAAGATGTCTCATTAGCAGGTGATGGAGGTGAAGACTCTGAACCTGAACAGGAGTACCCAGGGCCAGTTCCAGAACCACTGCCCCCGCCTTCTCCTCAGAGTACCCCACTGCAGAAGACCCAGGAAGACCTGAGGCTCCTTCACAGTAGCAGATTGTTGGAGAAGGCTAGGTCTCGTTCAATCAAACAGCATCTTGTAGCACAGGGGCTGCTGGCAATTAGGCTGCACCTGAGAGCCAGTGTGGTGTAGTGGTAAAGAGCAGTGGACTTGTAATCTGGTGAACCAGGTTCGATTCCCCGCTCCTCCACATGCAGCTGCTGGGTGACCTTGGGCTAGTCACACTTCTCTGAAGTCTCTCGGCCTCACTCACCTCACAGAGTGTTTGTTGTGGGGGAGGAAGGGAAAGGAGAATGTTAGCCACTTTGAGACTCCTTAGGGTAGTGATAAAGTGGGATATCAAATCCAAACTCTTCTTCTGCTGCTGCTATATGATGGCTGTTTCAGCATTTTCCTTGTGCTGCTACAGGACGTCCTGAATCTTGTCTTGTTGCACAGCATGACATTAAGTATGCTTGAGACATAAGCAGTACAGTGGTACCTCGGGTTACAAACACTTTGGGTTACAAACACTTCGGGTTACAAACTCCGCTAACCTAGAAGTAGTTGCTCCGGGTTGCAAACTTTGTCCCAGGATGAGAACGGAAATTGCCCACTGGCGGCAGCGGGAGGCCCCATTAGCGAAAGCACGCCTCAGGTTAAGAACGGTTTGGGGTTAAGAATGGACCTCCAGAACGAATTAAGTTTGTAACCCGAGGTACCACTGTATTTGTAATACTTACGCATATATACAAGCAGAGCCCAGTGGAGGCAAACATGCACTCAGTAAGCTGACACCAGATCTATAGCAACCACCATCTTTAAACTGCTTCAACTTCCTCCAGCTATGATCTATACACTCACAGAACCTGCTGTCCTTTTTCAGCTGGAGCATGTCATTTTCTGCATATGCTGGTGGGGTTCTCTCCTAACCGTTGTCAGAGAGTCCTAGAAATCAGGGGACACTCACTTGACCTTATCTTCCATTGATGAAATACCAACCACTGACCTAGACTGCTAGTCAGAATGCAACCATAACTAGGCGAATCTTTACTATATCAAATCTGCCCAGCTCAGTACTTGCTCATAGTAGCTCTCCTATGCTTTTAACATTCATCCTCAGCATACCTGAGTGAATTAAGTAAAAACTTGATTCAACTTTTTTTTAAAAAGTTCATTTTTTCACTTGAAGAAAAACCTCCAGTGTTTTTCAGCAGTGCAGGCAGCATTTGGACAGCTTCACCTTGGAATACCCATTGGAAGACATCTTCTTCCAACACAAACAAGCACTGGAAACCTAAGGTAGATACTATGAAGCTGCTAATGGCTTGTATTTAACATACAAACAAGAATCCCCACCACTCAGCCACCTCTTAATTATTTTAAAGTTAGGAAAGATAGAATACCAGCAATGTGTGTGTGTGTGTGTGTGTGTGTGTGTGTGTGTGTGACAGACAGACAGACAGACAGAGGGGTAGTTGGTCTTATAAAGATACTACTCTAATACTGATTATGAACGAAAGGGGATCCCTTTTACTTTCCCTACAAAAGCTGTTGGAATTGCAATTTCACAGGCTTAATCCACTCTAGAGAGACTCCTGTGCCAGCAAATTAATAATGGGAAATACAGAGCAGCTTAGAACCCAAAAGAAAAACTGAAATGGCCAAAGCAGAGAGGGATTCCAAAACATATCCTCTTTGTCTGTTTGTTAGCACAGATACATTGGAAACCTTGGGGCTTGTTCACACCCTTAGCAAATATACCACTTCTCTCAGAAGGCCCAATCTAATTTTCATTGAGGTAAGGTAAAAGGTAAAGGACCTCTGGATGGTTAAGCCCAGTCAAAAGCGACTATGGGCTTGGAGTGCTCATCTCACTTTCAGGCTGAGGGAGCCAGCGTTTGTCCACAGACAGCTTTCCAAGCCATGTGACCAGCATGACTAAACCACTTCTGGTGCAACGGAACACCATGACAGAAACCAGAGTGCATAGAAATGCCATTTACCATCCCGCCACAGTGGTACCTATTTATCTACTTACACTGGCATGCTTTACCCTACTGCTATGTTGGCAGGAGCTGGGACGGAGCAACAGGAGCTTACTCTGTCATGGGGGTTTGAACCACGGACCTTCTGATCAGCAAGCCCAAGATGCTCAGTGATTTGGACTACAGCACCACCCGCATCCCTCACTGAGGTATCTGCAGTTAGGTAGATGTCTGAGGATGCACCGTAGTTCAGTGATAGAACACATGCTTTGCATACAGATTGTCCTGTGTTCAATAGTGGCTCTCTAGTTTTAGGTGACAGGTGGTGGGAAAGGAATGAGTAGACTGAGAATGGCCAGAGCCAAAACTGAGTGGGCCTTCTCCTTTTCTCCTCTGCCTTCTCCCCTTCTCACCAGTGGATCTCCAGAGAAGGGCCATATTACTCCTGCCACAGTACACAAGTGATATTTTGCAGATTGGCATTTATTTATTTATAATCCCAACCATTTATGTGTCACCTGATTTCAGTAATCTTGAAGTTGTGTACAAGTAGATCAATACACAAAAATATTAATACTAAATTAAAAATCTAAAATCATAATTCAGTTAAAATCCCTGCCAGAAGGAAAAAAGAAGTCTTTGGTTGGTGCTGGAAGCTCAAGAAGATGGTAGTGTGTCTTGCCTCAGTTGTGAGAACCATAAAATTGGGCCCACAATACTGAACACATGACTCCAGGTGAATAGGAGATGTGCATCCAAGCCATGGAACAATGGCTGCTCTGGAATTAGGAACATAGGAAGTTGCCTTATACTGATTCAAAACATTGGTCTATGTAGCTCAGTATTGTCTACACAGAGTGGCAGCAACTCTCTGGGGTTTTAAACAAGGTTCTCTCCCAACCTTACCTGTAGATGCCAGGGATTGAACCTGGGACCTTACGCATGCAAAGCAAATGCTCTACCACTGAGCAATGGTCCTTTCCAAAGTTTTGCACAAAATTAAGCTGAGATTCATGCAGCCCTATAGCCACAAATTGCACACAGCTGGATTGGAACAGTACTGGGCTAGGTGGGGAATAGTCTGGCCTAGTATGACAGCTTCCATACCCTCCAACATTTCTCCAGCGAAAATAGGGACATCCCATTTCATAATGATAATTTTACTGTTTAAACATCTTACTGGGTTGCCCCAACCACAATGGGCAGCTTCCAACATATATATATCTAAACATAATAAAACATTAAACCTAAAACACCCCACTTCTCTATAAAGGATTGCTTTTAGACGGCTCGGAGGTAGGATAACTCCATACTCTCCAGCATTTCTCCAGTGAAAATAGTGACATCCTAAGGAAAAATGGGACATTCCAGGATCAAATAAAAAACCGGGACTGCTTCTCTAAATCAGGGATGACCCTGGAAAATAAGGACACTTGGAGATCCTGAGCTTCCTGTGCGGATCATGAGGCAGCTTTGAATTTTGCCATTCATATCATTACAGGCACTGCTAACCTGCAAACACAAACCACCCCTGACAAATTTGGCTCAAGCAGAATTATGTGAATCCTATCAAATGTGTCTTGCAAGCAGGCTGAATTGAATTGAATATATGTTCTATAATTCTTCTGTTATCATGACTTTAAGGGGTGTGATGAAACAAGAAGCGAATTCTGCATCTTCTTAATGGTTCATATTGTGAGTGAATCAGGTATCCACATGATAATAAAAAGCTATGAATGTTATAAGGCATAGGCAAGCAAACTGTGCCTATTTATTTGCCTCGGTAGATGCTTCTGATTGTGAAGTGCTATCCACGTTCATCTTTTTTTCTTCTTCCATAAGACAGTGATTTCCACCCCCTCTTGCATTTATTGCTTCCATTTCAGTTTACCCGATAACTCCAAGATCTCCTTTATCCCATCTCTTCATTCAATTACAGCCAAAGAATGCATATAACTTCTGCAGGCAGTTTCTATACACTTTGTTTAGCAATCTTCCTAATCATGATCTGAAGCAAAATCCAATTACAGGCAGACGGTGGTGTCCATTAGATTCCTATTAGCAAAGATAAAAGCTATTCCTGCCCTCCCTCTTTTGCTGTCTTGCAACCTCCCACTCTGAAAGCTCAAGAAATAATAGCAAAACACAGGGCTGCTGAAAGGTCATCAATAGGGACAACAAAACTTTTTTGGTCCCTTGAAATTAAAGGTTCTCTTTGTAGCCAACCCCAGAAGTGGCTAATGCTCATTAAAAGCTGGTTTTAGAGGCACTCTGAAGGCTGCCTCGCCTCACACAAGTGAGTTGCTGATTGCTTATTGAGTATAAACCACAACACTGAAATCAGATCAGACACTTTTCCTAACATGTCAATGTAGATATTGATCCCCAACACTTAAAAGTGGGAGGAGCAGGTGTTTCAAAGTTGCTGAAAGCAATACCTTCTGTTCTAGAAACACTGACTCCTAATCCAATACCAGACAGTCATTTGGATTTTTGTTGATTGAAGCCAGTGGTTGATACACAAAAGCAGGAATGGGGAACCGGTGGCTGTCTGGATGTTGTTGCACTCCAGCTCCCATCAGCCCTAGCCAATATGGCCAATGGTCAGGGATAATGGAAACTGCAGTCCAGCTATCCCCAGAGAGTCACAGGTCCCACAATCCTGTGCTATAGAAATGCACAGGACCCTTATAACTTACAGGTTCAGTTACCGTCATTGTTCTACAGAAGTGGGGCTGTCTTTGATGGGAGAGGACGTGTCAGGAAACTGAGTACCGTATTTTTCGCACCATAGGACACACTCTTTCCCTCCTAAAAAGCAAGGGGAAATGTGTGTGCGTCGTATTGAGCGAATGCAGGGGGGAGGCAGGCGGGAAAAGCCCCCAAGAGCCACACACAAGCTCCGTGCACTCTTGCGGGCTTTTTCCCAGGAGGGAGAAGGGATTGACTGGCTGCATCAGTCCCTTCTCCCACCTCCCAGGAAAGCCAGGAGAAGCCGCGATCTCTTTAAAGGGGTTGCGTGGCTTCTGCAGGATTTTGGGAGAGGTGAGGAAATCCCCCCACCTCCCAGGAAAGCCAGGAAAGCTCTGCGCAGCGTCTCCCGGCAAGGAGAGACTGCACGGGGCTAAAGGGGAAGCTAAAGGGGATGCCTTGGCTTCTTCCATAGCTGCGCACAACTCCTCCGGCAGGGAGAGGTTGTGCGCAGCCTGTACACTGCTCTTTGGGGCTGGGGGGGGGAAAGATATTTTTCTTGATTTCCCTCCCTAAAAACTGGGTGCGCCCTATGGTCCAGTGCGCCCTATGTTGCGAAAAATACGGTAGTTCAAAACATGGAAGCCATTTGTGCGTTTATTTCAATTTAACACTTTTGAAAAAGAGTTGTTGTATCTGGGGAACAAAATATGTTGGCTAGAAACAGGGCCTCTTAAGAAATTCAGGTACTAAGAAAGGAATGGATGGAAGTGGGGTGTCAGTGGGGTGTCAGTGGGTGAGAGCCTGCAAGGTGAGAACTGGCAATGTACTCCAATGAGTTTCTCAGTTTTGTTTATTGCTGTTTTTATCTGACTTCAATGTCTTTGGCAGCATAAACAACATACACTAAAGTCACATTTAAAGTCCTCACACTCCTTTGTATGGAATTCTGGGAGCTATAGTTTACGCCTCATGGAGCTACAATTCCCAGCACTCTCAATGACCTGCATTCTTCTTCCTCATTTACCTACCTACCTGCTATTCTATCCTTATATTGGAGTTGGCATATCTGCCTTTTGACAGCCATCTGAACTGCAGTGTGACGACAGCATTACAATTTAATGTATACAGGAAGAAATGTATATTTTCATGAAAATAATGTATGAAACTGCATTATATTAGGGAAAATTCTTTGCAAAAAAAAGTATATACTAGGCAACATTGCATACATAAATGCATGGATTAGGATAAATGTGCCTGCAAATGCATATGAATTTTCCTGAAGATTTTCTAAAAGAAAAATCACATACAAATGTGGATGTGGCAAACAGAACATAAGAATGGAAAAATGAGAAACCAATAGAACTTGAAATTGGCAGATTCATCCACCCATAATTTCTAACAGTTTTCTGTTCTTTTTAAATCTAGTATATCTTCAAGAAGAAATATCACTGTCTTTGCTGTTAAATCAATGGAGGACAGGCTATTACAGAGTAAATGAATACAGTATACAGCAACTGGAACAGAGCCTTCAGCAATGAGTAATAGTGGGGTGAGGGGGGAAGGCAGCAATCTTTTGTATGAGAATAGGGATTGTTATTAGTGTTGGAGGGTATGTTAATCTTTTTGCTCAGCATCATTGAATTCCATTAATCCCAGTAAACCAAAAACCAAAAATCCAGCTTTGTGTTTTCAAGAAGAAAGCTGGCAAATGAATACACTGAACCTGCAACAGACCTGCTCCAGGTATATGATAGGTAGCAGCAGATGAAACACACTAAACAAGGCATGGGAAAGTTTTTCATCCCAAGGGCCATGCTCCCTTCTGAGCTAATTTCCAAGGGCCACATGCCAGTGGTGTGGAGGGGCCGGAAGCCTGAACTATTAATGCAAAATTCACCTTGGTACAGAAGCGTAGTTTTTACCCACACACTGACACACCCATCTCTAGCCTTCATTCAGGCAAGCATCATTAGGACTCGAGAGGACACCAGACAGCCAAAAACATTCAAAGACAGTTCAAAGGAGGGGTTTGGTCTGGTGGCAGTTCTAAGGACTGTATAGAGAGGAAGTCTGCATTTGGGCCTCAGGCCTGAGGTTACTCACAATGAATGACCAATCTACAAAATAATATTCCTTAAAGCAGGGACAAAAATCAGACTACTTTGCTGCTGCTGCTGCTGCTGCTGCTTCTTCTTCTTCTTCTTCTTCTTCTTCTTCTTCTTCTTCTTCTTCTTCTTCTTCTTCTTCTTCTTCTTCTTAAATGAACCTCAAGATTCACTAGCTAGATCCAGGTGGGGAAAAAATGACTGGGCTGTAAGGTGACCATAAGGAACAGGGAGCCTCTGAGCACATGCTCCGCCAAGAAACCCATTTTCAAGTAGTTGAATTGAGTCAGGAGAGGCAAGGCAGCAAGCGGAGGCTGAGCAGTGTTCACTGGATGGTACAAGTGATGTCATGATGTCATGTGGCATGTGCATGCTTCTGGGCGCCCACAAACCCAAATTGGTGCCTCTGGTTTCCATGGCTTTCACCCCATCAGTCTCAGTAGACACCAGTTACTTCTGCTTCCTACATTGGCACTGAAAGTATCTAAGGGAGCCTAATGATGCCTGGGTGGGGGCAGTAAACAATTGTGGAATTTCACAACTATCACACAAAGGGAAATTCTTCTCTTTTCAAAGCTTGAGTATTTTTCTTACACACACACAGACACAAGCTGGGATTTGTGTTCATTCCTAGATCCACTTCCTTCTGGGTATGAAATAAAATATCCACACTTTTATGCTCTGTAAATCACTGCTCCTGCATCGGCACCAGTGGAAAAAAGCTGATTTATTGCAGCTTGGTATCTGGCCTGCATTCTTTACATATCTAGCAACAAAGTACATTTTAATGCTTCTTCACTTCACTATCGTATCTATGAAGCAAGGAAGGGCATTTTTTGAGGCAGATGAAATATTGCCAAAATGTAATTTATTTGAAATATACCTGCACGCTGGCTGGTGACGTTGGGTTGTATTGCCATGGACTTTGATGCTCTGAGCATGTCTGGACATCCAGGTTTCAGAATGAACATGTAGGGAGGAATTTCACTGTTATAAAGTTCCTTCAGTATAAGCACTACTGCTTGCCCAATGGAATGGTCTGTGCTCTCCTCCCACCACTCACTGTTCTGGGATTCTCCCAATACCCCCACCAAGTCAGTCTGGAGGGTGGGGCACACAAGGGGAGGAGAGGGGAAAGCCCCATTGCACTAGTGGGAGTCAATGCATGGGCTTCAACTAGCAGTTGGATCTGGCACACGTAGCTCAACATCTTTAAAAACGACTTGCACAAAGGAATTGAGGGGACACTCATCAAATTTGCAGATGATACCAAACTGCAGAAGACAGAATTGGGGTTCAAGATGACCTTAACAGATTAGAGAACTGGGTCCAAACAAAATGGAATTCAACAGAGACAAATGTAGGGATCTACACTTAGGCAGGAATAACCAGCTACACAAATATAAGATCGAGGACACCTGGCTTACTAGCAGTACATGTGAAAACAATCTAGGAGTCTTGGTAGACTACAAGCTTAACAAAATTCCTTCCATACTCTTACCTCTGACACTGATTCTGGGTTGGCTAGAGGAGCTAGGACAACAGTTGCCGACCTCATAATACACCAAGGTGGCTGTGAAAGGTACAGTGCACACAATTCCTGCCGCCACCACCCGGAGGAGAAAGAGACAGGAAGAGATGAAATTCTTGACCTAACCACTTCAGATCCAAGACTACTGACCATGGATGATTATTCTGATAGCCCGCTTACTACCTTCCATGGAGACAATATTGGAGAAAGGGAATTGCAGTCTGGAGAAGGAAAGCTGAGAAGGAAAGCTGAGTGTAGTCAGACATGTACTCTGGACTTTAAGAAGCCAAATTTCAAAAAGCTTAAGGAGCTACTGGGTGAGATCCTGGGGTCAGAAATACTCAAAGAGAAGGGAGTCCAAGATGGATGGGAGTTTCTTAAAAGAGAAATATTGAAGGCCCAAATGCAGACAATACCAACAAGAAAGAAAAGTGGGAGGCATCTAAGGAAACTAGTGTGGTTGCATAAAGAGTTTACAGATGAGCTGAGAGTTAAGAAGGGCATGTAAAAGAAATGGAAGAAAGGGGAAATCACAAAGGAGGAGAGTACAAGAGTAGCCAACAGTTGTGGGTGAAGGTCAGGCTGGCTAAGTTTAGAATGAGCTCAGGCTTGCAAGAGAGGTTAAAAATAATTTTAAAAGGTTTCTTTGACTATGTCTGAAGGATGAGGAAGTAGAAGCAAGGGGTAGGTCCTCTGCTTGGAGAAGTCAGAAAAATGGTATTGGGTGATACAAAGAAGGCAGAACTACTCAACACCTACTTTGCCTCTGCTTTGACCCAAAAGGAAAATGATACCCAGCCTGGTGGGTATGTAAGATGTAAGAAGGAAGCTGCAGCCCTATATGAAAAGAGATATTAAGGGAACATCTAGCTACTTTAAATGAATTCAAACCTCCAGGGCCTGACAAGCTGCACCCAAGGGTACTAAAGGAACTTGCGGATGTAATTTCACAGCCTTGTCTATGATCATTGAGGAATTCTTGGAGAACAGGTGAGGTCCCTGCAGACTGGAGGCAGGCAAATGGTGTCCCCATCTTCAAAAAGGGGGGAAGGAAGACCCCGGTAAATACTGGCTGGTGAGCTTGACATTGATTCCAGGATAGGTCCTAGAACAGGTAATTCAACTGTCTGTCTGTGAGCACTTAGAAAAGGATGCTGTGATTACTAAGACCCAGCATGGGTTTCTCAAAAATAAGTAACGTCAAACGAATCTTATTTCTTTTTTTGATGGAGTTATAAACTTGGGTGGAGTAATAATGGAGCAAGCTTGTTTTCTCCTGCTCTGGACAGTAGGACTCGAACCAATGGCTTCAAGTTACAAGAAAGGAGATTCCAACTAAACATTAGGAACAACTTTCTGACAGTAAGAGCTGTTTGACCGTGGAACCGTCTCCCTTGGGAGGTTGTGGACTCTCCTTCCTTGGAGGTATTTAAGCAGAGACTGGATGGTCATCTGTCATGGATGCTTTAGCTGAGATTCCTCCATTGCATAGGGTTAGACTGGATGACACAAGGTCCCTTCCAATCTACAATTCTATGGTTCTAATCTTTCACTATCACAGAACATTTCCACAGCAGAACAAGTATACCTCTAAGTGACTATAATTTAGTGCAACTGGATACAACACAATGTCAGGAGATCAAATCATGGACTTCCCACGATCTCATCTAGCTTGGCCCTCGTACTCTGCTTTGGAGCAGAACCAACCTTCCATCAATCAGTCCCTGAAAACAGTGGGCAAGGATATCTCAGGAAATCTACTCCAGAGCAAAGATTTTTTTAAAAAACTCCAGGCAATATTCTTTTCAACAAATAAACATTTTTTATATATATTGAGGGGGAAAACATTTAGTCTAAATGCATTCTAAACAGTAGGATGGCTTTTATGTTAACTGTATCTTGGAGGGAATGGAAAGGCTTGCTGAGACAGAAGCATAAAACTGACTTTGATGCAGAAGACAATGAAAAGCTTTATTTACATTCTTTCTGTGTGAGCAGCTGACTCCATATGGCCAGGACCGCGGATTAGAGCGCAGCAGGGAGAAGGTGAAGGGGGTTACTCAGCTCTCCTTGTACAAATTATATTCTTCCAGAACACAACACAGCTCTCACCTTTCATGCTTTTAACACTTCACTTCCCCACTGAAGCCCATTGTGATCTAAAGTCAAATTTGTTTCTCAGCTAAAGCTGCCCTGGCATCCATCAATAACACTGAAGTAAGATAACGCTGAGCAATTGTGCAATTCTCAAATGGTGTTGAGATGAGTGGGTGTCTGGTATGAGGAGGGGAGTGGGGTGCCAGATGATGGATCAATCCAGAGAAACAATATGTGAACTGCACGGAAAGGGTTCATTTAACAACTCTTACATCCCAGTCCTCTGCATTGTTTATCCATTTCTATTAATCACGTTTATTACTAGGTAAGCATGTAGAAGAACATATATAAAACAGCAGAGTTGTGGAGCCCATTTCAGTGCACAGGGCACATTCCCTTCTAGGCAACTTTCAGTGGGGGCTGCCAGTGTTGGGTAGATCGAGAATAAAATGTAGCCCAAGCAATTAACGTCTCTTTAGCCTTTTTATAGTAAGCCAGTTCTCTCTCTCTCTCTCTCTCTCTCTCTCTCTCTCTCTCTCACACACACACACACACACCTCTGTCCATTCAAGCAAGGGATACAAGAAATACAAACCACAATATTACAAACAATAAAAAGTACGTTATTACAATACAAATGCATTAAATGTACTTGTATAACCAACATAAGCAATAGCTAGCAAAGCTATTCTGAAGAAGCCTGGTTGAATGATGGTTGCCGTAAAAAAACCAAATTGTTGGTACCACCTTAACTTCTAGGAGGAGTGCCCTTCAAAGTGTGAGCACCACCTAAGGTTGGGTGGATCTGTGTACATGTCAATTTCTCATTGTTGAAATCTGAAATTCACTTTCCCTCCTGAAAATTAATCAGTATTTTCCTACAATTTCCTCTAATATACACAATTATGCAAAGCCACCCCCTCTAAAAGAATGCAATATTGTATGTTATTTTCACTATGTACATACGTAGGCACACTTTTAC
This sequence comes from Podarcis melisellensis, assembly GCF_964234715.1. Lineage (NCBI taxonomy): Eukaryota > Metazoa > Chordata > Lepidosauria > Squamata > Lacertidae > Podarcis > Podarcis melisellensis. Next base: position 5,058,328 of record NC_138532.1, read on the forward strand.
CCACACATTATTTGGCTAGAGTACTATGCATTGCAAAATTCAGAGAAGCAGAAATTTTGAAGGCCAGCTGTGTTTTGGTTCACACATTGTTTTAGAAAGTGTGGAACAGAGTCATCTTTAAGTGGAATCAGATTTCTCCCTCATCCCTGGTGTGACCACATTGTGGGCATGTTGTTGACCCTGGGGGTTTGAACAGTATGGTAAAGTGGAAAGGTGGACTCTAAGCTAAGCAAGTCGAGGGCTATTAGGGATTTATATACAAGCAATGATTCTCCCCTTCCAATGGCAAGATTTATTCCTCATAGGCACATGAGTGTGATTTTCTTGCAGATCATGGCTGGGGAGGAAAATGATAAATCTCCTCTCTGTGTGCTCTGCAGTCCAGATGATAATCCCCTCAAGCTTCTAATTAATTAAAGAAAATCCACAGGCATAGCTGCACTCTGCACATTTAGCATATTCTTTTGTTCTGGAGCTTCAATCAGCAGTTGGCAGCGCTATCTGGGAATGATGGAGTGAAAAACAGGGAGCCCAACAGTGGGTGGGGCCAGAGCCAGTGACAGGCACAGACAACTTATTCCAATTGCATTGCAATCCTCCTCCTTTTTGGTTCTGCAATGGCAACACCAAGACTAAGGAGGAGAAAGCTGATATGACCACCAATCCCCTGAACGGACTCCTCTGAAGGGGAGCCAGTGTGAGGTGGTGGTTAAGAGCAGCGGCCTTGTAATCTGGTGAACTGGGTTCGATTCCCCGCTCCTCCACATGCAGCTGCTGGGTGACCTTGGGCTAGTCACACTTCTCTGAAGTCTCTCAGCCTCACTCACCTCGCAGAGTGTTTGTTGTGGGGGAGGAAGGGAAATGAGATTGTTAGCCACTTTGAGACTCCTAGGGGAGTGAAAGGCAGGATATCAAGTCCAAACTCTTCTTCTTCTTCAGTGGGAAGGCAGGTAGGTGGTGGTTGGCTGAGGACAGATTGAGGTTGGTGGGGAAGTGCCCCCTTTGTCTTAATAGACCAGCCTCCACTGGTTGCAGAGGGAGAGGAATGGGGGATTAGGGCAAGATAAATGTTTTCTGGATTCCACACCATCCCTTAGCATATTGATAAATAATCAAGCTGAGCCACAGAAAATGAAATATCTCATTCCAATGAGCATTTGAAGATAAATGATGGGAAATGAAAATCAACAGCAATGTTTCAACGGAAAATTGTTTCGTGCTGCCTCCACAATATTGAAGTGGGCCACAAAATGTTACAACATTCCCATTCCAGCATGCAGATTTGTCTTTATTCCATTACGTTTTGATCATGCCACATTTGAGGGGTTTCTAAAATGCAGCATTCAATTGCAATAGACAAAAGAGGAGCTTCAGAGAATAAACAAGAATTGAAAGAGAAAAGCGCCCAAGCCATTGTCCTCTCCTTCGAGTTTTCCCCACCTCCACCTCTGGCCTCACATGGCTTTGAACTGAGACCAAGTCTGGCGTAGTATTTTGTGTGTCAGACTATAGCTGGGAGGACCTAGTTTAGAATCCATTAATTTTATTGCATGACCTTGGGAAGGTCACCACCCATCAGCTGAATCTTCCTCACAGAGCTGTTGTGAAGAAAAACTGGGAAAGTGCAGAAATGGTCTTCAGCTCATTAGAAAGCCGGGGGGGGGGGTCACAGACATGGGGCCAAATGCAGCCCTCCAGACCTTGCCCCATGGCAACGCTGCACTCTTCACAACCCATGCAAGTGTTTTTGCCTGGCTAGAATCTGTCCTCATATTTCTGATAGTGTCTCTTGCTTGCCTGAGTATATGAGTTGTGCGGAAACCAGCCTTCTATACAAAGGTGAACTTTGCATCTGCTATTCTGCCCACTTTGGCTCAGCCATGTTTCCCTAGGAAGTCTGCCGAGAAGGGAACGTGGTCATTGAGCTGAAAAGGGTTTCCCACCACTGCCTTAGAGGAAGAGCTGACAAATAAATCAGCAGCAGCAGCAACAACAGACAACTGAATGCCAATAAAAGGATGAAATTCAATGGCAACATCAGTCTTCAAAGATGTGACAAATTAGATAGGGCCAAGCTCAGATTAAAAATACTCTTTTTAATTTGCTGAGGATTCGTGTATAATCTTTCTAATTCTCTGATCTCGCAAATATCATTATGATTGCTAATGATAACCTTTCATGCTGTTCTCCCCACAGCAAACTTAAATATTATTTACAGACTAAAAGAAAGGGGGGGAGTAAATAAAGAAGATTGGCTTGCTTTGATTGCTGCTTTCGTGAACTGCTTGACTGATCAGGCACTAACCAGGAACAATTATTAAAGCATTTATCTGCACAAGATTTTTCATCTGTAACTTTGCAATAAAAAGGACCCATGAAATAACTGCTCAAATAAACGTTTTTATATTGTTTTCTTTGACAAAATAATTAGATATCCCTCTCTTTAAAAAATAAATTAAAATAAGTGCTAGCAACTGTCAGGTTGGACATTATTTCTGCCTTGTTTGCTTCAGATTATCTGCACAGCAAGATAGGCCTGTTACCTGAATAATGTTTATCCACTACATTTTTTTCGGGGGGGGGGTGTCATCAGCAGCAACGAGAAAAGCCAAATGTGCACTGAGATAACAGTAGAGATGAAATCCAAAATGAGAGAATAGCCAAAGGAAATTAATGTGAGGCAGGGAGCCTTTGCTGAAATGGTTTTGATGCCTGCCAGACACTTCTTCGTTTAGGAAAGCATGTAATTTTGCATAAATATATAATTTTATAGTTTTTAAAGTCTGTTGATTTTTACCAGTATTTTTAAATATTTTATAAAGTACCCAGTAGTGTATGATTGATTTTGGTTTTTATTTTATTTTTTGTTATTTTTCTTATGTACATACATGTTATTTGTTATTTTTGCTACTTTAGGTTTGACAACTTATTTATTAATTTATTTCATTTATTAGCTGCTTCCCATAAAACATGAGACTGAAGTGATCTAACAATATATATAAATCTGTATACAGGCTGAATCATGGACTCCCTAAGCATCCCAGACCTTCTGTGGCCGCTGTCGCACAAAACAACAACAACCTAGCACAATGTTTCTTTTTCTCCTGAGAAATTAAAACAAGCCAAGTGGAAAAATACCCAGCCCAAGCAGGGACAGAGTGGAGAGGTGTGGGGGTCCTTCATTTTAACCAACAGATCTAGCTTTAAACCCCCCCCTAAAAAAAGCACTCTAATCACAGTGATTTGGAGGAAGGATTAGAAAAGGTGGGAGGAATTCAATGCTGTGATCTTCTGATTGTTGTGTCAGCATAAGCATTTCTGCTTGGTAGACAGAATAATTCCAGCTCAACCCCTCCCCCCCGCACGCACACTGGGGATTCTCCCAACGTGGGGATTTGGGGGAGGTGTTGGGGTACACAGGGGGATGAGTGGGGGAAGCCAAATTGCTAGCACACAGTGTTGCTTCAATCTGGCTGATTTCACCCCCTTTTTCTCAGGGATCCATTTCTTTCCCCATTGCAAGTCCCCAAAGTCTGTGGCTCACCTCCCACCAATGAACCTTGGGTTAATAAAGCCCTTGTTGTGGAGTGACATTTCCCCATCTCAGCCTTTCCTGGGAACAGGTGCTATCTTTTCCACCACTGCCTTCTTCTATGCAAGTTCATGGAGAGAGAGAGCTTTCTTCCAGGGGTTAAGAAGCTGTATCCACAAAGGTCCATATGCAGAAGCCCCACCCCAACGAATGATGGTTGGAGTAACAGGATCCCTTCTCCTCCACCCCAGTCCTATGGGGGCTGTATGCTCTTTTCCCCAGCACCCTGCCCCCCCCCAACGATTCCTATTGGACCCAGTGTTTTCAAACTGGGAAAAAACCCAAAGAGCAGCTTCAAAGCAAATCAGAGACAAAAGCATAAATCCATCATGGCTGTATTGCCCTGCAGTATCAGAGGCAGTGACATGGTTGGTGCTGTGGGTTAAACCACAGAGCTTAGGGCTTGCTGATCAGAAGGTTGGCAGTTCGAATCCCTGTGACGGGGTGAGCTCCCGTTGCTCGGTCCCTGCTTCTGCCAACCTAGCAGTTCGAAAGCACATCACAGTGCAAGTAGATAAATAGGTACCGCTCCAGCGGAAGGTAAACGGAGTTTCCGTGCACTGCTCTGGTTTGCCAGATGTGGCTTAGTCCTAGTGGCCACATGACCCGGAAGCTGTACGCCAGCTCCCTCGGCCAGTAAAGCGAGATAAGCACCGCAACCCCAAAGTTGTCCGCGAGTGGACCTAATGGTCAGGGGTCCCTTTCCCTGTACCTAACAGAGGCAGTACACCTCTGGGTACCACTTAGTGGAGATCATGAGCAGGACTCACTTATGTTGGCTTCCCAGAGAAACAGAATGCTGAAGTAGATGCACCAGTATGATCCAGCAGGGCTCTTATGTCCTTATGCCTATCAACTGTGGAGTACCCACAGGGTGCAGTTAGTGACCACCAACTCAAATGACTTTAAAATAGGATTGGATGAAGCTACCAATGGCTACTTGCTGCCATGCCAGCGTTCTACTTCCATGGTCTGAGGCTGTATGTGAGGAGAGAGGAGAGGGCTTTTACCCAGGTCCTGTTTGGAGCTTCTGAAAGGCATCTATTTGATGACAGATAGGATGCTGAACTAGGCAGCCCATGGGCCGGATCCAGCAGCCAGGCTCTCCTTATATTGCTCTTCATTGTCCCATTCATTTCAGTGAGGCTTGTACATGAGTGCTTGTCAATGGATTGTGCCCCATGACTTCCCCTTGCTGAAGAAAACAATTTCTTTGTTACCGTCCGTTAAAGGTAACAAGTAACTGAGAAGCAACACATTGTGTCACAGAAAATGAATGCCCTTAACACGTTGAAGGCCAGCATAAGGCCTATCTGAGAAAGTAAAAGCTACATTGTTGGGTATAAGCGGCTAAATAATTTCTTAAAGAAATTTTAAAGATTTTCTGAGCATCCTGGAGGAATCGACTTTCTTAGCACAGTCCTCCAGGCAAAACAGCTTATCAATTCTTAAATCAATGATTCCAAATGAAAAGACACACACACACACACACACACACACACAGGCTGTCCCTAGACTGAAAAACTCCATGGGCTGTGTAATAGATTTGTTGAGGTAGGCAGTAAATTCTGTTGAAAAACACAGAGTTCCTCCATGAATAAGATTTTTACACTGACCATTCTCCTTACATGCATTAAAATTTATGCTCATTGACAGGGCACCCAATTCTGTGGTAAAAAAAAACCTCAATGAGGAAAAAAATGCTACTTTGGTAACTCACTAATAAATTGAGTCAGAAAGCCAATTTGCTAATCTAGTTCCTTCTCCTCAAAGCCCCAACATCCAATGTACAGTTCACCTCCCACACCCAAACACACACATACACACACTATCTGGGAAGGTCAATGGGCTTGAACCTTCATTAACTATATGAGGCGGGTGAATAGATTAAGGACAGACAAAATAATTACTACTACTACTATTACTACTACTACTATTACAGTTATAGCCCACTTTTCCTCCAAGGAACTCAAGGTGATGGTATACATGGTCTACCGCCTCCCAAGTTTATCATTACAACAACCCTGTGTGGCAGGTTAGACTGAGAAATAGCAACTGGCTGAAGGCCACCTAGTGAATTTCATGGTTGAGTGAGATTTGAAGTCTGGTGTCTCAGTTACTCTTAGCCTAACACTCAACTTCTACACTGTGGGATAACTAGCCTTATACAGTATAACCAGCATGCTTAAGTCTAATTAAAGCATGAAAGGGTTAAAACCATAGAGTAAGCTGTCCTGTCAGGCTAGCTCACCTAGGGAGGGACTAAGGAATCAATCCTTTGTTCCCTCTCAGTCCACCTGAGAAGCTCAACAGGTGAGCAGGTCTGAGCTGGTTGCTGCAGTTCAGACTGCATGGCTCTTACAAGGTACTCTTGAATTCCTATACCAATAATTTAGGAACTTTCACCACTTTGAAACTAAACCAATTTTTACTGACTCTGCAACTTTTTCAGAATGCTGTATGAAAAAGCACATGGATCTGAGGTTTGAGGAGTTTGTAAGTAAACCATTTTTAACTTATGAAACCTGTGGCCTTTTTAATGCTGGGGAAGAGGAAAACTTTGGAACTCACAGGGTGACATTTAAATAAATTTTAACACCTTACGTTTCTATACTTTGCTGCATGTTTTGTGATTTTATATCTCACCAAAGAGTACAGTGGTACCTCAGGTTAAGGTCGAAACTGTTCTTAACCTGAAGCACCACTTTAGCTAATGGGGCCTCCTGCTGCTGCTGCACTGCTGAAGCACGATTTCTGTTCTCATCCTGAAGCAAAGTTCATAACCCGAGGTACTATTTCTGGGTTAGCGGAGTCTGTAACCTGAAGCATATGTAACCTGAAGCGTGTGTAACCTGAGGTACCACTGTACTTGTCCCAAACTTGGATCCTAGAAGTCAGGAATTCTCCTTTTACACCTATTCCCCACCCCTTTTGCAACCAACATACACCACAGTGGCTCACTGCATGAAAGTGCTTCATATAGTGCATATTTAATTTGTGTGATGTGCTGCTAAAAGCCACAGTGGCAGCCATCAGGCTTGGTGGTTTTAAATGCAGGGGTGGGGAACATTTTTCAGACAAAGGGCTGCATTCCTAATGAACAACCATCTGAGGGCCACATGATGGTGGTTGGTGGGTCAAGAGGAAAAATGAGATGGAGCAATGAGTTCAAATGTTATCTTTGCACCACTCGCTCTGAAGCAACAGTTTCCTGGGTTGCTCATTTAAAAAGTCAGTATTATAAATGGCTAAAACAATAATAGGGTAGGTCCTAGACGCACACCTCACGTGTCCGAGGTCAGGGTAAAGACGCATGGCCTCAGCATTCAATGAAAGTGGTATACTGTCTTCTCTCACTTTCAAAATACAAAAGCCAGAGTTGATTTGATTCTAACTCCAGCACTAACACAAAGACCTCACGCATTGTGTATAGAAGAAACAGGAAATGAGCAGGAAAGCAGAGCCACCAAATAAAAAATAAACCATAGAAATCCAGTCATCGCATCCAAACAGAAAGCAGTCACGACTTTGATGTTTCAGGGCAGGACAATGTAAGCAAAACTGGCAAAGCTCTTTGAAAGCCTCATTCAGGAGAGAGAAAAAATGGAAATGTTGACAAGCCAACCACCCCAGATTGTTTCTTTTTCTTCAAATGTCAGGCTGGATCATGCAAAATATTATCGCCCTCCCAACATGATGGGAATGACATCCAGCTCCATTCATAACCACTCCATATAGGATGCCAATCTCCTATTCAACTCATTCGCTGCTTGTGTAAACAGTTGCTTTCGCTGGAGGCAGCAGAGTGTTGCCTACACATGCCAAGGCAGGGACAGCCTTTGGCACAAGGGAAAAGAGTGCTAAATGATGAACGCAGAGCCTTGGAACATTTCCCTCCAAACAGCTACACATGAGGATTGCACTAGGGATTCCTTGGGTATTTGTTTGCCACATCTTCAAATTAGCTGCAGTGGAAGATTAGATATACAATGTGCATTTGCATTCTCAAAATTCACATTTCAGGAAGATTTCCCTTCCCTCCTCCCTGTTGCAGCTTTTCTGTTCCTCTGTCCCTTAAAGCACTGTCCTGAAAGATGTACATTGCAAAATCATGAGGCATAGAAGGATGCAGGCATACATAGTATAGCTAAATAGATAAATGCATAAATACGCCATTGCTCACACATCCTTTCCATGTCAAATGTTGGCTAAGAAAGTCCCCTGCCTGAAACGCCCGGATGCCCACAGTCAATATTTGCAGACAATAACTGAGAAAGGTTGCATGATAAGAAGCAGCTTCCTATGTCACAGCTGCATTCAGATGCCATTTTATTCCATCTTTCTGGTGTTTCCTTGCCTGATACTTTCCACATTAAGTGTGACCTTTCACATGACATACAATCCATCTCTATAACCCAATAGAATCTAGTGGAAGCTTAGCACTAAGTTCCATGTTAATTGTTTCCAGAAAAAGAAATCAATTTGTAACCCTCTTAACTCGGAAAATCACAGGAGATTTGCACTGTTAAATTCACAAGATGAAATTTGGGGTGGTATCCCTACCCACAGTTATTTCCCACCATTTAAAATTTAGCAGGGCATGGTGGTATGTTAATCAGAAAGCCGTGGTTCCATAAGGCAACAGGTACTGTCATGCAAAAGGAATTCAAAATTGGGACAGAAGCACTGGCATTATAACCAGTAAAACTCTTGCATTAGTCTGGATGTAGCCCAAGTCTGTCTAGCATGTGTTTCACAAGTGTATTACAGTAGCTCTCCACTTCCACTTTCATGACTTTTTTCAGCCTCCAGAATAACTCCTCATGAATCTCACAGAGCACGAAAATTATCTTCCACACCTTCTGCTAGTGAAGTTTCACCTGTGCATCAGTTACCCAGCATCACAATGATGACAGATGAACCATTTTTGACCCCACAGACTATCAGCTGATTGCTGGCGTTTGAGGAGCACACTGTCCTATGCAAGCTAAGCCATGCAAACACCGGCAAAAGTACAGTGCCTGCAAACCACCTTTCAACTCATCAGTGTTTTTACCTGCCATATGCTTGATCTCATATACATAAACTCAGGTATGGAGTAGGTGGTTGTGGCATGCCCCAAATGGTCTCATGAGTCAAATGTGAGAAGTCTGAGAGATCTAATTAGGCCCATGGGTCAAAGGTTCCCAACAACTATCATAAATAAAAAGTTGGAGATGAGAAAGAAGGCTAGTGTAATAGAGTATTTTTTTACAAAAGGGTGACGCTAGCCATATATGGAGCAACCCTAAGTGCAAGAGCTTCTTATCTTAGAGGGCAGCACAAAGAACAGGAGGTAAAATAGGATTTTCAGGAGTAAACGTGTGTGTGTTCCCATGTTGCGTAAAACTTACTCAGATCGATTCATTGCAGTGTTCATTTTTTAAAGAAAGGAAGTCTAGAATCTGAACTTGAAAATGTTTAAAATAGCCTTTGTTAAAAAACCAGAAGCCTTCCTATTAGGAATTATAGGAAGAGAAATACTAAATAAATATAAAAATCTTTTCATGTATGCGACTATGGCCACACAAATATTGATAGCCCAATGCTGGATAGAGGGGGTGAAATCCCATTAAAAATATTGGCAAATCCCATATTTTGGTACTGTATTGAATGTTATAACATTATGCAAAATGATACAGTTCAAATTTTTATTTTTTATTTCTTAATGTTTATTGTTATAAGTTGTTTGTTATAATGAAAACCAATAAACATATTATAAAAAATAGAATCTGAACTTGTCCAAATACTACATTTCTTAAACTTGAAATCCTCCCTTCTATCTTGTTGCTTAACTAGTAAGTGTGAATTTAAAGAAGGAGGAAAGTGTATTTGGAAGGTCTAGAGTCTGCAGTAGCAGGGTTTTGAAGGATTTCTTTTCTCACTTGAATTTCACTAATTTGCTGGACAATCCTATGCATGTCTATTCAGAAGTAAAGTCCCATTGAGCTCAAATGGCTTATTTTCAGCTAAGCACATCTAGGTCTGTAGCAGTAAAATCATTTCCAGGCACTAGCCCAGTAAGGTTAGCCAGCAATCCTAATTGTCATCTGTGAAATATTGAATGATATATATTGTATCAGTAATAGTCATAGCATTTGTGTCTTACCGGTGTCTTATGCTTGCCAGAGCACATCGGGATTTTCAAATATTTCAACTTTGCCCAGTATCCCATTACTCATGTACGGATTATCTCTTCCTACTTGTTTGAATGCACAGCTATTATTCAGGCCACAGGTTCTGCTGACATTGGAAACCACAAGCACTCCTATCCATTGTTCAAATAAATGACCTGCTGAAGATCTGTGGCTGTGCTGATGAAGTCTACTGAACACTAGCTTGGGGTTTCCTACTTTGTAACCATTAATTTTCAAACAATGACTTGCCATAGAATCTTCTTCCAGTTGCAAGTGAATATGTCTTTGTGATATTTCTCTGCTCCCTAAATCTAGAGCCTTCTCCAGATGTTCACAATGCTTGAAGAGCTCTTGTGTTTTCAAGCCTCATATTAAGATGGAATCAGAATAATACTTTCCCCAAGCTTATATTGACAAGGACAGCAAGGCAACATGTAGCTCAAGGATGGAAAACCTCAGCCTGGGGGGCCATATGTCTTTCTATCTGACCCTCAGGATTCTCCCCTAGCCACACCCCTTCCTAAGCCACACCCCTCATCAACCTTGATTCACACCCGAAGGGTTTTTGCCTGTCTGGAATGTGTCCTTGAGCTATGAGAATAATTATTGCTTGCCTGGTGGAGGACAGAGAGAAGTGTCTATGTCTGGTGTAGGCACTAGCCTACTGCACAAAAGGTAAAATTCACACACATTTCTCTGCTCACTTTTGCCTCTGGCCCTGCCCAACGTTGACATAAGGCTCCAGGAAGGTAATCCCCAGGCTGTAAATGGTTCTCCACCCTTGATCTAGTGTTGTTCCCTGGGAAGAGGGTTTTACTGTTAAACCACTCTGGAAATGGTAGATATGTGTGGGAAATAGGAATCTCCTATCAACTCTCACTCTTAACAAATTACAGCTCCCAAGAAGCCATCACAGTTTAAAGTGGTGTGGTAATGCTTTAAATGTATATGGTAATGCTTTAAATCTTTCTCCAAGGAGCTCAGAACAGACACATGGTTCCAAGCAGAGCTATTTTTTCCAGAAAAAGAGGTGCCAGAACTCACCATGAACACCTCCCTTGTTCTCTTGGAATGGCAATGGCACCCACCTAAGAGGTGCTGGAACTGGGTTCTGGCAAGTTCTGGCTGAAAAGAAGCCCTGGTTCCAGGCTGTCTTTCATCCAGGGCAGATCTGTTTAGTGCCATGTGCCTTAAAATAGTGTGGTGAATTTGCTGTGCTAACTCCAATTTCATGTCACCCTTGCCCCCATTTTATGTCAGTGACAAGGAGGGAGGGTATGTGGGGGAGAGGTGGATGGGGAGGGACGGGAGAAAGAATGATGGAGAGAAGGAAAGATGGAGAAAGAGGTGTCAGGATGTATCCTCTGATACATTATCCCCAAGGGAATGTGGTCCTCATCAGGAAAACAGAGAGGGCTCATCCACACTTCCACATAAAGGTAAAGGTAAAGGGACCCCTGACCATTAGGTCCAGTCGTGACCGACTCTGGGGTTGCAGCGCTCATCTCATTTTATTGGCTGAGGGAGCCGGTGTACAGCTTCCGGGTCATGTGGCCAGCATGACTAATCCACTTCTGGTGAACCAGAGCAGCGCACGGAAACGCCGTTCACCTTCCCGCCAGAGCGGTACCTATTTATCTACTTGCACTTTGACATGCTTTCAAACTGCTAGGTTGGAAGGAGCAGGGACCGAGCAACGGGAGCTCACCCCGTCACGGGGATTCGAACCGCCGACCTTCTGATCGGCAAGCCCTAGGCTCTGTGGTTTAACTCACAGCACCACCCACGTCCCTTCCACTTATCCCACCACTTTCCCCTGGGAAACTCCACTGCTTACCTCTGAATTGGAACAAATGTCAATCGGGTTTTCTGTGGATTTACAGTATGTTTGTTCACAAAACCATTCAGACCCATGCCTAGAAATCATGCGACAAGCATAAAACCTCTCAGATGTTCTTGGCCTGGGATAAGTGGAAGTGTGGATGAGCCGAGAGAGAGAGAGAGGAGATTCCTCACCCCTATTTTAGAATATTCTCTAGATGTTGCATGCCTCTTTTGAACTTCTGTACACTATGTTTTCCCTTTCATGGATCACTGCCTTCATGTGGTGAAGGGGCTTGAATAACTCCAAGAACCTATGAGCTATGCCATGCAGGGCCACCCAAGACGGACAGGTCATAGCCGAGAGTTTAGACTAAATGTGATCCACCTGGAGAAGGAACTGGCAAACCACTCCAATATTTTGCCAAGAAAACTCCATGGACATAAACAAGGAGAAGCTTTGAGAAGAAAGTGAGAGTTTCCAAGGCATGCTCTGCTTCATGGGGTCACGGAGAGTCGAACATGACTAAGATGACTAAACAACAACACTATGTTCTAGGTTGGATGTGAGTGGGAACTTGGGAAAGATGGGTTGTGAGGGTTTCTTTGCTTTATAATTATTGTAATTGAATATATATTCCATATGCATATAATGAATGCTGTGTAATCCACAATGTTTTCATTTTCCTTGCAACCTGAATGAACCCAACCCTTAACGCATAGCAGCCAATGTGATTCCCCCTGCATGTTGGACTGCAAGTCCCATCACCCCTGATCTCTTGGTCTGATGGGTCTGCATACACACCCTGCATGTAAAGCACCTATTTCCTCCCAAAGAATCTTGGCAACTGTAATTTGTTAAGGGTCAGGGGAATTGTAAGGGGTAACTGATAGCTCCCATGATACTTTTTTTGGGTGTGTGTGCTTTAAATGTAGTTTAAATGTATAGATTGTATGCAGATATCTACAGTCAGATATCCGGAGGACACCACATTGCCTGTGCTGGGTATATGCAGTTTTATTTCTTCCTTTCACTTCCTCTCAGCTTAAATACTTTTCCTCCCTCATCATGCTGTTAGCAGAAGCTTGGAGTCTCGTGGATGTAATCAGGCTCCCAGCAGGGGCCAATTGTCTGTGTGAACCAACTTCATTTTTCCACCCTACAGCTAGAAATGTGAAAGGTTTGGGCGGTATTATGAAGGAGGTCAGGGACATAATGTTGTGAGATGGGAAATCACATTAATTTCTCTCTGTCCAGAGAGATCAGAAGCAGATACACACTGGCCAGAGCTTGTTTGCACTTATTAGGGTTCCTGAGAGAGCAGAACCCATTAAAGTGCCATTGTGTTCACATGATCAAGGAGTAGAAGCAAGTAGCTGTAATGAGTGAAAATATCTGAGACGCTCCCACCCACCCAGCACAATGTCAACATCTTGACTTTCATTTCGGTGAAAATGTGGTATGGCTACCTTGCCTCAGGTATCTTTATGTAGGAGGAGTTCAGAAGGAAGTGAGCTTTAAGAAGGGTGGTTAAGTCTTAGTAGCGATTAAGCAAGTCTGCTTCCCAGTGCCCTTGTGCTGCGTAGTCCAGTCACTTCTCTTGCTTTTCTGTGCAGCACAGAACACACTAAAGGTGTATCCAGTCTTTCTCTTGCACACATACAGCAGATCCACGGAGAAGGGAACAAGTCCACGTTGTTGTCCTCTGGCCCCTGAGTGTGTACAGATTCAGGCAGAAGGGAAGCTGCACACCAGCCCTAATGAGCTCCTGAAATGGCCATGTGTTCTGCTTACAGAGTACAGTTGTGTATTTCAAGAGCAGTCAAGATGTCATCCCTCTAATTAAAGGTGTTCTCTATTTGAAGGGCTCTCAAATCCACACACACAAAACCCATATGAAGGGAGAGCTGCGCATCAATAGTGAGCAGCAGGACAGCAGACAGAACAGGCTCGTGGGTCACCTGTGTTATGGAAGGGGGGGGGCACCCAGATTTTAGCCGTAACACCTGGCAATGTATCCATTGCTAGTCATACTCAGAACAGACACACTGAAATTAATCGACTTGGCTAACCTAGGTCTATTCATTTCAATGTGGCTATTCTGAGTAGAAGTTAGTTGGATGCAATAATTTGGTCAGCATTTTTTCAAATATGATAAGATGCACTGTATTGCTATTTAAATTATACTAATTATTTCTAAATTTGTAACTATACGTGCTGTATAAAAACTTCTCAAAGATTTACACCCCTCAAAATAGTATCAAAATGTGCAATTATTTAAAATACACATTTAAAGAAATAATCTGATACATTTAAAATCCTGAGAACTGTATCACGATTGACAGAGAAGTGTCAGCTGGTTGCTGGACACATCCTGATCTGCTCATTAGACTGAGAGGTTCAGATCTGTCGCTTCATATAGTAATTTGCAAACAGCGAATTTCTCAGGAAGGACGATATACTCAGTGATAGAGTACAGTATCTGCTTTGTGATCATAATATCCCAGATTCAATTCCAGGCATCTCCAAGAAAGGCTGGGAAACATCTAGTGCCTGAAACTGAAAGATAGAGACTATTCAGCTATGTGGACCAATGCTCTGACTCTGTACAAGACCGTTTCTGATGTCCCAATGTCTCCACACAGGAGAGCCCCTGCATGCTCTTAATTTAACTGAAAACGATGCTCTAAGCATAAGGATTATGGGTGCTTCAAAACACAAAATTCCTTTGAATGTTCAACAGGAATTGATAAGTGCTTGTGATACCATACTAGCTGTCTAACCTTGCTTTAGGTCATGGATACACAAGCATATCTGACACACTATAAATTTCTCTTCATTTCACTACTTCCATTTGCCACCAGTGCCTTCCCCTCCACTCCCCCCTAACTCATTTCCAGTGTGATGGTGGCAATTATGATGATGATGATGATGATAGTGTTTACTTTAGAACAGAGCAGGCAGGGATATTCTATGGTAAATGGGTGAGCTGATAGAAAACACATTTTCTCTGAGCAGTATTGTGCACCAAGCTGCATGAGTGATCTCTTCTCTGGTTGAAAATCCCTGTGTGTGAAATCAGACAAGTGACAATCATTCCCAGTGGGAAACCTATTTCTTGTCACCCATATGCACAGCTATTTTCTGATGAAAAGGAGAGGAAAGAAAAACTTGGGGAAATTACCCTATAGAGAAGAAGGAGGAAAACGCCTACATCTTTTTCACATTAAAGCCATCAATTCCTTTCTGTCTTGAGTCACAGGAGGGGGTGAGCCAGCTGCCTTGCTATCAAGAAAACCCCTTTGGTTGCTTCTACTATGGGATAGAAAAGATGTTTTGCAATGGACAAATTGGGAGAGTTAAATTAGACTCTCTTTACAGTCTTTGACACCCATCAGCATTCCACTACAACATTTTATATTATTATTATTATTATTATTATTTGCATTTAAAGAGGGCATCAAGACTAAACCTGATATTTCAATTCTATGTACGATGTTGGGTCTGATTTCTCAAAGTTAAGTACATTTAAATAATTTTCAGTTCAGTTTTTCCTTTGGGAGGAGGGGGTGCTTGAGTGTATGGGGAGGGGTTGAAACCAACCTGAAGAGTGGTGAATGAGAGAAATTTCTCCAAACATTTGGGAGTTCTGTCCCTCTCTTTACATTTAAAAGGTGGCCAAGGATTCCCTTCCCCCTCATTGGTTCCCAGTAGCTTCCTGGCTCCACCACTGTCCCCCTTTACTTTGAGCAGCAAAACAACCTTTTGATTAAGAGTGAGTGGATTTCTCAATTTTGGTTTATTTTTTGCAAAGCAATTTTCTGAATAGATTGCATTTTTACTATGTTATTTTCATGAATATACATGCTATGAACACTTTAGTGTGTGAATTTTTGTACACATTACTCGGTTGGAGAACTGCACTGGTTGATCTTCAGTTTGCATATTGTTTTGGATAGTACAAATTAGGAAGGTACATTTATAAATGCAAAAATAATTGGATTTCTTCCCCAACCATAATCATGACTCTCTTTCTTGATTCCCAGCCAATTGGTGTCCCCTTAAGCAACCAAAAATTCCCACATGGCTCTCTGCAGTTTCCCAACTAGCCCTGTGTGTCCTGGCACACTCCTAGCATATTCACATGATTGAACATATGATCCAGTCCAAACTTCTGGTTGTATCTAAGTAATGCAGGTCACAATTCAAACACACAATTCTAACACATTAGTAAGACCCACTAAAGACTGTACAGTGGCACCTCAGGTTACATACGCTTCAGATTGCAGACTCCGCTAACCCAGAAATATTACCTCGGGTTAAGAACTTTGTTTCAGGATGAAAACAGAAATCGTGTGGTGGCAGCAGGAGGCCCCATTAGCTAAAGTGGTACTTCAGGTTAAGAACAGTTTCAGGTTAAGAACAGACCTCCAGAACGAATTAAGTATGTAACAAGAGGTACCACTGTAAACCTACATAGGATTGATTTGTAAATATGTGCATCTGCACAACTGTGCATAAATATAGGGACTCCTAGTTACGCCCATACTTTCGATAGCTAGTCCTCCTGGGAAGGAGGTGATTTGGACTTCCAATGAACAGCCACTGTCAATCTGGCTGCTGCAAGAAGCATGAGCACAAGAGATTTGTGTATGCTAGATGAATTGGTCTCACACTCCAAGGATCAGAGTGCCAGGAAAAGTACCTGTGAGGTGAAGATGGAAATAGTATCAAAAGCTTGGCTGCAGAATCACTGAACTATGCAGCAGTCCCACCACGTATGAAGGTATGTTCCAGTGTGTCCACAACTCTGCCAACATAAATTGGAATAGTCTTTGCCAATTCTAGATAGACGGAGTAGAGTCCAATGTCATCTTAACAGTGTTTTCAGTGTGGCTTCCTATATTCTTAGAGATAGTTTTAAGTGGCGGTTTCTTTGCTGCACTCATGCTGCCCCTATCTATCAGTCTCTGAGTGGTATGACTCTGAGCACCAGTTGGGGATCATAGTATCATAGAGTTAGAAGGGACCCTTAGGATCATCTAGTCCGACCCCCTGCAATGCAAGAATATGCAGCTGTCCCATATGGGGATCAAACATGCAACCTTGGTGTTATCAGCACCACCAACTGCTTGTGGTTAGAGAGTTGGACTAGCTGGGTCATTAAGTCTGATATAGCAGGGCTCTCTGTTATGTAAACACACATGCCACTGTCAGTGTATCTGTGTGAAATAGCCATTGTTACTCTGTTTGGATTCAAAATGTTTGTTCTCCCAGTGAAAATGATTTTACTCTTTTCAATTACTTCTGATAGTTTCATTTCATTCTTTACTCTAAAGTGGAAGAAGACAGATGGATAAGAGGATATCAAGACTACTTGATCAATTTCATGGCCAGAACCAATCCTATCTTGAAGTGTCATCATCATGAAGCACAGATTCTCTTGTCAGATGCAGGACAAGGGTTAATTTCATTGGTACTTTAAAAATAAGTTTTATGGGAGATTTTTCTGGGGCTGCAGGATCCAAAAGAGAAGAGCAAATGATAACCAAGAAAAGAGTTAAGCTCGTGTGGATTTGTTAACATCAAGCTATTGGATCAGTTCACATTTCTGCTTTGAATCTGTATCTTCCGCCACTACAGTCTGTTTTGAGTTATAATTCAAGTAATCTATTTGCTTAAACATGTTCCTAGAGTCCAGATATGTCAGCAGACCTCATGCTCCCTTTGTTCAGAATGCAACCCTTGGTGGCTCACCTCAAAAGGGAAGTTTGGGGGTTTTTTAACTCTTACTCAGAATTTAATTTAAGATGGAGAAGAACTCAAATGATCCCTCTTACTCCCTTCCTTGCCTGATCTGGATCCTCCCATAAGCAAATGCTTCCTTTTGCACCTCTGATAATATAAGATCTATGCCCCCTCCAATCATCCAAAGATAGGCTTGTTAACCTGAGATGTTCCAAGGCAACAATAGTTCCAGCCCCATTATTCCACCAGCCCATTTACTCACCCACCAGCAATTCCTGTATGGGGCAAAGCTGATGTCCCACAGAGGAGGATGGGATAATGGGCAGGTAATGGAACCAAGTGTGAAGCACATGTGGCCAATGACTCCCTGGAAG
The DNA here is from genome assembly GCF_964234715.1 of Podarcis melisellensis. Lineage (NCBI taxonomy): Eukaryota > Metazoa > Chordata > Lepidosauria > Squamata > Lacertidae > Podarcis > Podarcis melisellensis. The sequence continues at coordinate 5,076,040 of NC_138532.1, forward strand.
AGAACTGAATCTCTCTAAAAGGTTACTGCATGCATCTTTGCTAACCTGAAGACTGCATGATCCTTTCATAAGGAAATCAAGTACCGGTACTTTTCTTTTTAATTTGTTGGAACCTTTTTCATCTTTGTTTTACTGCCAGAGATGGAGACTTGTTTGCTGTAACTTCTGGAAACTGTTAGTAAAACATTCACTTATTTGCAAAGCTAAGTGCCTGTGATTTATTCTAGCCCAAGTATTTTTACAGGGAACATTTGTTTAAAGGTGGATGAGGGTAGATGTAAATCTAACCAAGATTAAATGTGTTTGGATAAATCACCATTGTTCTAACTCTGTTACTGGAGAGTGGGAATCTCTCTTCCAAACACCTCTCTGCAACACCAGCCTGATGGAGAATTGAAGTGTTCCAGTAAATCTTCCCATGAATATGTCACCCATATCACCAAAATGCCAAAATTATTTCCTGCTCCATTTCATGAGAGATGTCAGATAAAATGGAGAGGGGGTTCACCCAGCCCTAGGAAGGGTACTAGCTTCCAACTTCGAAGAGTTAACTGCAGCATCTACTGCTTAGTTCAGTCATGTTTCTATCATTTAATTTGCTCCCATTAACAGACCTCACAATAAAATGTATGCATCTATTAGTATGCAAAATAAGATACACCATCAGGAAATATCTCTTAACAGGCAGGAAAAATACATTTTGGATAAAATTTATTTGGATAATGTTTTTCCCCTTGCTTTCCTTCACCTCAAGAAGAATTTAGGTTCAGTTTCTGTAATGATTTTACTTGTGACAGAAATAAGGAAATGATCTCCCAGAATGTAAAGTGGTTACTAGAATAATCAACACTTTGTAGAAATTTTGATAATAGGTACAAAATATTAAGATGTGGCTTACTGTTTCTATTTCTTCTGAACCACAGGGACATGACTTGTCACAGTAGGGTGTCCCCCCAAATCTCCAATTCAGAAAAGCTGAAGGTATCACACCCCAATGTGCAAAAGAGCAGGTTCAGGGCTTGCCCACACTTCCACTTGTCCTGTGCCTAGAAAGCATGGATGCAGCAGTTTTCCACATGTCCTGTGCCTACTAGGAATGGGTCCAAGAGGCTGTGCCCTTGCTCCAGGGGACATCTGCTCTCTAGTGCTAAACTGGAACAAACAGCAAGCTATGGAAAGCCAGAGGGACGCGGGTGGCACTGTGGGTTAAACCACAGAGCCTAGGACTTGCCGATCAGAAGGTCGGTGGTTCAAATCCCCACTATGGGGTGAGCTCTCGTTGCTCGGTCCCTTCTCCTGCCAACCTAGCCATTTGAAAGCACATCAAAGTGCAAGTAGATAAATAGGTACCGCTCTAGCGAGAAGATAAACGGTGTTTCTGTGTGCTGCTCTGGCTCACCAGAAGCAGCTTAGTCATGCTGGCCACATGACCCGGAAGCTGTACGTTGGCTCCCTTGGCCAATAAAGCAAGATGAGTGCCGCAACCCCAGAGTTGGTCACGACTGGACCTAATGGTCAGGGGTCCCTTTACCTCTACCTTTTTATGGAAAGCCAGATTGCTGTTTGTTCTGATTCAGTACTAAATGTGGAAGAGGAGCCCTGTTCACCAATGCCACATGGGGCAAAATGGCCGCAAACTCTTCCCCTCCCCCTCCTGCAAGGGCTGGCAGGACAATTTTCTTCTGTGGGTCCCTGCAGGATCCAATATGTGAGGCAAAATTCCATGCTATTTGCTTCTCCACTGGCCCCCCACACTGTCAGGCAAAGCTGTCACAGATTGGGCCAGAACTATCAGGCTGAAATGTCCATGAAAACACAGAAAGGTAAGTGTTTTATGGTAGATGGTTACTTTATAACTTCTCTCTCTGTTTAAATGCTTAATGTCAATAATAATCTCCTGGCTCATATTTCATTCACAATACACTTTAAGATCTTCAAATTAAAGACGCTAAGGTTAACCATTAGGTACAGGCTTCAAACTAAGCATCACATATTTATGAACTGGACCAGATAAGTAGTTCCACTATCAGACAGTTCATAGTGGATAATTATCCATTAAATGAACTGTAAAGTAAAGATGAAAGGCAAGTTTGGAACCATCAACACTGGGGCATCTTAAACCCAATTGTTTCAAACAAAAAATGGGTGCATTATAGCCAAATATAAGCACATTTAAGCTTTGTTGATTTCATAGGGAATTTCTGCACGTACTTAACTTTTCTGTCTCTTCAGAAATAAATGGGTCTGAACATTTAGCTTAAAATTTAATGTTTCATTATATTACATTCATTTGGTGAAAATAGCATAGATTTTCACTCAATTATAATACATAGAACCAATGTACAGGTTAAGAGAGCAGGATTATACCCACTGTAAATTCAGAGTTGACCTTGCATATATGTTGCATGTATGTAGACTCTATTTGTATGATCTGCATCTTTGTAAAATGAAAGGTCCCGATTTGCTTGTGAATGAATGATGTATATGGGTTTGTGATGTTCCAGCTTTAGGATCACTGCATGGAGACGGCAGGACATTATTCCAATCATTTCTCCCATGTGTTGATTCTCTGCATATTTGTTGATTCTATGCATCAGAGGGGCTAAGAAGGAACTTAAATTCTTAGTGCCCCAGGAGCTGATTTGAGAGTGCACGACAAATGAAGATAGATTCAGGTAGGTAGCAGTGTTGGTCTGACGCAATCGAAATAAGTAAAAAATTGTCCAGCAGCACCTTAGAGACCAACTAAGTTTGTTCTGAAGTATCTGAAGAAGTGTGCATGCATACGAAAGTTTATACCCAGAACAAACTTAGTTGGTCTCTAAGGTGCTACTGGACAATTATTTATTTATTTTGACTACAAATGAAGAATTAGGGACAAAATTCACAATCGCTGGTTTCTGATAACTAAATCTGAATGCACAGCCAATTTTGAAATGTGGTGATGATCAGTAAAAAAAATCCAAAAAGTGTGTGTTTCCACAGACAACTTTCATTGTTAATTTGTTTCCAGTGCTCCAGATAGTGATGGCGGTTTCCAACAAAGAGCATTAGCTCCTTGACAAAATCATTGTGACCGCATGCATTTAATGACTGATATAAATTTTACTTTCTAAACAGCTGTTGGGCTGGGACATTCACAATGAGGAAGAGGAATGAGAATTCATAAGAGGGACACCTGAAAGTTTGAAGCGTCTAAAAGAAAGAAGTGAGGCTGAAGAAAACGGGCACAAACATCGGGAAAGAATGAACTTTAGTAATCTCATCCACATGCTTTAAAACTGAGAGAGCATTTACTGACGACACCTGGAACAGAGATGGGTGAATCTGTCCGTTCCAGCATCTCTCTCAGTTTTTCATTTTTCCAATCTCAGGTTCAGTTCTCTATATTTCCAACACCAGTTTACAATTTTTTTTATTTCAAGAAGTCCTCATGAATATTAATCAAGATTTTAGTGTGAATTTCCCCTAATATGCATGTTTGTAAGCACTTTCCCCTAATATACACATTTTTGCAGAGCAATAGAATGCATTTTGTACGTTCTTTTTAATTAATACATGCATTTAAATGTGAACATTATTGAATTTATCCCCAACCCTAACTTGGAAAGCAGGAAAAGTTAATTGGAAGGGGCCTTTACATTAAATGTGGGGGCAGCTGCTCCTATTCTAAAATTGTTTTTGTGTGTGTGTATGTGTGTTTTGTAAACAGTAATTTCCTTGGCCATTTGAAGTGGTGGTGGCAGCAGGCGGCTGGGACATGGTGTTCTCCAATAATACATCTCCCAAATGCATTAGTGGGGGGATGCTGGCCCACAATGACGCGCTGTTCCTTCTTCTGATTTTTTTTAAAAAATATTTCCACCTGTGTCCCCCAAATACAGAAGGGCTTTTGGTTGTTTTTGTTTTGCTGAAAGCCTTGGCTCCCCACTCCAAAATAACTGAAAAAGAAAAGATGAAATACTTCATCCCAGCACGGATATTTAGCTTAGAAACAACGTGGCCAGGAAGATATAAATAAATATCCATCACTGGTCTTATATATAATGCCAATTGCCAGCATACTATTTGCAAAGACATATAGAGGACAAAGTAAGTCATAGCTAGTAAGAAAAATATAGGGGCAAATAGAGATTGTAAATCTAATGGCAAGGATGCAACCTCATAAAGTAAATAAATTACTACAGTCATACCTCGGATTACAGATGCTTCAGGTTGCATTTTTTCGGGTTACGGACCTGCCAAAACCCAGAAGTACCAGAACAGGTTACTTCTGGGTTTCAGCGGTCACACATGCGCAGAAGCGCTAAATCGTTCGCAACCCGAGTGTCCACTGTAATTGGATATCATAGCTATGTATATTCAAAGGAAGCAGGTTATTGATATAGGATAAATTGTATGCTTCCCTTTTTCATTTAGACTGTTAATTTCATTTAGACTGTTCTCACTGTTAGCATATGTTTATGATATTAAGAAGCTGTTATTTTATCTGATGAGGATATACCATTGCATTGAATATTACATCGATATTGTGAGTTTTGTGTTAAGCGTGTTCTCCTTCATGGAGAGCACGTGTTGCGGTGGGGTCTGCTGAGCCACCCCTCTGGTACCAGGCAGGGTCTCTAAAGATGGCCTGGGGCAGTGAGTGGTTCACTGGGTTGCTGGGGTAAAAGTTATGTTGCAATTTTGGTGGGAGGGGTAAAATGTTTAAATACTCTGCATGCAGCCTGGAGCTTTCTCTTTGCTGTGTGCAACAGATGACCCGCCCACCCGCCCTTGAGTAAGGGGTTGTTGCATTGACCTTGCTATGCCTGTCATGGGGTCGTCTGCCGTTGGGGCAGGGGCCTGGTAGGAATTTTGTCCATCTGGCTGATTGGCTGGGCCATTTGGTTTTTGCCTACTGCGTAGCAAATCATCACAACTTGTAAGGTTGCGGTTAGGCATTGGCTATAAATTGGTGGAGGAGGGTTCAGGATAGGCTGGGCCTGCCCCTCCATGGTTGCTGCAGAAAGGGAATTCCGTTAAAGGAATCCTGGGGCTTGCCATCTTTTCGTCCAATCCCTGGAATGGGACTAGGGCCGGCAAGCCTTCGGGGAGCTTGCAGATGAGAATTGAGGGTCTGTGTCTCAGCTCCATTTCTCCCCGACTTGCTTTCCCCCGCACTGTCTTTTGGTGGTGCCCGGAAGTCAGTTCTGTCCCCAGGCGGGGGGACAGATAGTCTTAACCAATGCCTAAACAATCACTCACGGCTTTGTATTTAAAAAAAGTTGTGGCCAAAATTATGCCAAAAACCTTAAACAAAAATTAAGTGTGTGTCGTGAGTTATTTGGGGGGTTGCTTGGGGACCGCGACACGCAAACGGAATGTTATAAATAAACATCTAAAAATAATTTTAAAAGGCAATTTCATCCGTTGGGGAATCTGGAACATAAGATTAATTTTTCTGTTCCAAAATTGCACTCATAGTCTGATCCTATACAGAATATGTAGTGTCTATGCTTCAAGGAGAAACAAGTTCAAATTTTATCAGCATTGTGCAAAATCTAGATTTGAAATATGGTTTCAGCCAAACATTGCTAGTTTCAGCTGTCTCTGGTACTTACTGTTCAAAGGAAAGCCATATTAGTTTCACTCTGCAGTGCAAACCTGCTTAGTGTGAGTACAAACTAGAAAGAAAGTGATTTTTAAAGCTTTTCACTTCATTCATCTATTAATTCAGCTTGTTGTTTATTCTAAACTGCTTGCAGATGTAAGCTGAGGACACAGAGACAACCAGGAAGCAGTTAAATAGGTGTACAGTGGACGCTCGGGTTGCGAATGTGATCCATGAAAGAAGCACGTTCGCAACCCAAAGCATTCGCAACCCGCAGCGATGCATCTGCACACATGCAGGTTGCGATTCGGCGCTTGTGTGCATGCGCAGGCCCCGAAACCTGGAAGTAAGCCATTCCGGTACTTTCAGGTTCGGCATGGTGCGCAACCTGAAATTGCGCAACCCAAAGCGTTTGTAACCAGAGGTATGACTGTATCTTTTGGTGCTGATTTTTGACTCCAAATCCCCCATATATCTTGATATTATATTGTGTATGGGTGCAAGGGACAGGGAAACTTCCTTTCCAGTACCCTGAGGCGGCAGTGGTCCGTTCAGAAGGTGAGCTAGTCAGACCAGAAGTGGCATTGGGGGGAGAGCACAATGAAGATGCAGCGCCACACAACCTGACAGAGGATAAAGGCAGTGTAAGAGATAACTTGGGTGTGGGTCCCAGCCACCGAGAAGTGGAAACAGCGGACAAAGCAACAGCACCTCCAGGCTTGATTATTGTAATTCGCTCTATGCGGGGCTGCCCTTGAAGCTGACCCAGAAACTTCAGCGGGTGCAGAACACTGCGGCGAGGCTCCTTATGAGGTCCTTGCCAAAGGACCACATTCATCCAGTGCTACACCAGCTGCACTGGCTCTCAGTGGAGTACAGGGTCAGGTTTAAAGTGCTGGTTTTAACCTTTAAAGCCCTATACGGCCTAGGACCCTCGTATTTATGGGACGGCCTCTCCTGGTATGTCCCGTGGAGGACCTTACGGTCCACAAACAATAATACTTTGGAGGTCCCAAGCTTCAAGGAGGTTAGACTGGCCTCGACCAGAACCGGGGCCTTTTTAGCCCTGGCCCCAGTCTGGTGGAATGCTCTGTCGCAAGGGACCAGGGTCCTGCGGGATCTGACATCTTTCCGCAGAGCCTGCAAGACGGAGCTGTTCCGACAGGCCTTTGGTTGGGACCCAGTCTGACCCTTTCTTTCTTTCTTTCTTTCTTTCTTTCTTTCTTTCTTTCTTTCTTTCTTTCTTTCTTTCGACCCTGTATGTAAGTGGCCTCCTTGGCTCTATTGGCCCATATGGGACCAACACTGGTGACGGGGCCTGGTGAACATTTAATTCCTTACCCCATGGTTATGATTCGTGGGTTCCCACTTAATTTTATTTTGATTTGAAATGTGATTTCAAATTGTATTTTAAACTAATCATTTGATTTTGTGTTTTTAATGTATTGTATATTTGGTGTTAGCCGCCCTGGGCCCAGTCTCGGATGGGGAGGGTGGGGTATAAATACAAGTTGTTGTTGTTGTTGTTGTTAACATACAGGAAAGGAAGCAGAAGCAAAGGGAGGAGGAGGAGGAGGAGGAGGAGGAGCATGAATTAATGGAAGGAGAAAGTCTGTGTGTTTGTGTGTGTGTGTGTGTGTGTGTGTGTGTGTTTGTGTATGTAAGACAGAAGCCTAGTGGGAAGGAGATTGCGAAGAAAAGAGTAAGACTAAGTGGACTGGAAGGGAGGACAGGAAGGGAGTCTGAATTTGTGAATGTGAAACAGGAGGAGAAGTAGGAATGTGCAGAAAGCCAGCTAGTAAACAGGAAAGGCAAATGGAGGCAGGCAGAAATGGGAGCATGAAACTGACTAATGCAAGAAAAAGAGAAAACAACATTACCTGTGGTGAATTAAGGCAGCAGCACTTATTGCTGAATAAAAGGGCATGACAACAGAGACCAAGGAAGGAAAAGCAGAATGAGGTTTGTAAACTGAGGCAACATAGCTCGCTGGTGCACTCAAGGGTGATGGGCTCCCCTGGTGGCTCTGAACATGCAGGAGTTCTAAAGGCACAGGGAACCACCAGGAAGTAAGGTAGGAAGCTGGGAAGTATAGAATTGTGAAATTATTTTTAAAATGACTTAACATTGGCCATGTAAAGGTAAAGGTAAAGGGACCCCTGACTGTTAGGTCCAGTCGTGGCCGACTCTGGGGTTGCAGCTCTCATCTCGCTTTATTGGCTGAGGGAGCCAGCGTACAGCTTCCAGGTCATGTGGCCAGCATGACTAATCCAATTCTGGCGAACCAGAGCAGTGCACGGAAACGCCGTTTACTTTCCCGCTGGAGCGGTACCTATTTATCTACTTGGATTTTGACGTGCTTTCAAACTGCTAGGTTGGCAGGAGCAGGGACCGAGGAACGGGAGCTCACCTCGTCATGGGGATTCGAACCGCCGACCTTCTGATTGGCAAGTCCTAGGCTCTGTGGTTTAACCCACAGCGCCACCCGGGTCCCTAACACTGGCGATGTAGTTGTATTCTAATTTCTTTCCCTGGTGTGATGCCTGATTGTTCAACAATAGTCTTATGCTTTGCTAATAACTGCATATGTCTTTCTGAAACATTTTCTGTTGCTGACAAATTCTTATATTCCAGAATTACTGGAAGCCATCGCTCGAGGTTTAATGCTCCAGGAAATCAGGCTGTGCTTTAACTGCACTTTATATAAACATTTAATATTCTGTGATAGCCTTCAAGTTCTTTTGACCACGGTCACTTTTAAAAATGCTGCTCTGGGCAACAACTGATCACATGTAATTTAACATTTTAAATGAGCCACTGAAGGCAAACCTTTAATTTAGATGCACAGTTTTAATGGCTCCTGCAGGACACTACAATATTTTAAAATCACACCAAAAGAGCACCCTCTTGTATTTATTGTCAGTATAGCAGCTACATCCGGTATTGAGCTCCTCATAGAACAATTAGTTCAAAATTATGTGAGTCATAAAGGTGTAATTAGACACTTATTCTTAATAGATTAATATTGTATAGACCATGTAAGTATTTAACAAGCACTAAGCAGAAAGCCCAGCCTGGCTTATAAATGAGCCAAGAGTAGAAATCACAGAAGACTGCTGATACTGGCTAGAGGTCTGCAACCTGCCCTAGATAGGGCTCCACTAAAGTTTGGACTCATCATATCTGATGAAAGTCAGCTGCTAGTGGTAACCAGGACAGCATCTCCACCCCCATCCTTCAGCCCAGACACTGAGGTCCAGTTCCGAGGGTCTTCTGGCAGTTCCCTCTTTGTGAGAAATGAGGTTACAGTGGTACCTCAGGTTACAAACACTTCAGGTTACAGACGCTTCAGGTTACAGACTCCGCTAACCCATAAATAGTACCTCGGGTTAAGAACTTTGCTTCAGGATGAGAACAGAAATCGTGCTCCGGCAGCGCAGCAGCAGTGGGAGGCCCCATTAGCTAAAGAGGTCTTCAGGTTAGAACAGTTTCAGGTTAAGAACGGACCTCCGGAACAAATTAAGTACTTAACCTGAGGTACTACTGTACTCTTTGGTGAGATTTAAAATCACAAAACACGCAGCAAAGTAAAGCATGGAAACGTAAGGTGTTAAAATTTCTTTAAATGTCATCCTGTGAGTTCCAAAGTTTTCCTCTTCCCCAGCATTAAAAAGGCCACAGGTTTCGTAAGTTAAAAATGGTTTACTTACAAACTCCTCAAACCTCAGATTCATGTGCTTTTTCATACAGCATTCTGAAAAAGTTGCAGAGTCAGTAAAAATTGGTTTAGTTTCAAAGTGGTGAAAGTTCCTAAATTATTGGTATAGGAATTCAAGAGTACCTTGTAAGAGCCATGCAGTCTGAACTGAAGCAACCAGCTCAGACCTCCTCACCTGTTGAGCTTCTCAGGTGGACTGAGAGGGAACAAAGGATTGATTCATTAATAAAAATTCATTTAAAAAGAAAAGAAAAAAAAGAACTTTGCTTCAGAATGAGAACAGAAATTGCGCGGCGGCAGCAGGAGGCCCCATTAGCTAAAGTGGTGCTTCAGGTTAAGAACAGTTTCAGGTTAAGAATGGACCTCCAGAATGAATTAAGTTCTTAACCCGAGGTACCACTATACAGGGAAACAGGCACAGGGCCTTCTCGGTGGTGGCGCCCTCCCTTTGGAACGTCCTCCAATATGATGTCAAGGAAAAAAACAACTACCTGACTTTTAGAGGACACCTGAAGGCAACCCTGTTTAGTGAAGCTTTTAATGTTTGATGTTTTACTGTGTTTGATGTTTGATGCTTTAATTTGTTGGAAGCCGCCTAGAGTGTCTGAGGCAACCCAGTTACATGGGCAACATGTAAATAATATATATGGGGAGTTGGTAAGTTGGTGTAACAATCTGCCTAGAAGGGTTGGACCGTGCTTCTCTTATCCATGCGCTTCTCACACCCAGACTGGATTACTGTAACGTGATGTGCATTGAGGCTGCCTTTGAATAATGCTCAGACTGTCTACTTGTATAAAATTTGGTTCTCTGCCTACTGTTTGGTTCTAGGTTGCTGAAGGGTGTTACACATAGGAAGATCAGAAGCTGCCTTATACTAAACTAGACATGGGCACATATGCCTCAGCACCTCCTATGCTGTCCGGCACTGTCTCTCATTCTGCAGGGACCTCCTCCTTTGCTGAATGTACACTGCTGTATTCCATTTGGAATGGCTTTATGTGTTTTATTACTAGATGTTTTATTGTCATAACCCACCCTGTCCTATGATGGCCAGTGTAATAGCCAGACATCTGTTCTTTGACCTGTAATATTTAAGAGAACACGATCTCAAGGTCTTTGAAACTCAAGGAAGAGATTCTGTCCTAACAATGCTGGGATGGGGAAAATAAAAATGGCTGTGTGCAGTTAGGTATTTCTTCCTGCATTTTATTTAATGTTGATTTTGAAATAGGAATCAAGGAGAAATATTTCTCATTTTAATGCAAGCCTGTGGAAATCTGCACTTACCATAACAATGTCGAAATGAAAATGCAGCTATCCTTCAAAATTCACATTTCTTCAACTTTTGTGGATGCATACAGATGCATGCATTAGTTTAAATGGTGTATATAAATGCATTATGTTAAATGGCAAATCTATTTTAGGCAATGCTGCATGCAAAAAATGATATATTAGGAAAACATATGTATTTTTATGGGAATTTTTTTAATCACAAACTGATATGCAAAAGGGGTGAACTGGATTTGAAAAACAACAACAATGGAAGTGACATATTTGCTTTCATTCTCTTGCTTCTACTCATTTGTGTATGTTCTTTCTTTCTTTCTTTCTTTCTTTCTTTCTTTCTTTCTTTCTTTCTTTCTTTCTCCTTTGGTACTCTTGTACTTGTAAACCCACAATGGCATCTTCCATTGCCTTATTGCACCCTTTCTCCCTTGCTGTGACTTCCCATTGGGTCTCTTTACCTCCTGGCATCCATCTGGCTCCTTCTGTCCATGCATTTGAATGCCTCTTAAAAACTCATCTCTTCACTCCTGGATTCTCAAACTGATCTCCCTATTCCACCTTTTCCCCCCAGTCCCTTTCCCTTCTGTATGACTAATCTCTTAGTATGTAAACACAGAATTCTTCAAAAGCATTCCCATACCTCTCACACATCACCATTCACCAGACTTTGATAACTGCAAAATACATTGTGCCACTGGCAGGGGAGGGTATAGTGATGCCTGACAATAAAACTTTGTTCTTTTCAGATAAACCTTCTTTTTACTCTTGTCTTTCAATTTTTGTTTTTGTTTTTGAAAGCACATTTTGTGACTTTCTTGTCCAGCAAAATTCAAGAATTAAAATAAGGTTTCCTTATCATCACGTGGCAATGATAATGTCCGGATACACAGCGCTCTGAAAGTCTTTAGCAAGGTGTTTAAAGGAAAGTTAACTGACACAGTTTCCTTGATGGGATGGAGATAATGTTGCCTTTACTCTTGATGATTTAAGATAAATGATTATCCACTGCATATAATGCTAAATAATAAACATTGTTAATGAATATATTGAGGGTCAAATGCTATCAGCTATTTTATCATTCAGTTTTTATTCTCCTTTATACTCTAGAATTTAGGATTTTTTACATGTTCACCAGCCCAATATGCCCAACAATATGCTGGTGAAAAGTCAGACTTATTGAAGAGATGCTTGCAAATTCTCCACTGTTTTACACAAGCAGCAAATCTACTCCAACACAGGAGCCCTCCTGAAACAGACCAAAGCAGAATTCTGCTTGTCGTGGTGTGGGAAGTCCACACAAAGGACATGAGTGCAATAGCACTGGAAATCTCAAGTTTGCCTTGGGTTTAGTTAGGTATCAGTAGAGCTAAAAGTAATGCAAAATCAGATCATATTTCAAAACAACAGTGACCAGTTCATCCTTGAAAAATAGTATCTGAAGTGTGCATGCACAAGAAAGCTCATACCAATAACAAACTTAGTTGGGCTCTAAGGTGCTATGCGGGTGGCGCTGTGGGTTAAACCACAGAGCCTAGGACTTGCCGATCAGAAGGTCGGCAGTTCGAATCCCTGCAATGGGGTGAGCTCGCGTTGCTCGGCCCCTGCTCCTGCCAAGCTAGCAGTTCAAAAGCATGTCAAAGTGCAAGTAGATAAATAGGTACCACTCCGGCGGAAAGGTAAACGGCGTTTCCGTGCGCTGCTCTGGTTCACCAGAAGCGGCTTAGTCATGCTGGCCACATGGTCCGGAAGCTGTATGCCGGCTCCCTCGGCCAATAAAGCAAGATGAGCGCCGCAACCCCAGAGTCTGCCACGACTGGACCTAATGGTCAGGGGTCCCTTTACCCTTTACTTTAAGGTGCTACTGGAAGGAATTTTTGTTTGTTTGTTTCAACCACAGCAGACTAACACAGCTACCTACCTGTAACTTGAAAAATAGGTCCTTCATCCAAAGTGTGACACTTTGAGAATCCTGGTTGTGTTTCAAAATGACAATTGTGTTTCTGAGATTAGTGCAGCAATCTTTGATTTTTAAGCAAGGGTCACAGCCAGGGCTGGTCAAGACATTTTGGCTCCTGAGGGAGCCACAAAATGGTGCCCTACTCCCCACCCAGGAAGAAGATATGAGTGAAGATCTACATTAGGAACAAGCAGGGGAATAAATATCTACATCAGGATCAGCTGTACCTGTGGATCTTGCCACCTGAAGCAGTTGCTTCATCTTGGCTCTTGGGTGGGCCAGCTGTGGTCACAGCTCAGGGGAAGAGCATGCGCTTTGCATGCAAAAGATCCCAAGTAGAATCACCCACATTTCCAGATAGGGAAAGAGCCCTGTCTGAAAGCCTGGAGCGCCACTGTCAACAATACTGAGCTAGACAAACCACTGCCTTGACTTGCTATAAGGCAGCTTCCTATAGTATGTAAAGGGAAGGTATTGCTTGAATGAAATGGCTTCTTTTATATGTGGAAGTAGCCATTGCAGTTTATGAATTAGTGTTTCTGAAAAATACTACCCTCTCCCTAATGAATCCAGTGGCAGGGTCTGCTGCACAACTGTCATGATAGCAATAAGTAGGAAGGAGGAATTCTGCATTCTGGCAAGTTGCTTGGTACAGCCATTGCCTGGCAGGGAAGGAAATCAATGACTCCGAGAGAAGCACCCCACTGGCTGTGCTGCCGTGTTATCAATTTTCTTCCCAGTTAGGCGGCAGCCACTTCATTCACTCAAAGAAAAATAATAAAGAGAATAAATATATAAAGAAATTGTCCTCCAGCCTGGGAATGGGCATAACACTGCAAGCTAGATTAGCTCTTGATGGCACAACTTTCGTTTGCCAATGAGAGAGGATGCACTTTGAATATCTAGTGGTTCACTGCTTTTCTTTTTCTCTGAATGAAGGAGGTTTAAGGTAGTGCTTATTGGGTCACTGTTTTGGTTTTTTGGGTGGGTGGGAGGGAGGGCGGAAAAGCCCTGGTGGATGATGGTGCTAGTGGTATATAGTGATGGGTGAAATTAACTCCACTTAATTCAGAGTCAGCTCAATTGTGGCATGTTTTCTCCACAAGCATTTAGAGGGGAATATCTCTTTTCTTAGTGTTTTCATAACATAACGGATCACAAGAGAGCAACGCCCAATTTCAGTTAATTTTATCCAGAAGGGGGAAAAGTCAAGGCTCTCCCACTCAGTGTCTTCAACCCTACCATATGCTGCTTCTCACAGACCCATATGTATGCTCCCACAACTTAGGCCCATTAAAAACCCATGCATACGAGTTGAGAAGTTCAAATTTGAATGTAAACCTACCTAATTACCTAACCGAAGTAGAGGTATCCTTCAAAATCAACACTTATCCATATTTTGTTGATGCAATTCTCCTACCAAATAATGTGTACCTTGTGAAAAGTGTGTATAAACTGCATATATTCACAAAAGTAACATATTAAAATGTATTTTATTGGGGGGAAAGGGTCTACAAGACTGTATATCAGGCAAAAAGGAAAAACCTGCACTAAAATGCTGGCGAATTTCCATGACTTAAAAACAAACAAATCGCAAGCTCATTTGAAAATGAATTTAAGACTGGAAAATGGGAAATGGAGAGAAAGCAAAATTAACAGACAGAAACAACAACAACAACAACAACTACACAGACATGTGCTGTCCTGGGCTCCTTCGGGAGGAAAGGTGGGATATAATAATACAATGTAAGAGATGTCTGGCAAATTTTACAAAAAGGAAATAAGATTACTTGCCCTAGGAAAGCGCTAAATACCACCCACTCAGGAAAACTAGAACATGTACGTGTGTGCATGCACACACATACACACACACACACACACACACATTTTGACTTTCAAAGGGAAAGTTCTTAGGCTGAGGAGAAATCCATCATTCTAATATCCAAACCTAAGCTGCCAAAAACTGAAGGAAATGGATCTACACAGTGGATCATTAACCATGTGGTACAGCATTGCTCCCAGAATTAATGGATGCGATGCTGTGCCTTGGGACTGCTCTCAGCCTGCCCACAGCCCCCACTTGATGGAAAAGGAGAAAAGGAAATAACATCTCTTACTTTGGGGTTTCTCTTCACCAAAGACTGAAAACTAAGATTTCCTCAAAGGTGAAGCTTCTTGTAAGCTACCATATTTGCCATGAGGCATGATTTCTTATTAAGAAAAAAGGGCTTTGCTCTGTGGGGTTTAATCTGTTTCTCTATTCAGGTGTCAGCCTGAATTCATGTGGGCTAAAAATGGGGAGGCACAGGAACTTACATGCAAACACACACACCTATTAGTTTTGGTGGAAAAAATATATATAAAGGAAGGAGAATTCCCTGAATGTCAAGATCCAGGTTTGGGGAAAGTATTCTTTGGTGAGATAATCCCAGCAGAGATTTGAAACAGCGAAATATGCAGCAAAGTAAAGCATGGAAATATAAGCTATTAAATCTTTAAAATATGCTCTTGTCAGTTCTAAAACTTCCCTCTTCCCCAAACACAGTTTGGTTAGTTAAAAATTGGTTTACTTACAAGCTCTTCAAAGGCCAGGTTCATGTGCTTTCCCATACATCAGTTTAGAAAAGTTGCACAGGCAGAAAAACATGGCTTAGTCAAAGTGGTGAATGTTCCTAAATTATTGGTACAGGAACACAAGAATGGCTTGTGGGAGCTATACAGCTAAGCCTGTCAGGACAGTAATTTCTAAGTCATCTTCAAAGATAGCCCCACACAGAGTATGTTGCATTAGTCCAAGCAGGAGATAACTGGGGCATGTACCACTCTGGTGACAGTGCATGGGCAGGCATGGTCTCAACTGTTGTACTAGATGGAGATGGTAGACAGCTGCCCTGGACACAGGATTAATGTGGACAGCTGTGAGTTAAAAATGACTCCTGGGATATGCACCTGGTCTTTCAGGGGAACAGTTACTTCATTCAGGACCAGGGAGTCCCCCACACCTGCTCACCTTCTGTCCCCTAGAAACAGTACTTCTTTCTTGTTGGGATTCAACCTCAATCCATTAGCTGCCATCCGTCCTCCAACCGCCTCCAGACACTCACACAGGACACTCACTGCCTTCACTGGTTCCGATTTAAAAGAGAGGTAGAGCTGGATATCATCTGCATACTGGGAACACCCAGTCCAAGCCCTCTGATGATCTGCCCCAGCAGTTTCATATAGATGTTGAAAAGCAGGGGGGAGAGGATGGAATCCTGAGGCATCCCACAATTGAGAGCCCAGGAATCCAAACACACATCCCCCACTACTTTTTGGACACGAGTCAGGAGTAAGGAGCGAAACTGCTGCTTAACAGTGCCCCCAACTCCCAGCCCTTCTAGATGGTCTAGGAGGATACAGTGGTCAACAGTATCAAAAGCCGCTGAGAGATCCAGCAGAACCAGAGCTTTCACCTCTGTCCCTACCCTTCTATGTTCCTCGATGCTATTTCCTTCTTGCTAATTGGCTCCCTGTGTGACAAGTAGGGGGCAGAAATTATGAGGAATAGGAGCACTGGTGAGAGCTGGTCCAAATGGCAGTGAGGAGATAGACTCCCTGATTGAGGGGGCCTGCAAAACTTGGAGCCGACACCATTTTAAGATTCTCCCTCTCTCCCTCCCTCTCCCCATTGACTTCTTTTCAGAACCTCTTCCTTACCTTGAAATCTCATTTTGAAGATGTTTACAGTTGGGAGCTAGCTACCAAGCTGCCAATTTAAATAATTATCACTATTCAATGGGCATATTGATTAGCGTCTACTAGTGAGTCAGAGATTTTTCCCTTTTGGCCCAATACAAAGAACAGAATTAATGGCTTTTCTTTCTCAAATCAAGCAGGAATAAGAAGGCATAATTAAACCACAATCCAGAGTCAAAGAAAGAAAATTTGACTGAATTATGCAGTGTTGATTTTTCACTGATTATCAATACGTTTTCCTGTATGTTGACTAGAATGTGGGCTATTTGGGGAATTCTTTTTCAATTATTATTGTTATTAGTGGTGCTGGCTGGCTAGGGTCCACAACTAATTCTAGTTTTGTCAGGAAAGAGAGAGAGAGAGAGAGAGAGAGAGAGAGAGAGAGAGAGAGAGAGAGAGAGATGAAATCTGTGTTGCTCTGGATGTTGTTGGAATCCAGCTCCCACCTGACGTAGCTAGCATGGCAAATTATAAGGGATTGAATTCTCTAAATATAACTCTGAATTCACTAAATATAATTTTTGAGCTTTGTGCCAAGTGGGGCAGCTAGAGTAAATAATTCCATCTGGGGTGTCACAATGAAGAATGTCCTATTGAAAGAGGACACAAAAAGGGGGGCTCCAAGCAAGATCTTGGCAGCTGGCCAGGTTTGTACAGAAGAAGGGGACCATAAGATATCTGGTTGCAAGATATCTAAGGCTTTACTTAAAGGCTAAAACCAGCTTTCAGTTGAGCCTGGCAATGGATTTGGAGTCAATGTAATTGTTTTGTTTTGTTTTTAAAGCCTGGCTATATGTGGGCTTGTCCTGTGATATTTCTTTTTTTGGTCTGAACTTCATCTCCAGATAAATCTTGTATTGGTGAAATCCTTGATATCTGTGGATGTTTGTGTACTTTTAAATCATATCCCTGTAGTATAGTGATTAGCAGCAGGACAACAAAAATGGATTTTATAAACCTTATGGTCACTAAAAAACTTATACTTCAAGCCTGGAAGGATAAATGGTCTACCATACCACAGTCTGAAGAACACCTATGCTACATTTGAATGTCCTTTCTATAAACACCAACTTCATTTGGATACCTGTTCAGACATAGCATATATTGATCTGTATGAGAAATTAAAATGGATGTCTAGATGCTTATTATATTGTTCAATACCACACCCAAGGAAGACAGAGATAAATCACAAACTAAACAACTCTGAATATAGTTTACAAAAACTGATTAACAACAATGTACAGCATTTCAACATCTTCTGTTAAATGAAATCTTAAATAATATAAACAACGCCAAAATAATAGTAACATTCACAACTCAAAATACCATTCTAAGGCTGGAGCTGATCTGTTTGGTGGAGCATTGAATTACCATTGTATAGTTCCTTTTCGGGTCAACCAGAAGAAGATTCACGAAACAGAGATAAAAATCTTAATGTCTCATTGTCGGAGTTCCGTTGGGACTGTACCTGCACAAGTATACTCATAGAGAGTTTCTCTCATGGAATTGTTTCAGAAATACTTGGACTGCTTGGGTTATTGTTGCATACCACCCCAATCTCTGGGTGTTGCGAGATCCCAGGGGTTCCATGCGTTTATCCAAGTTTGTAGTGCTTCCTTCAGGAATGAGGCACAGTGGTGACTGTGATGTTTTTATGCTGTATACTTTATTTACATAAATACCACAATGGTATATATGCATGGGTCACAGCATTAACACCCCAAAAAGGTCTTGCCTCTCCTATAGTGGCAGCCCTGAATTCAAACAGAAACCAGAGATGGCTCTGTCTCTATGGCTTCTCCCAGCTTGCTGTTTCATCACATCTGGCCGCATCACTGCAAACTCAACTCTATACTCTGGCTTCATCCTTCTAGCTAACTGCGAGCTGGGGGGTGGACCCTGCCCACCTGCAGTCTCACACAGAGCTCCTTTCCTTTGTTTTCCTTAAAGGCCAATGACACAGGAAGCTAGTTTGATTTACAGTATATGGCAACAAGACTACTTCAAAGCCATATTTTAGACTCACAACAATTTCTGAAACACTTTCAAGGGCAGCCCCATGTACAATACATTTGTTGTTGTTGTTGTTGTTTAGTTGTTTAGTCATGTCCAACTCTTCGTGACCCCATGGACCAGAACACACTAGGCACTCCTGTCTTCCACTGCCTCCTGCAGTTTGGTCAGACTCATGTACAAGACATTACAGTATTCCAGATGGAATGTTACCAGGCCATGGAAAATGGTGGCCAAGCAAATTTTTGTCCATGAGAGGCTGTAACTACTACACTAACCTAAGCAAACAATGGCTAAAAGCCTTCATGGTTTGGGATGTGTACTGCTGTCACAAACTGTTTTTATGTTGGGGACAACTGTTGAAAATATAATGATACCATAGCCAGAAACAGTGGGAGCTGAGCAGAATATCTAATGGTTGTCCCTGATGGCAAATCCTGGTCACCAGCACCTCAGGAGACCTCCTCACTGTGAGTGAGGTGGTATTTCAGCAGATAGGCAATAATGGAGTTGTGAGGTCATCTTCATAACCAGTACAATGAAGAACAAAATTGATACTGTTTTCCTCTATTCA
Source organism: Podarcis melisellensis (assembly GCF_964234715.1). NCBI lineage: Eukaryota > Metazoa > Chordata > Lepidosauria > Squamata > Lacertidae > Podarcis > Podarcis melisellensis. Next base: position 5,094,923 of record NC_138532.1, read on the forward strand.
TTCCTTGGAAGATGGTTGAAATTTTCTAATTTCTTCTTGGTGGACATGAAGTTAGGGCTGGGGGTGACAGAGAGGTGGCAGGGGTGTGACCTGCTATCCTTTCAAGATCTTAATGATGTTTTGAGGCTTACAGATGTTGGCCAACAGTTTTACTCTATAGAGCAGACTCCTTCGCCCGTTGCTATTTATTTAACTTTTTTTGTAATACTTAACTGAGGGCAAAACCTCTAAGTGTTTTGCAGGAAATATAAAATATGCATTTGTCAATCCAAATCAATGTTAAAAACAGGTTCATAAAATAAAACCGAAATGAATAAAATCAGCAGCCAAAAGCAAAATCAGACCCCAAAGCTAAAAAAATACAGTCATCTACTATGTCATACATCACAGCCAGCAAATACAACATTACTAGTTTTCATGGCCAGATGCCATGTCTGCAACCTCAAGCAGCACAATTTGTTCCTTAGCGTTAAGTCAGCAAAACCTCATGGAACATGGCTGTGTGCTCTGGGTGAATAATTCCTGGCACTTGTGTGCACATAACTGTAATTCTAGGCAAACAGCAGTTTTACAGGGCACTCAGAACCATCACAAGTCTCTCCCAATGTTGGAATCAACATCAGGTAGGCCCATTATTGCACTCTAGATTTTAACCAAGGGTGGCTCCTCAACATGCTGCAGAGTCCTCTCCATACTTACACAAACATACACTTATTCATCATCAAACCTTTACTGGCATCACTTACAAACATTCAGAATAAATAGGCCAGTGCAATTTCGTTGCCATTTCAACAATACAGCCATTTGCCAAAGGGAAGAAGAGCAGGCGAGCACTCTATTTCACCTCTGTGGGTCTCCAGCAAGGGCAGGGTCCTGTAGAGTACTTCGGCGGCAAAAAATCAAATAGAGGAACTTAGCTACTGTCTTGGTGAGCTCCTGATCTCTCCCTTGTAATAAGAAGCGTATGACCTCTGTCTCTGATTTTCATGTTGGGATACATAAAGGTAAAGGGACCCCTGACCATTAGGTCCAGTCGTGGCCAACTCTGGGGTTGCGGCGCTTATCTCGCTTTATTGGCCGAGGGAGTCGGCGTACAGCTTCCGGGTCATGGGGCCAGCATGACTAAGCTGCTTCTGGCAAACCAGAGAAGCACATGGAAACACCGTTTACCTTCCCGCCAGAGCGGTACCTATTTATCTACTTGCACTTTGACGTGCTTTCAAACTGCTAGGTTGGCAGGAGCAGGGACCGAGCAACAGGAACTCACCCCGTCACAGGGATTTGAACCACTGACCTTCTGATCAGCAAGTCCTAGGCTCTGTGGTTTAATCCACAGCGCCACCCACATCCCGTTGGGATACATAGATGGTCTAAAAATTGTTGTAGCCCTGGGGAAGGGAAGGAGTCTGACAGATCTTCACTAAGTAAAGTATCTTTGTCTGTTGAAAAACAAATGTTTAGCCAACATAAGAGAAAACTCATCCAGGCAACTGTCTCTAGCTTATGTTGGCCTCCCTCTAGACATACAGTGGCGTAGCGTGGGTTGTCAGCACCCTGGGCAAGGCAAGTAATTTGCGCCCCCTAACCCTGAGTGAGCCAGGTAGGGGCAGAGAGCTGCGAGTGCGAGCGCGCCCCCCCCAGATGTTGCGCCCGGTGCGGCCGGCCCCCCCTGCACCCCCCACGCTATGCCACTGTAGACATACACTTATTGTAGCAAAGAGCAATAATAATAGTGGTCATAATAGGCTTCTCTTATAAGCCAAGTATACAGATGTATATTTTAAAACATCATTACATCAGAGCCAACATCAGCAACTTTGCAGAGCTGACAGCTCCCCAGCTCTTTCCATTTAAATTTTCCACAGTGTCCCATAAGAGTGCTAAATTAGGTCATACTTGCTTGTTAGAAGGTTGCAATAGGTCAAAATTACCTCTTGGAGGATGCAGTGTTAGCCACTGCTGTTGTCTACCACCACTTTGTAACCCTCCAGGTGAAGTCACCAAGGATTACAAAACTAGGGACCTCTCAATCTTGGAGCTATTCCTATACTACTCACAGAATTAATGGCAATATCACTTAAACAAGACCGGCCCTACCATTAGGTAAAGCAGGGCATTTGCTTCATGAAAGAGGACCATGAAAAACCCTAGTAAATTAAGAAGTATTTTTAATCTTAATAAGAGATGCTTGTGGGATTTTCTGCCTCGTGTGCTAGCAAGGAAGAGGATCTCCTTTTGGAGAGAGTTCCACACTGTGGAGGAGTTTCCTATGGCCAAATAACTCCTCCTGCAAACATACATCTCAGAGAGTACATGACCTGGCAGAGTCACATGGAAGGAGATAAGCAAAAAATATTCTGTCCCTAGAAGGTGCAGGACCTTAAAGGTGAACACCAGCACATTGACTTTGGCTCAGAAAGTAACACAATGATAGAGTAATAAGCTCCCTATGGTCAACACCAGTCAAAACCATTGCTATGCTCTGGATGAGCTGTGGTTTCCGGCCACCTCTTGAATGCAACTCTGCATAAGGTGAATGTATGCAATTATAACCTAATGGATACAGCTGTGTTACAGGCCATGTAAGCTGAACTTCCTAAACAGAGTTTGAATATGTCCCATGTCCTCATTAATCAGCCATAGTGTGAATTAAACAGGTGATGCTTAATATTAAGGAAGTCATGCCTATGTCCAAAACAAACTTTATACAAGAAAATGTATAAAGTTTTGTGGAAAACATAAAACACCAAATTGCTATGTTATTAAGGTGTCTTTCAGACACTTCATTAAAATTAATACAGCTAATCTTAGATCGTTTATTTTAATGACAGCCTATGTTCCATGGCAATGTCAAGGGAGGACAGAAGGCAAATGATACATATATAAACACGTCTTCATTCAGGATAGCACTGTCATTGCACAGAATTAACTTCAGCAACCAGAAACATACTGTAACTTTGACCAGCTTTTTGTTGAAACCCTTTGGATCCTGGTCAGGAGAATGTGCATTTGACTGAAGGGTAGCCTTTCATAGTGATGACTGGAATTGAGTTACACATTTAATTTGGACCAGAATTCCATTTTTATGACTTAAATTGGACAGCTCGTGAGGAAATCAGCTGAAGGCTTAAGTGAAGCCATAAAGGACTATTCACACATTACACTTGACACACAAACTGATCTGAACCTGCAAATTCCCAACTAATTTGCAGATAGGAACTCAGTTATCCAACTGCTTTCCCGTTTTCAAATATCCTAACACTTCTTGGCTTTAAGAAACATTGCAATAAGTGTTTTAAATGCACATATTGAGATAAAGTACATTTAACACTGTGTATTTGAATGAACATTTAATGTTGAATTGACATGCAGATTTTTTAAAAATCTGCAGATTATTGTGAAAATGAAACAGAACAGATTTATGAGTGAATAATTTTTGGTGCTGTGTTGAAATCTGTTCTCCAGTTTCTCAAATGTTTTCTTTGACAAAGTTTTCCTCTGACAAAGATCTTAACTGGCAGGAAGGTATGTGTGGGAGAAGCTAGTCCTTTAGTTCTTGCATTTTGTATTACTACTACAAGTATGATCACATTTAAAATACAACAGCTTTTCCAGCTTTAAGATTTGCAAAGTTGGATTTCAGACTCCGTGTACTGATTGCTGCCCAGTGATGTAATGCATTATGGAGGATGAAGAATCCACAGCCCTTCATACATTGCTGGCCTGTGATGAACCTCGCAACATGGTTGGGATTGAGTTGGGACTGGCGGGCCCTGATGCAGAAGCTGCAGGATTAAACAGAGGGGTGGCCTTAATGGTGGGAACAGGGGTTGAAGGAGGGGACTATCCCCATTGTGCTTTGACTTCAGTCACTTTGGAAAGGGGAAGCATGCATAATGGCTCCTGCTAACCTTCCTGCGCAGTGAAGAGCCTCAGTGGAGGCTGGGAAGGGTTGTGGGCAGCTGATAGTGGGGATGCAGCCCAGGAGATGGCAGTGAGCCTGAACAGGAGCCTGAACAGGAGTTCATCTCCATAGAAAGGAGCAAATCCACCTGCCCTAACAGCATATGTTTGCAATCCCAACATTCCCACCAAGTAATTGAGGCTTGCAAGTAAGTATGCCATGCCTCATCTTTAAAGACTTGGCAGGCAGGGCCTGGAGAATGTTGGGACATCTTTGGGCTTCCATCTAGTTCTGCACTTCTTGCTTGACTCCTGAACTCTTGAATTGTGACTCCAGAACTCTATACCTGCAACTAAGCCTGTACTGTTACATGCTTGAATAAATCTCTCCTTCTGTGTAAACATGTAAGGACCTCTGTCTGTGGCTGCAGGGCATGGTCTATAATTCCCATCATCCCTGACCACTAGCCATGCTGGATGGGGCTGATGGGAATTGAAGTCCAACAACTTTTGGCATTCCCCATTCCTGTGATACATAATTAGCCAATTGTTACACAGTCATGGAAACTTGTGGTTGGCTCTTGTGTCCAAATTCTCACTGAATTGTATTGTACTAATATTTTATTAACTTCCTAAAATTCATTTTTAAATTTACATCCCACCTTTCTTTAAAGACTCCAAACAGATGACATTATGGCCTCAATAATAAAGGAAGAGGAGGAAGAAGAGGAGAGGGCTATTGATGGCAACTAGCCATGGTGGCTATGTTCCACTTCCACGGTCGGAGTCAGTATTTCTTCTGAATACCAATTGCTGGAAACCATGGAAGGGGTGAGTGCTCTTGTGCTCATATTCTGCTCCCTGGTTTCCCAAAGGCACCTGGTTTTCCACTGTAAGAACAGGATGCTGTACAACATGGACCTCTGGCCTGATACAGCAGCCCGTTCTTCTGTTCTTAAAGATATGAAATCAGAACAAAATAAATGAAAATATATTATACACTGGAATATATGAATGATATTCAATTAGGAAAGCCAAGCAATTAGGAAAGCCAAGCAACTTCATTGGGGTTCCAAGTGCTGGAATCATCAATGAACTATCCTGGGAAAACCTAATGTAAGAATCAACCTTGTGCAATCCCAATCCATGAAAAATCAACACTTTTGATACTTTCAAATCAGTGCCAGCATGAACAAGAAAGGCGTCAGTGTGATGGAAGCAGAAGACAGAGAGAGTGAGCTAATTAGAATACACATAGAAAGCATAAAGCCAGACTAATGCTTTTTTGTAATGGGTTGACATAAAGCTTAGCATCCCCCACAGACCACCTTTGTTACAGCTAAACACTAGTTAAGGCCGGCTCTCTCCCCTGCATTTATTGACATATCCATTCAGTATTCAGAGACTGCAGTTCCCACTGTTTTTTGTTTTGTTTTTGTTTTTTGACAGGAAAGCTAAATCTTTTTGCTAGCCATCTTCCCTCACCTTAAATCTTTTAAGTGTGAGTTGAAATGAGCTGCTCTCTAGATTAAACACAGGAGTTGGCTTTACTCCATCATTTCCAGGATTAAAACTGAGAAGAAACCCATAAAAAGCTTGACTGTAAATGAATATAGTTAATGAAAAAAGAGCCACGTGAGGCTTGTAAAGCCTGCTTCAAAACCTGCTGTAATCTGCAGCTCCAGCAGCCACTCTTTGCCTACAGCAAATGGATCTCTTCCTTATTTAAATGGATCACTAAATTTTCCAAGATCAATAAATGTAATTGGGAACAAATGGGAAAAAGAGAGAGAGAAAACTTTTTGTGGGAATTATATCCCATAGCAAGAAAGCAATGTGTACTTCCCCACAATAACTAAATCTGAATCCTATGTATAGTGGTTCAGAACTGCACAGGTATACTACTACTCATTTATATTTTGGGCATTTCAAGTGAAGATGTCAGCTGGGAGCACCAGGACTCAGCTACATTGTGTAATACAGAAGACTAAAAGAAGAGGCCTATTAGATAAGATCAAATGTCCACCTAGTTCTACAGTGGTCAACCAAATACATCCAGGAAGCTCACAAACAGAGCTTGAAGGCAAGAATGCCCTGTCCCATTGTTGTTCCCCTGGAACTTGTATTTCCATATTGGCTGTGAACTTGGAGGTGCCATATCATGACTATGGCTAATAGTAATCAATCATTTTACACATCTGCACTGGGTGTTTATAGCAGGGATAGGGAACCTCAAACCTAAGGACCAAATGTCTTTATATGGTGCACATGGCCCTTGGTACACTCCCCAGGCCACACCTCTAACTGGGGACAATCCCAGTTCTCCTTGCATGCTTCTGCCTGTATGGAGTGTGTCCTAGAACTGTGATACTACCTATTCTCTTCCTTGCCTGGAGAGATACGGCATTCAAGTCGACTCAGCCACAAATCACCATGAGTTGGATTGGATTGGCCCACAGCACTCTGTGGCAGTCAGGGGGTGGGGCTGCAGACAGGAAAAAAGGCAGACAGGATGTAAACACAACCTACCTCACCAGCATCCCACAGGATCAGTGCTTCCACTCAAAAGCTGTTAAGCAGAGGCACTGGGCCTGTGGGGGTATGGGTGCTGCTTCACAAGCTGTTTTCCTGCAGCACAGCCACTTGCAAAGCAGCAGCTGTGTAGGATTGGGGCCTCCTGTTTAACAGTTGTGAGGGCTGGCACCAAACAGAAGTATAGTGTCCAGATCAAGGAAAGTAATAGTCCCACTCTGTTCTGCCTTGGTCAGCCCGCACCTGGAATGCTGTGTCCAATTCTGGGCATCACAATTTAAGAAGGATATTGACAAGCTGGAACGTGTGCAATGGAGGGCAACCAAGATGATCAAGGGTCTGGAAACCAAGTCTTATAAGGAACGGTTGAAGGAGTTGTGTATGTTTAGCCTTGAAAAGAGGAGACTGAGAGGAGATAGGAGAGCCATCTTCAAACATAAAGACTTGGAACGGTCTCTTGTTCCATTTGAATGAGCATCAAGTTTAGAAGCAGCGAATGTCCATTATAATAAAATTTCAAATCCGTGGCCACAAGAAGATGAATGTATTGAATCATGGCCCAGGGCTCACCATCCATCAATATTGATTCTGGGGGTGCTTATGAGGATGCCATGCACAGACTGCAAGATGGTAAATGCAAACAATTGCAACATACCTATGGACAAGCCATGAATAGCTGGCTTAGCTAATTAATTCTGTCTTCAGCTCTCCCATTGCAAATGCAAGCCCAGGGAAAAGAAAATCCCCAATACTTATCTTTATTTCATTATCAAATGCCAATGCACATCTTCGGACACCTCGAGTTAAGCCTAACAGTTTGCTTATTTTGAATGAAAGCTAGTCGTAAATTCAGTTCCTTTAGAACTTAGTAAAAAAAAACAAACCCAACAACTTTTTAATGATAGCCATGGAGCTTCTAATGAGAAATATGCATCGGAGTTAATTTGAGGGCTTTGCACATAATACAACACATCACCAGTCTCTGATTTATGGAACCATTTCTGCATAATAACAACTGAAAACCAGCATTGTATTGCCAGGGACAATTACTTTACTATAAAGGATGTGAATGCAGAATACATTTATTTAATTCGCTGAACAGGTAAGGTTGGAGGAGGCAGTTAAATTTGAAAGGGTCTACCCAAACATTAAGGATATTAGGATTTTAGCACCTGGTTTTAGTAGACTGGGGAAGGATCAGCATTAGACCTCAGCGTTTAACTGATTCTTACTCCTCCCCATAAATATAGTTGATAACCTTATTAGTTTTATCTGTTTTAAAAAGAAATACTTCACATTTCTTTATAAAATAGTCTCAAAGTGGCTTACAAAAAATGAGATAACTTAATGAAATAAATACAACAGTATTTTAAAAGTACAAATGACTAAAATGTCAATATACAGTGGTACCTCGGGTTAAGTACTTAATTTGTTCCGGAGGTCCATTCTTAACATGAAACTGTTCTTAACCTGAAGCACCACTTTAGCTAATGGGGCCTCCCGCTGCCCCCGCAACACCAGAGCATGATTTCTGTTTTCATCCTGAAGCAAAGTTCTTGACCTGAGGTACTATTTCTGGGTTAGCGGAGTCTGTAACCTGAAGCGTATGTAACCTGAAGCGTATTTAACCTGAGGTACCACTGTAATGAAGGGACGCAGGTGGCGCTGTAGGTTAAAGCCTCAGCGCCTAGGACTTGCCGATCGAAAGGTCGGCGGTTCGAATCCCTGCGGCGGGGTGCGCTCCCGCTGCTCGGTCCCAGCGCCTGCCAACCTAGCAGTTCGAAAGCACCTCCGGGTGCAAGTAGATAAATAGGGACCGCTTACCAGCGGGAAGGTAAACGGCGTTTCCGTGTGCGGCTCTGGCTCGCCAGAGCAGCGATGTCACGCTGGCCACGTGACCCGGAAGTGTCTCTGGACAGCGCTGGCCCCTGGCCTCTTAAGTGAGATGGGCACACAACCCCAGAGTCTGTCAAGACTGGCCCGTACGGGCAGGGGTACCTTTACCTTTACCTTTTTACCACTGTAATGAAATAAAGCTAAAGTGGAAGACTGCAATCCAATTCTTCAGTTCACCATGGTGGAGTGGTGGATGCGGTGGTGGTCTTTCTCTGCCCAACCTAAAACATCCCCTCCACCCTCTGGTACAGAGCTCCAAAGTCTGCCTGATAAATGAGCAGGTGAGTTAAGTTCCACTATTAGGAGTCTGCAGAATGGTCCAGTACAGGTCATTCCAGTGGTAGTAAGAGACTGAGGCAGCCTGGATTTGCACACGCCACACTGCTTTCACTTGATGTTATTGGACTTGATCCACTACCCCCAGGCCGGCGTAGCACACAGTGGGGTTTTGCCTGCTTTGTATCAGCCAACATGAATGGTAGGACTATGGAGGTGGCAATGTAAACAGCATTCCATCATTCTCCACCATCCATCACCTTTCAACAGACATATGTAAGTGTCCATCCAAAACTGCTATATCATATCGTACCTTTGCATGGATTCTAACTGTTAACTACTGTAGCATCTAATCTTGATGAAAAAGTGGGGAATTAATATAATAAATAGGCACATGTTCTGCCATTGCCCACAGTTGGGAATAAAAGGTCACAGCTTTATTCATCTTTAAATGAACAAGGACCTGCAATGGGCTGACTAACAACCTGCATACATAACTAACAGGAGAAAACCACCATGCAAAGCACCAGGGACATATCAGGAAGATAACAGATCTGTGGCTTTCATTGGAAACTTACTTTAAATGTGAGCTAAGCACTTCCCTCATCTGATGTGTCCCACTCCTTCTGGGCACTGTTTGGAAGGAAGAACTCTTTGCTGCCTATACCCAATCTTCATCCCTAAACCACCTGCCTCATTGTGATGAAAGCCAAATAACATGCAATAACTCAAGCAGGCCAGGCTCTATAATTCAGTGTGTAGTAGGTGGAGAAAGGTTGACCCTAAAGACTAATTGCAAGTTGTTGTTGTTTAGTCATTTAGTCGTGTCCGACTCTTCGTGACCCCATGGACCAGAGCACGCCAGGCACTTCTGTCTTCCACTGCCTCCCGCAGTTTGGTCAGACTCATGTTTGTAGCTTCGAGAACACTGTCCAACCATCTCATCTTCTGTTGTCCCCTTCTCCTTGTGCCCTCCATCTTTCCCAACATCAGGGTCTTTTCCAGGGAGTCTTCTCTTCTCATGAGGTGGCCAAAGTATTGGAGCCTCAGCTTCACGATCTGTCCTTCTAGTGAGCATTCAGGGCTGATTTCCTTAAGAATGGATACGTTTGATCTTCTTGCAGTCCATGGGACTCTCAAGAGTCTCCTCCAGCACCATAATTCAAAAGCATCAATTCTTCGGCGGTCAGCCTTCTTTATGGCCCAGCTCTCACTTCCATACATCACTACTGGGAAAACCATGGCTTTAACTATATGGACCTTCTAATTGCAAGAGGCAACCCCAAAAGTCCTGCTCAGCATCCCCCGATTGGACAATGGGTGGATCTTGCATGTGATTGAGACCAGTCCACTCCCATGTCGTGCTTCACTCCAGCCATGCTGCACATTGAAGGAACCCAGTTTCAGTGGCAACTCTGCCTGAGAACCCCATCTGCATCACTCCCTATGTTACAGTCCTTTGTGAGAGAGGCTATCTGTCTAAAAGAGATGCATGCTCATAAATTTAAGAACAAAAATATGTGAAATAAAACAGCAGCATAAAGTCCTGTTTCATGTTTTAGACTGAGGGACAAAAAGAAATAATGAAGGCCAATATTTTGTTTCAAAGAGGAATAAGAAATGGTAGCACATATCCTTGATATGAAGCTCAAAATTAGACTTCAATGGAACATGATAAGGTTGCAACGAAACCTTCTCCTGAACAAGAGAAGCCACAGTAAAAGTCAGGCATTCCATCTTTAATTCGTTCCACTCATCTTAAACAATGCGGCTGCTTCAGATGAGTGAATTATACTGCTTCTCAATCCATAAGCACTGCAATAAGAATGAACAATGAGACACAAATAAGATGGAGTGCTGGCCTTACCTTTGAATTCTAAGAGATCTGTCACTCAGCTGCTAGTTCCCATTGTTACCTGGATGTGCTGCAGGTAATCCTATGCCAACTGCATTGTAATTAATCTCTTCTTCTCTCCATGCTTCATCACTGGAGCATTTATGCCAAATGATGTTAGGAATGGCTTGGTGTGACAGTTCAAAATGCAAATATCTATGCAAGGGAAAGCAACATGGCTGCTGTCTTTTTGTGCAGGTGCTACGTAACTGCTGTCATGCTAATGATTTTCCTGTACAAAATTGATCATTTAATAGGAGGTGGGATATGACTGATAAAGACCCTTGGGATGTTATCTTTGATTGGGCTTGTCTGTAGCAGCAGGCCCAGAAATCGGGTCCTCCTGATGAAGATTGGGATAGGGATGAAGATTGGGTATAGGCAGCAGAGAGTTCTTACTTCCAAACAGTGCCCAGAAGGAGTGGGACAGATCAGATGAGGGAAGTGAGACCTGGAAACCAAACCCTGTGCTGTGGGTGGATATGTTTGGATAGCCATAATTGGTAGGTCCCTTGATGCAGGGTTTAATCAGGCCAATGGGACACAGGCTAAATGGATCAAGGAACCTATATACAGCGGTACCTCGCAAGACGAATGTCTCGTAAGATGAAAAACTTGCAAGACGAAAGAGTTTTTCATTTTTTGAGTTGCTTCGCAAGACGATTTTCCCTATGGGCTTGCTTTGCAAGACGAAAACGTCTTGCGAGTTTGTTTCCTTTTTCTTAAAACCGTTAATACGCAGGGAATCCGTGCTTCGCAAGACGAAAAAATCGCAAGACGAAACAACTTGCAGAACGAATTAATTTTGTCTTGTGAGGCACCACTGTATACCTATGCATGTGACCCAGAGCTTCCTCTTTCGGTGCGTGCATCAGAACACCTGCCCACCTCTCCCTATATTTAGGGCTTTGCGCTTGACCTTGTTATGCCGTCGTGGGTTGTCTGTCATTGGGACAGGGGCACGGCAGGAATTTCCCCCACTTGGCTGATTGGCTGGTGCCATTAGGGTTCCACCTGCTGCGTAGCAAATTGTCACAACTTGTAAAGTTGCGGATAGGCTCTGGTTCAGGTGATAGGGATAGGAGAACGGTCTCGCCATCCCTATGTGAAGGATATTCTGTTAAAGGAATCCAGGGACTCAATGGTTTGGTCAACCCTGTGAGGAGGTTGTGCCCATGCATGAGTCCAGGGGGGCATTTGGTGGCGGAGATAGCCTGTTCCCAGCTTCCCGCTTATCCAGGTGTTCACCCTAGGCTGACCTATTCTGGTTCTCTGGGTCAGCGCTACCTGCAAGGGTGCAGGGAGCTAGTCGAACCAGAGCCTATGCAACCAGTCACTTGATGTAATCAATAAAGTTGTGGCCTAAATTCTGCCAAAAACCAAACAAAAATTTGAGTCTTGTCTGAATTTAGTTAAGGGGGAGGTTTAAAGGTCTGAACACACAATAGAGGACTTACAGATAATGGATGCAATACAGAGGTGGGGGAGGAGGAGAGGGGAGAGGAGGGTAGGCTTGAAACTGATGTGACTGATGCACATTGTTAAGTAGATGATCAGGGATGTGTATCCCCAACACTACAATGCATGCAAAGACTCATTAAAACTTTGTGCCAAGGTAATCAGAACCGTTGAATTTGTTGGCCATTAAAAGTTGTACCTGTTAAGGTACTATGCTAAAAGCTTGCTCTAATGCCTGAAGTTTACCAACTATTGCTACATATTTTTAAGCTTTTGTTCACTCTGATAAGAGCTAGAGATTTGTTTTTAGAAAGGAAAGAAAAGAAAAGGAATTCCAGACTACTGAATTCTGCAATTGAATAAGACACATAATATTATGTTCTGAGAAGCTGGGAGTAGGCATACGTCACTAATCTGATCTTTGTGATTTCTTGAATGAACTGACTTGATCTGCATCTCCTGGATTAATGTTCAGATTTGTTATCAACCGGTTTTTAAATTTCATGAATGTTTTGACAGTTTTCAGCTTAAAAAATATCAAAATTGTTTTTAAATTAATATTTTGAGATAATTCATAGCATCATTAAAAAATCACAGATTAATTCAGAAACAGGGCACCATTAATTCATGAGTAAAAACATGCAAATGTGATATGGACCAGGAATTGACTGATTCATCCCAGGGATGTCAGATAATTCTTATGAAAACAAAAATGGGAGTGAGAATTGTCAATATTTGATTTTTTGTTCTATGTCCAGAACAGAAATCAATCCTGCAAATATGATCAGTGTTCACTGGCATTGCTGCTTGCATTCTACAAAGGATACATAATTGATTGCATTCACACATGCACACTCCCATTTGCATTGTTTCCTTTGCACTGAAGGGAATGGGGTGAAATAACATAATCATAGTTGAATATATGTGAATAGTTACAGAGATTACATAAATTATGTAATTTTGCCACAGCTGAAAGTGAGAAGAATGATGTAGTGTTTGGCAGAAGATGAACTGCAATAGAATAGAAACAGAGCAGGGTGAGATGGCTACAGGGTGGAACTATCCCTTCTTACATCTATCCCTAATCAGTAGTAAAGCCATGGATCAAATGATGGCCAGTCTGCAGGTGGTGAAGAGCCAACAGCTAAATCTAACAGAATACAACTGAGACTCATCTTAGAACCTACTCAGTGTTGGTGAGAGCAGCAAAAACATCTTACTTCTCTTCTAGCATTGTATCTGCAGAATGTTGTCCAGTTAAACTCTCTGATCCTGGTCCTAGTGGAAATCTAGGAAACTCCCTAGGCAACCATTTTTCAGAACCCTGCTGCCTCTGAAACAAGAAGTAATGTAGCCTTATCCTCCATGAAGCTTAATCCACACATCTGTTCCAACTTGGACACCACATTGGTAGCAGAATTGGTTCTGGTTGCTTGGTTTTATTGATGGTTTTGTTTCATTGTAGGGTTTTAGCCAGATGGTTAGCCATTTTAAATCTAAATAAATAGAAAACCAGAGCATAAACATGCCCAAAATAAATACATAATTTTCTGACTTCTACACATAATTCTCCCTAATCAATAGGAATGAGCAATGCATTCCCCCAAACATTCCAACATATAAACTCAATTGCCTATGGAAGATTAATACATATAAACAGTATTCTCAAAGGCACTTGCATGCTAAGTACTCATTTGCTCTTAAATGATGTTGTTGAGTGTTTGTTTCATCAATCTAAAGAAGATTATATCTTTTGTAGTGTCCTGCCTTGAAATGAGATCATGTAACCATACATGCAAATAAATATTGTAACATCACACTCTGATCTGAAGGAACGGTAGAGCTCTTTTGATGGTAAATTGCATTACTTCACATACTTCAAACATGGCAAGACAGACCTGCTGCACTTGGTTGACCTCTTGTCATTCTGCTGAGTGGAGGCCCTGGATGGCACCAACTATTGCCTTGTCAGCACTACTTGAAAGACCATCTGCACAAATGCATTCCCTTCCTAAAGCTAGAACAGCTGGAAATGAGCTAAAAAAAATGGCTGACTATTCTATCTGCAGCTACTTTCCATATCATTGCACATAAAGAAAAACAAAAATAGGAAAGTCAGTTGCCCTGTTGTTCTCTTTTCATTCAGCAGCCTAACAGCCCATGGATAGAAGCTGTTCTTTACCCTGTTGGTGTGACTAATCATGCTTCCATATCTTCTGCCTGAGGGCAGGAGATCAAGAAAGTGCCGGCCAGGGTGTGAATTATTAAGAGCTGAAAGCAACAAGTTGTACTAATTTAGGAGCAGGTTGCTGATGATAAGAACATTAGAAGAGCCTGCTGGATCAGCCTAGCAGCCCATCTAGCCCAAAATCCTGTTTTCACAAAGACAGCCAGATGCCTATGGAAAGCCCACAAGCAAGACCTACTGTATAAGCACAGCAGCACTCTCCCCTCCTGTGGTTTCTAGCAACTGCCACTCAGAAGCATAGTGCCTCTGACAGTATAGCTGGAACATAGCCATCAGTGTTATAAGCCATTGATTAAAAATGTTGTTGTTTTTAAGTACAAATGTCCTGTTGGTTATACATGTGTTTTATATACACTCAAAGCAACTATTTGAGTTGTAGCGAAAACATTGCTGGATCACTCCACCATTGAGACAGTTCCAGCCTGGAATTGCTTAGATTTTAGAACCTAAAAATAAGCATAACGGAAATGCAACACAACAGAAATACCAGAGTTCTTATTAGAATTTAACCAAAACAAATCAGTTTTATTAGCTTCCCACTGTAAACTCCTCATTTAGAGCATAGGACAATGTGAAGAGCTGGAATTAGATTTGCAATAGCAAAATCCATATGCTCTTTTGTCAATCAAACCAGATATAGAAGATTCTCTGAACACATCTGCGGAATGAGATTTCATCAAGGCTGGCAAAACATGTTACAGAGCTATTCATTAGAACAACACATTTACAAAAAAAAAAAAAATACTGTTAAGATGGGATTCCAGTTAGAGAGCCAAAAGCTCTGAATCTTTGGAAGTGGCAGAAAGAACAACAACAATAACAATAACATATTGCCACATCAATTTGGGGGATTGTTCACATTGCTCCACTAATTTAACTCCAAAGCATTGTTTTGGTAAAAACATGCTGTGGTTTAGTTTTAAAAAAAATACAAGCTCAGAGAAGTGGAGGAAAACCTACATGATTAACACAGAAATGAGTGATAAGAGCAAAGCCACCTCTGCCCACTCCCTATGGTTTTAATAGTGAGCATCATTAAAACTTCAAATGTGGAGAGCCAATGAAGCCAACCCAAGGAAACAGTCAATGGAAAATTAATGACATTAGTCACCAACCTGTTACTAGGACACAATTACTGACTTCTTTCTGTTCTCTGAGTGAGTTGTTTTCTGTCCTAACCTTTAGCAAAGTACAGTAATACAGCATTGCAAGGTTACCATAGTTATAGCAGACATCTGGAATGGGCATGACTATTCTTTGCATTATAATTGGAACATTTTCATTCAAGCAACTGAAACATCTCTTTTCATTTTCAGGCAAGAATTCAGGTGGAAAATTAGTGGTGGCCAGACTTTAAAACCACTCATTCCTCTGACACATTTGGTAGGGATTATAGCTATACTGCAGGGTTCAAGACACAATCAAACAGAATACTTTGGCATTTGAAGTATGTCCCTACACAACACACACAATAGTAAAAAACAAACCCAGAAACAAATTGGGATCAGAAAAAGTGATATAATACTGATTCTAACCAAGATTTATAACACAAATGTAAACAAACTAAAACTGGTATGTCTTATCTCATTACTGTGTCATGCCAAGGGAGGGCCCCGGAAATGTTATGGGACAAGCTCTTGTGGCATCACTGGGGGCCACCCCTAGGTATCAGGCTTGGGACTTACAGGTCTGGGATGTTCCTGGCCTTACAGCCCTACTACATGTATGCAAGCTTCTTCTTGTTAGACAATATGGCAGGGGAGGGAAGAACTTCAGTACCAGAAGTTTCATAATGAATCTCTCAACAAGGTGAGAGTATTGCATGTATATTCAGTTTGAAAAGCTTTTACCCATTCTTCTCACATTGGAAAACACATCCTTTTAAATCTCTGCAATGTAACCAATCACTGTGCTTAATAGATGTCCTTTGTGTCTCCCCGCCTCCACACACCTTTCTTTTATTCTGTCCTCTGGAGTAATTGAATTAGATATGTTTTTACAGCAGGAGCATTATGTGTAAACCTATGTGATTTTGGAAGTGACAGCAGTTGTAGCAACTCTGGAGGGTACTGAGTGGGAGAGAAATGTAAAAATGTTTGTGTACGCAGTATTTCTTCCTGGTATAGTATCAGCGACAATACTCCAATCAATATTTTATTAACTTGGCAAGTCACAAAGTTCTCTATATGGATGAGCTGCAATGATTCATGGAAGAACAATAGCCTTATTTTATGGCAATGCTTATCGGAGGAGGTTTCAGCAAAAACCCAGCCATCCATTGCAAAGACAGTACCCATTTACTGAACTTGTATGACAAGTAAAACGTTTTGTAGCAAATACACATAAAAGCTTGGTGATAAACCCCCTCTCATTATGCAAAACTCCTAATGTATTATCAGTCTTTAAGAAAAATGCTCGTGGGAGGGGGGTATTGTCTCTATTTAAAGGTAACGTTTCCAGATTACTCTATTGTCAAGTTTTTGGGTCGAATACAAGTTAGAGGCTCTTAGTGCCTGATCACAATGAATGAAACCCATTGTTGATTTATGAAGCTTATAACTATGATACTGTAATTAAGTAGCATATTTCTATTGATCCAGAAAGTCCAGTATCCATGAGTTCACATGGGACATGTGTGGGCATGTACATTATACAAACAATATTGTTTATTGCAATGGTCTGATCTGAAGAATGCTGCAAGGTTTTTGCAGCGGGTGAGGCATGTTTTGACTAACCAGGGTTAGTAAGCTTGCTTCCCTTCAAAAGTCATTAGACTCCCATCAGCCTTAACAAGCAGGTCCAATGACCAGGGATGGAGGGAGTAGGGAAATAGGTTCCCCATCTCTGACGAAAGTAGTCAGGGATTAGCATATCTCACAGAAGAAAGCATCTTCTCTTGTGTGACCTCCCTTCTGCAACTATGCCAGCAAAGCTCTGCTCAGGGTGCCTTTTGTGCCGAAGCAATACATCAATAGAAACACACTAAGATTAGCCTCCACCAGAAACAGGGCCTTTCTGATTGCCACCTTCTTACTGTGAAATGGCCATCACATGAAGGGCTTTCAAAGACAGGTAAACATAAGGGAAGCTCTGTTGAATCAGAACATCATCTTGTCCAGCAGAAGCAGCTCATCAGGTGAGGTGGAGCTGTTTCCTGGCTGGTGGGTCGCTGTTGTTTATCAGGAAGGAGAAGGTGAAGAGGGAGGTGGCAAGGAGGCAACTGTGGTGCAAGAGCACCTGGGGAGTCAATCCAATGTTCCTGCCAGTGCATTTGCAGGATACTGACCTCCAAGGGTGCCAGCTCCTGGGGCCAAGGCACAATGGCCTCCCCAATTTTTTTTTTTTGAGGGGGCACAATAGTCAGAGGGCCCCACACACGACATCAGGACGTTGCCTCAGGCCCCCTCAATTGTCCAGAGAAAGCAACAGCAATCCACCTGCCAGGAAAATGCCCCACTCAGCAAGCTACTTCTGTCACATGGCATCTGTTTTCCACAGAGATCTACTAGATGACCCAGGTAGGACAGGAGGACAGGCAGTATTGTTCTTGTTATAATCACTGCTTTTGAAAATACAAACTCGAAATACTGAAAGGAATAGAGGACAACCTGCTGCTATTCATCTGCTGAATTGTTTCAGCTTTCATTGGATTTTATTGCTTTTTATATAGTTTCTTGCTTTTAAAGAATCTTGTGAAGTGCTTTGTAAATTGGGTAACTGAATAACGATATAAAGAGATGATATGCTCACTGATATATATGTGGGAGTGCAATTGACATTAAGCCAGGAACATGTGTTTTACATACAGTAGTAAACTCAGGGAGGAATTTGGGGCTAGACATCAAGGCCCCAACTAGCAGATTTAACAGGAGAACACCCCCCCCCTCCAAAAATGCAGCAGGGCTAGTGTGCCACATTCTGAAGACCCTCCAAGTGCCCCTATTTTCCAGGGACAGTCCCAGATTTCTGACTTGATCTCAGAACATCCAGCTTTTCCTTAGGACGTCCCTATTTTCATTGGAGAAATGTTGGAGGGTATGGTAGGATGTCCCTGTTTTCACTGGAAGGTATGGAATTACTCGAGCCCTGAGCCCTCTGAGCACCCAAGCTTTGTTATGTTTTTAGATATGTTGTAAGCCACCCAGAGTAGCTGGGGCAACCCAGTCAGATGGGTGGGGTATAAACAGTAAAATTATTATTACTGAATAGGACACCCCTATTTTCATTGGAGAAATGTTGGAGGGTATGCATTCTGAATTAAGTGAAGTAAAGCAATACACATGCCATCTGAAGATGCCATGTGGATTACTTTACTTGAGGCAGCATAAGACCATTTGAAGCAAGGATCACTGATCCCTACAATAGCTATCCAAGGTATTGCAAGTATTATTAGGGTGAGGGGGAATCTGAGATAGAAGTGGCGTATCTCAGGAGTGGGGAACATGCGACCCTTCAGATATTATAGGACTACAGGTCCCATCATCTTTGGCCACTGACTATGCTGAGTGGGCTGACAAGATGGAGTTCCCTGTCCTTGGCTTGTTTCACAGAGGGTCATGGGAGAAGTGAGATTTGAAGCAAGGGCTTCCTGGTTCCCAAGTGAGCATCCTAGTCACAGTTTTGCACTAGCTCTCAGCTGTATGAAGTGCTTACTTCCACTGTGCCAGACTTCTGCTCCAAACAGCCCAGTGCCGCCTATTTTGGCTGTCAGGTAGGTCCCACATTAACATGCAACACTCACAGGAATCTGTCAGGACCCCAGTGCCCCCAAGAGGGTCCAGCACTCTGATGCTGCCATCTTCCACTGAATGATGTAGGCTGCAACCCTATATCCACTTTCTTGGGAGTTATTCCCACTGAACCTAATGGGACTTAATTCTAGATAGACATACATACAGTGGTACCTCGCAAGACGAAATTAATTTGTTCTGCGAGTTTTTTCGTCTTGCGAATTTTTCGTCTTGCGAAGGACGGATTCCCTGAGTATTAACGGTTTTAAGAAAAAGGAAACAAACTTGCAAGACATTTTCAACATGCGAAGCAAGCCCATAGGGAAATTCGTCTTGCGAAGCAACTCAAAAAACGAAAAACTCTTTCATCTTACGAGGCATTCGTCTTGCGAGGTACCACTGTAGTCTTGCATTATTCAAGATGCTGCTTATTCATAGGGGTGGAGGAGAAATTCAATTCAGGTCTCATTTAAAGGTAAATCAATCAAGTATGCACTTTCCTAAACAATATCCAAACCAAAACACAGCTATCTTTCAAAATATGCACTTATACAAATTTTACTGTGCAGATCGCCTAGCAAACAATGTTTATAAAAATGCATATATTAGCGGGACATGTGCATAAAAATGACTATATTCCTGAAAATAACACACTATATCATACAAGTGGAAATTGTTTGCAAAAACTGTACACATTAGTCAAAACCACATATAAAAATGTGTTGATTAGGAGAAATTTGAACTAAAATGCTTATACATTTTCATGAGGATTTTTTAAAGGCAAATTTCTACAATATGAATTTAAGCTTGGAGGGAGAATGAGAACTGAAACTGAAATATCCTTCCATTCCTTCTACATAGTTTGTAATATTAATCTGCTCAGCTCCTAATGCTCCCAAGTCCTATGGAGAGTATAAGAAACCAAACATCATTTTCCAAAGAAGTTCTCCCCTGGAACTGAATGTGAAATGATAAATCCTTGCATCTATGATATACATCTGTTAGGCTTACTAGTTTTTTTTACATACCTTTACTCTTGATGACACTGTTATTGGGAGGAACTTGAGTTGATTACTAGAAACCGCTTCCACAAAAATGCCAGCTGCTTTGTAGGAATGTATCGGGGATGATAAACCTGAGGTCCAGAGGCCAGATGTAGCCCTCCAGACTTCTCTGTCTGGCTCTTTCTTTCTAGAAACACCCTTCACCTAGTGGCGGACTTTGTGCTTGCAAAAGTCAGCAGCACACTGTGCAATGCCAAAATTCAGCACCCCTCCACCTCTCGACTTTTGTTTTATATCACTGTTGTGGCACCCCCTACAGCACCCTCTTGGCTTGGCCCCCAGTGCGAGCAAATCAGCCATGCTCCCCTAAATCTGCCTCTGCTTTACCAGCCCTTCTTTGCACCCTCAATTTCTCCCCCTGGCTGGGTTGTGTCCTGAAAACACTGATAATGCCTTGTCTAGACAAATTATACAGAATCTGCGTAGAAATGAGCATAAGGTACAAAGGTAACATTTACATTAATTGCTCCGCTCACTCTGACTTCTGGCCCCACCCACTACAGGTATGTTATCCCCAGAAGGGAATGCAGCCCTCAGACTGGAGGGGGGGAAATTCTCCCCTAGAAAACACACAAAGGGAACACATAAAGATTCCTTAATGGTAATCCCTTATTCTCACTGAAATTGTCAGTTACTTAACTTCCCAATTTGAGTCAGTTCTTGTGATTCTTTAATGATTGCCGTTTCCGTCATGTCCTGCATTTTGTTTTGTAAGGATGTTTGAATTTTCAGGTGGATCTCTGTCATGCCTGGTGCTAAAAAGTACACTTTCGAGAGAACGTCATCAAAATGCCCACACCAACTTTACAAGGAGGAAGCACATGGGGGTAGGGTGGGGAAAGGATGGATAAATGCACATCCACTGGCATGTACTACCAAAATGCCCACAGCAATATGATCAGTTGAATGAGAACTTTCAGAAAATGGACATGCTCTCCTCCCCACAAGCTCATATATACAAAGAAAATTTCAAATCAACTCAAGAGAAATGTACCCGGTAGTATAATCAATGGAAATGTTTCCACAGGAAGCACAGAGATTCCTGTCTGCTTTGCAGTCTTCACACCTGACAGAGAGATAACTGTATTAGGGCATATAAGTTTATGATGAAGTTGTTTGAAATGTTGTTACAGCAATGATATCTGATGATGTCAAAACAGATAGGATGATCGCTTTTATGGGACCGACCATCTCCAGCTAAGCTCATAAACTTGCAAGCTTGGCTGAACTCTTGCAAATTGAAAACTTGAACAATGTGGCCAGTATAATGCAATGCAGCCAAAGATATTTTTGCTCCTCACTCCTGTGGACATATGATGTGTGCATACATGTCTATCTATACATCCATTGTTTTACTGGTGTGATCGCCTTAAATATCAATAATTAAAACCATTTATTTAGAAGTAAATTCCACTGATTTCAAAATATGGCTAGGCTCAATGCCAGTTTGTTTGATCATATAACACCACTTTCTCTGCAGCTGATGACTTACAGCCCTTCCCTTACAAACAGAATGGTGGAGATTTTTGAATTCCTCCCTAAACAGTCCACATTTATTTATTTTATGTAAACAATTTATGTATTGGTTAACTACAATAATTTCTAAGTGGTTTGCAAAGATACATTACAAAAAAAACTATAAAAGCGAATGTAGCTTAAAATGCCTGATAGATTTAAAAAGACTTCCATAGGCACTGGAGGGTCAGTACAGAGGGTCAGTCAGTACAGTATATTTCCCCTCTTCAGTGGAAAGTAGGCTCTGGAAGCTTATATCAGATGAGAGATCTGGGGTGGGGATAAAAGCACTTTCTGGTTTCCCAGGTGATGGTGAGCTGTCATCTTGGAATGAAAGCTCAGTGACAGAGCAAGAGCCATGGTTCAGACGTGAAGTTTTATATGTGTTATATGCAGAAGGCCCCATGTTAAATCATGGCATCTCCAGGCAGGGCTGGGGATGTGCCCTGCCTTAAACCCTGGAGAACTTCTGTCAGTCAGTGTCTACAATACTGTCTATGGTAGCTTCCTATGTTTGCATCATGTCTGTGGAAGGTTGATCTCTGGCCTCTCCAGTTAATGGAACTCAGAGGGGAGGGTTAGGGAAAGCTCCTCCAAAAGACCTTGAGGTGTTGCTTCCAGTAAGAGTTAGATGAACCAGTGATCTGACCCAGCAGGAAGCAGCTCTACTTGCTTGTGACCCAGATCAGATTATTGCCTCCAGGCTGGCAGGAGTCCTAGCATGATAGAGGAATCAGCATGCTTTGTCAGGTCGGGTCATGTGGTTTTAATGATCCAGTATCTGTTTGGCCTTATTCAGCGCATAAATAGGTTGCTAGAGGGTAGGAAGGAAAAGCACAGAGGACAAAGGTGAGTACCCTGAGGCATCAAAGTAATGGGTGGGTGCAGAGGGAGGTGGAGACTTCTCCAAACTAACCCAACAGGGTTTATCAGCTTGAGGGGACCTGAAGCAGGAGTCAACCTGCAGACCATGACAGTCTGAAAGATCCCAAAGTAGCTGATGTCATTGATGGGTCTTCCTCATTCCATCTTCAGGGTATGTGGACAGTGAAGAGGAAATGTTTTGCTGATATGATATTTGGAGTCATCATGGGATCATCCAACCCATGGGTAGGCCAGCTAAGGCCCGGACGCTGGATCTGACCCAATTGCCTTCTAAATCCAGCCCACGGACGGTCCAGGAATCAGCGTGTTTTTACATGAGTAGAATGTGTGCTTTTATTTAAAATGTGTCTCTGGGTTATTTGTGGGGCATAGGAATTCGTTCACCCCCCAAAAAAATAGTCCAGCCCCACACAAGGTCTGAGGGACAGTGGACCGGCCCCCTGCGGAAAAAGCTTGCTGACCCCTGACAACCAGCGACTCAATAGAATATATGCCTGCATTCAATGTGTGTGCTTTCAATATTTAAGATGCAGATCAGGTATATAAGATTATTAAGTTGTGGCCCATAGCTTGTTTCAGTTACTGTGTCTCAGTGTCTTTATTCTGTGAAAGTGGGGCCAAGATTACAGTCAGCCTGAATCTTCAAAGATTCTGAAGGCTTCTCCTGACTGACCAAGCTGACTTTGTTGTGGCAAGAAGGAGAAACTGCCTGTGATCATTTCTCGAGGCTCGTTTGTCTGAAAATAATTCTACAAGACAAAGATATAGGCTTCCCCAAATTAAACCATAAACCATGAGCAGATTTATAGAATTTTTCCTCATTAGCTTTGAAAAACTACTGTGTTCCCCCCCGCCCCAGGGGATGGAGGGGCAGGGGGAGAGAACACATTTTTTAAAGACCAGAAAAGAAAGCAATCGACAATGTGCCATTTGTTCATTTTCAGCAAATATTAACATGGAAGACAATTTTCTGTCTGTCATGAGTGCTTTAATTTTTACTAAGATGAATGTTTTAAGCAGCAGAGAATAATTAAATCATCTTCTCTTTCAGAAGAAGCCTCATATTCTCAATGTGTGTTTTCAGCATTTTGTAAATCATCTAATGATTTTCTGCTCGTTTAAATATTGCTTCCCCATACCGAACTGATTAGCTAATGTGAAATGTACAGGACAGACGTTAGTTTCAGAAAGGCACCAAGTTCCTAAATCAGCTAAAGATTTCCTGCTACTGCTTATATTACGATTCCTGCGAAGCTGATTAGGAAAATGCAGAACATGCTGGGATATTTCCCCCCACACCATTTCCTCAGGGTTACCTTCAATATATTCAAAATGAATTCTACTGTAAAAAAAAAAAAAAGGCAGCATTTAAATCACAGGAAGTGCAGAGCGAACAAATTTTTCCCCAGGCAAATATCCAGCCAATCAATCTTTAAAGGAAAATGGGGGCAAATCCTGACTCTGATATAGGTGCTGGGAGGCATTTTGCAGGTGTGCAGGTTCTTGCACTATTGGAAATTAACTATCTCTGTTCCCGATTAATGTCCAAAGACACTGTGAATGAGAGAAGGAATTTTATTATCTCTATCCTTAAGCTTGGAGTCAGGACAGGCTGTTCATCTGTATAAATAATACACTCTTTTAAATTGAATCTACCTGAAGTACATTCCAGTTAGGAGAGTGTCTGCCAGGTGCAATGCTGGTCTCTTGGGTTTATCTACAAACTCATTTCACACATAGCACAGACCAGCTGTTACACGATAGGGGCTTTTGCCTTTGGGGGAAAATAATGTTTGTGATGATCTCTAGAGCCCCTAAGAGGGTTTGGATTCTGCAGCCTCTTTTCAAGGCACAGGGATTGATTGGTTTTCAGTCAGATGCTGGCTTAATGAAAAGCAAAAGGATTCAGTAATACAGCAACTGCTTTTGCAAGCAAAGGATCACATCGCCCAGGCCTAGACTGGATCTGTAACAATACATCACCCAGGACTGGTATGAGGGCCAGAACACGATGGCGGTTTCACCCAGCAGTATATTGAAAGTGAAACCGCCACCACTCCTGAATCCCTTTGCAACCAGCTTGATGGCAAAGAAACTCAGGAGCGGCGACGGTTTCACTCACAATATACTGCTGTCTGGTGAAGCCGCCATCATGCTCTGGCCCTCAGACTGCAGAGGGAGAAACAAGTGGCTTTGGAGAGGCACTGGGTGCCAATGAAGCTTGCTCCTTCCTCGGCTCCCTGCACAGGCAGGCAGCTTCCTTAAACTGCTCCACTGAGGGGCATGGCAGGGTGGGCACTTTGTTAAATTGCTCCACTGAGGCTCAGGAAGCCATGCACCCCTCAGCAGAGCAGTGAAGAAGAAGAAGAAGAAGAAGAGGAGGAGGAGGAGGAGGAGGAGGAGGAGGAGTAGTAGTAGTAGTAGTAGTTTGGACTTGATATCCCACTTTATCACTACCCTAAGGACTCTCAAAGCGGCTAACAGTCTCCTTTCCCTTCCTCCCCCACAACAAACACTCTGTGAGGTGAGTGGGGCTGAGAGACTTCAGAGAAGTGTGACTGGCCCAAGGTCACCCAGCAGCTGCATGTGGAGGAGTGGGGAAGCAAACCTAGTTCACCAAATTATGAGTCCACTGCTCTTAACCATTACACCATACTGGCTTTCCAGAAGCTGCCTGCCTGTGTGAAGGTGGAGAGAGAGCCCTGCAGACAGAGCCTGACAGGCTTGGTCTGCAGGACTGCCTCTACCTTCGCTGAAGTGGGAGAGCTGCCTCTTCTGCCCTGCGACTGGCAGCAGGAACAAGTTGCCTCATCCCTGGCCCTATGAGGTGCCGCAGTAAAACCGCCTCAGCTCCCCCAGTCAGAGTGGCAGCGGTTTCGCCAACGCAGCTTGTTCCTACTTTTCAACATTGTGATGTACCGCCAAACCGCGATGTCAAAAACCTGACATCGCCCCACCCAAGTCCAGTCCCCAACGTCTCCAGGTAGGACTGGAAGAGACCTGTGTCTGAAATCCTGGAAAGCTTCCACCTGCCCTTGTAGACTAGGCATGGCCAAACTTGGCCCTCCAGATGTTTTGGGACTACAACTCCCATCACCCCTAGCTAACAGGACCAGTGGTCATGGATGATGGGAATTGTAGTCCCAAAACATCTGGAGGGCCAATTTTGGCCATGCCTGGTGGAGACAATACTGAGCTAGAGGAACCAAAGTCTGCTTCCTATGTTTTTATGTGCTATCAAAACGTGATTGCAAACGTTGGAGGGATCCCTAAGAAGGGGGAATGACAACTTAAAATGATAGAATATGCAGAGTTAGCAGGCCTAACTAGCAGTATAAGAGAGCAACAAGGTCAAGTATAGAAAGAGGAGTGGGATTTTTTGGTGGAATATTTGGAAAATAGCTGTTAACAAGTGAAAACACAAGCAGGATTAAGGTAAATTCAACAGTATAATAATGTATAATAAAGAAATATGAATGGGGAGAAATTGAACTAAATGGTTCTATCAGAATGAGCAGAAATCATGGGAAAATTAAAAGAACCATGGAAGGGAAAGAAGCAGAGTCGATGAATGTATTATTACAATGGAGGATATTTAATGATGGAAATGTATATTTGGATTGCACATGCTTTGCATGTAGAACGCCCCATGTCCAATCACCAGCTTCACCAGAAAATAATCTTCCCTCATATAATGCATTTTAATGTTAACTTAGCTAATCTAGGCATTGTTTTTCACTTTCTCTCCTAAAACATGCATTTTTATGTTTTGGGTTGGATATTTCAGAGGATAGCTGTGATATGTGCACCGTACAAGTTAGGTAGGTTTACACTGAAATGCAAAGTGATCAGAATTTCTGCCCCATCGGTAGCAGTAGGGATTAATTTGGTGGGGTTTGGACCTTGTTCATAATGGGACGATGTTTCAAAACTATTAATTCCAAATTGCTAAGCATTATTTGGTATTTTAAAAGCCACAATGCTCTTCTTAACATGAGGGTGGTGGTGGAGAATGTTTCTGTGTTGTGTATCGGATTTTGCCCATTATATCACCAAGTTTTCTTTTCAACATTTGTTATGGCATGAAGAAATATCATCCAATTTGCATAATGAGCTGCTGCACACAAATGGTTTGTGTCTTGGAGCAAGTTAAAGATTATTTCATGCAGTGACCATAAACTGACCTGTAGTTTCTCCCTCCTGCCCACACAGCAGGGTATTTGGTCCTGTTAACTGGCTCCAGATGGATGCCCGAGCAGAGGCTGAAGGGAAGGCTGGTTTCTAACACCAATAATGTCAAGAGTTATTTTCAGGATCAGAGACCATTTGTCCTGTCTAGATTTATGTAGGTTATTTCCCAAGAAAATATCAAAGGCATCTGTTCGCCATGGTTCAAGGACCAGGGAGCTGGCTTGGTGATGTTGCAATATTTTAACATGCCAAAGTGTAAAAGGAATGGCTCTAAAGATTCTGTGCCCAGGGCAGCCCAACACTTCTCCCCACCCCCCTGGCATCAGAAGTTACCATGTCTAGAAAGGCACTCAGAAACCTGTTGCATTTTTGGTGGCACACTTTTAAAAACACATGATGCTCATTTCAGCTCATAGCAAAAGGAATAATGAACATATGTACAAACCATTCCATGTCATTTTAACTCTTGTTCCTTTGGAATAACATTTTGGCAGACTAAGGGTGTACTGCTTAGTCAGTGGGATGTTATGGAACAATGGCATCACTGCCACAACCAAGCATGCCAACTGAAAGAATGGGGCAGCAGGAAGATTGCTGAATCAACCTGCAGCTGGCACAGTGATTGGGCATGGATTAGGCCTAATCTCACCACATGGTGGCAGTGGGATTGTCTTGAAATCCAATATATTCAACATCTCCCGACCATAGCTGTCAACTTTTTCCTTTTCTTGCAAGGAATCCTATTCGGAATAAGGGAATTTCCCTTTTAAAAAAGGGAAACGTTGACAGCTATGCTCCCGACCCTCAAAACACACTTGGGGGGGGGGGCTAGCTGCTATCTTTTGGTAGGGGGCATTTGCAGGTGGCACTTCCACCAGTGTCTTTGCAGGCAGAAGGTGGAGTTCTGGGCAGGCGGAGTGAGCTGTCTAAATTGTTGCTGTTTGCTTTGTGGAGCAAACAGAACTAGGGGGAGGCCAGTCAGATTTTACTTTGGTACTTCAAATTATGGGTTCAAATCAGTCCGTTTTGTACCTGCACTTTACTCACCACTTAGCCTTCCTTGTTCATACAGTGGTTTACACAACTTTGAATAAAAAAGGGTTCAGCTACATAAATGCATCGGTGGTTATGTGATTTCATGTGCTTCAGATTCTTTATGCTCCCCTTGTAAGCAAAGAGAGCAAAGGGTCAAAGTCACAGCAGTCTAGAGAGGCGATGAAACAGAGATGAGGAAGGAAGGAAAGAAGGTGAGGGAAATACACTCAACAGATTCAATGTCTGGTTGAGACTGTCAAAACATTATTTTCCCTTCATGAAAGAGTTCAAATGGCAGTCAACTCTCCCTCTCAGCCACAGCACTAAGGTTGATGTCTAGAGAAACAAGGAGATTGTAATGCCCTGGGCATCAATTTCGGGAAGGACAAATTAGTCAGTTTGGGATTTTCTCATTTGTTCATGTCTCCAGTAAAAATTATCTAATCAGGCTGCCATTCAAGATCTTAAAAAATGAGTTCAAATTTCTGCAGCAACTTCTGATTTTTATTTTTTAAAGTCATTAAAATTGTGAGCAGGTTGGAGCAGATTTCTCCACATAATCACAATTTTGTGTGCTGTTTGGATTACTACAAACATTTTTTAACTCAATTTCCTCTCAAATAATGCTTCTCGCACCTTATTTTCATTCATAGCATGAGGGAGGTTCACCTGGCATCTTCGTTACATATCTTTAGGTGACAGGTAAAAAGATTCTTCTTCTCCCAGACCTTTGGCTAATTAAACAATCTGTGGCCTTTTAAACTGTGTGAGTGTTTGGGGGTATTGTTTTTGCTTGTTACCATGGTATGTATCTTTGTGTTTTTATACTGTAAACTGCCTTGGGATCCTTGGATGAAGGGCAGAATAGAAATTAATAATAATAAAAAGAATAAAAATCAAAATAATGCTTTTGATGCACACTTTTCATGTATGCATTTTTTGTAAACATCGTCTGGTTGGAGAACTGCTCCACAAAATTCAGAAATGTGCAAATTTAGAAGGGGTAGTTTGTGTATTGGTTCAAGAAGCGCAGATTCTGTAGCATCTCATTTATAGAATCAAAGGGGGTGGGATTAAGGACTCACAGTCAGAAAGAGAGTTTGCTGAAGCACCGCTACACCTCTGTTCTTTTATTGGTACAGTCTGAGCCACGCATAAGACATTGCCTTGGATTTGATCAGCACTTACTTAATAAGAGGTATGCACTTTCACATGCTTCATGGTTCTCTCCACCAGGACAGTTCCTGCAGCTATTTACCCCTGTTA
Organism: Podarcis melisellensis; assembly: GCF_964234715.1. Classification (NCBI taxonomy): domain Eukaryota; kingdom Metazoa; phylum Chordata; class Lepidosauria; order Squamata; family Lacertidae; genus Podarcis; species Podarcis melisellensis. Next base: position 5,123,816 of record NC_138532.1, read on the forward strand.
TTGCAGTTATTTGCACTGGTAAATGTGCAGATTTTACTTTTAGTGGAAGAGTGCAATCTTATGTTGACTTCTTTGGGATGAATCTTCTCTGCTTTTCTTTGGACCACATCAGTGAGGTCGAGAATGGGGTCCTGTCATCTGGGCAGCCCAGGACCTCCATACCCACTGCCCAGGCTTGTGCCCCCTTTTTCATCCCCTGTGCACTCCCTAATTCCCCCAACCATCAGGTGCAGATTTGGGGAGGGGGCATGGGGGGAAGATGGGGGGAGGTTCCATTGCACAAGTGTAAATACTAGTGGCTAATGGAGCTTTGGCACTGGTTACTGCCTTTAGCGTTTCCAAGTCCATGAGACTAGTCACAAACACCTCTGAAGGATTCTTTTTTGTTTATTGTTTTTAAGCTTAAGGGAACTGTGGATGAACACCAGAAATTTATGCTACTTTGGTGGGGGAAAGGGAGCTGTGCAATCAAGTGTTCTCCAGTAATAATTGTTTCACCAATTTGAATCTAGCTGTGGAGAGGTTCATCAATCACTACTGCTTTGCCCTTTTGAAATCCATTTCTTAAATGTCATTAGTGGGTTCCCAAGTGCATCCTCCCATCTTCTGTTTTTCCCACCCCCAGGTCACAAGATGATGGTCACATTATTATTATTATTAGGAGTTGGAATCCAACAGCAGAGGAAGGGCCTCAATATTTCACATCCTTGATCTATGTGATGCTGGGGGTTATGCATGCTAATGTGTACAAATTCAATAGCTCTTTTCGGTGGAAAATAAATTTTAAATAGAAGCACTGAATAAAAACATTATTTACAACATCTGAAGGGTCACAAGTTCCCTCCTCTATAATTTAGGCACCACAATGCACCAGCTGCCAAAGGTATGTAATGATATTCATTAAAATAAGTGCTGTATCCATTCCGCTGCAGTTCAGTTTCCATCAAATACTACATTATTCACCCTGATGTCTGCTTTTCAATGTAAGTTGCATAACTTACATTCATTTCAAAGGGAACACCCTAAACTATTTTTAAATGTGATGAAATATGTATCATTTGTGGGCTTAAAAAGCAACATCAAGCATATTCATTTGACTGTTTTCTGTTCCTGACCACAGATGAACAAATGATCTTCAGCAATTTCCACATCCTTTTCTGTTTCCATTGGAATTCTCCAATATCTATAATAATCATTCTGTTATTAGTCATTTCAAACTAAATTGCTTCCTCGGTGGTGGTACCCCAGTTAATAAATTTCATTCCTTTGGAGATCTGATTATCACCCATGTGGTTTGTTTTATCCAGGTGGCATCTTAAAATCTGTATTTATATACAGGCCTTTGGCACATAGCTGGGGACAGGCAGAGGAGAATTTTATATCCTAACCAATGGCTGAAAGCTACATTTTTTTATTATATATTGGTTTTGACTATTGTTTTATTTCAGTTTTCTATGTTCGATCAATACTAGCCTCCTTTTTTGGAGGAAGGGCGGGATCTAACAAGTAATTTAATTACTTAATTGATAAACTTCAGTTACCACCTAATACAATAAGTCTGAATGCGGTGTAAAAACTGCACGTTTTTTGCATGAGTGTAAAAGCACATTGGGATGCGGGTGGCGCTGTGGTCTAAACCACAGAGCCTCTTGGGCTTGCCAATCGGAAGGTCGGCGGGGCGACCTCCCATTGCTCGGTCCCTGATCCTGCCAATCTAGCAGTTCGAAAGCACGTCAAAGTGCAAGTAGATAAATAGGTATCGCTCTGGCGGGAAGGTAAACGGCGTTTCCATGCGCTGCTCTGGTTTGCCAGAAGCGGCTTAGTCCTGCTGGCCACATGACCTGGAAGCTGTCTGCGGAGAAACACCGGCTCCCTTGGCCTATAGAGTGAGATGAGCACGCAACCCCAGAGTCATCCGCAACTGGACCTAACGGTCAGGGGTCCCTTTACCTTTAAATCACATTAGCCAATCTAATGAGGGCTGCATTAGGCCACACCCTTCAGTGAAGAGATACATATGTTACAACCAGGTACCTCTGAAATTCATACTTCAGAATAAATGGTACAATATAGACAATACAGGGCAATTCTCCCAAGAGCAAAGAAACAAAAGATGCTTTAGTCCATTCATCAAAAGGCAGATCGGCTCCAGACACCTTGTATCTTTTCCCCATAGGACCTTACACAAGAGTCAGGTTAACATTTAGTGACATTTCAGAATGATTCAGAGTTACTGTTTTGATGTACAGGACTTTGCTAGGCAGGTGATGTTTAATGCATATCCTCCTAGGCAGGAGAAGAGGGGAGGGGGAACCACACTGATATTGACTAAAATCACATAATACAGGAACAATACAATTACAAGTTCCCTGATCCAGGGAGAGCAAATCCAACATGCAGCTGGGCTCAAGGTTTCCGGATGAGAATTTTGTATTGAAAATATTTGAGGGTGAAGCAAAACCGGAGGCTCATTCCAAGAGCGGAGGGGCTAGTAAAAGTCTCAAAGTGTGTTTTTTTTGGGGGGGGGGCTCTGATCTAGTGTCCAAATGTAGCCCCATGGGCCTCTCCATCTGCCTCTCAGGACTTTTCTCCTCCCAAAGCCACACCTCTTAAATACGTCTGCTTTGTACCTTCCTCCAGTTATTTTGTCTGACTGGAATTTCTCATTGACTGTAATAATTACTCTGTCTTGCCTGGATGGAGAGTTGTGTCTGACCTCTGGGTGGTTGGACCATAGACTACTGTTCCTGAGTAGCATAGTGGGTTCCTTCTGCCCCACCCGCTGCTGGTATGTGGGTGCTGGGAAAATTGACCATGAGTGAGGGCAGCCCTTGGTCTGAAGAGCCACAGTGCCAATGGTTCCCAGGGCAACCACTTATGCATTACCAAAAAGGAACAAAGCAAAGAGGGAACTTGGTATCTGCATATAATGTTTAAGGGCTACTGTATATGTGCAAGTGCAAATTTCAAAATGATGCCTGGAATTTAAACAAAAATGGAATACTGTATACCACACCTCTGAGGGAGCAAGACTGTGGCCTAGGTAATCTGTGTTCCTGCTCAGTCTGCTGCCCACTTGTTAACTGCTGAGGAGCACCTTCAAGGCCCTGCTCTCCCTTCTGATGTTAAATTGATCTTAAAACTGGACTTGTTTCAGATAGCCCTTCACACACAGAACCAGGTTTTGATTGCAAGCAGCACAATATCAGTAAGATTCCCGTTTGCGCTGTTTTAACCAAAGTGTATATGTGCTGGTGCACAAAGATAGCTTAAGCAGGGGACGGGGCTGAAAACTGAATCAAGTCTCATGTATGCAGCAGTCTGGAAAAAACTAAAAACTAAAACAAGAATAGAAATAGGGGAAGCAGCTATTCAGATGAGGAAAAGTTTGTAACCAACCCCTGACCAAGTGATGGCCCAGTATCCTCTGAAACATTGCAAGGGAGTACTGCTCATGACAGCAATCACTGACTGCAGACTAAATTTCATCATCTTAACCAGGTTTGCAATAGCTCAGACAGACATTTAGTTTCTCTTTGCCATCACACCAAAGAAACATCGAGGCAATAACTTTAGAAGCAGACTGTATTTATTAAATATAACAAATCAGGGGATCTGCAACAAACCGATTTAAACATATTTAACTAAATTAAATTTATCCGGGCCCGTGATTTGCAGCTAATGGGGAAAATTATATGTCCTGGACATTTTTACAGCCACATACTGTGGCCACATGGCAAGGATTAGAAGACATTTCTCTCCCTGCAGCATGCACTTTATGTGTGAATCCGGCAAGCACACCACAAACTTGCCCTGGTGTGCCTGCTAGGCCCCAAAACAAATAATGTTTCTAGTATTCAATTAACAATTACTTAAAACTTCAGACTAAATGCCAAATGAGTCAAATAATAAACAAACAAATACCACTCCAGCCACAGACAACTCTCAACAGTGTGAAGTAGGCTACAAAGAGAAGTCCCAAACCCAAAATCCTACTCAACCGTAAATAAAGTGACTAGCGAAGCACACACTGTAGGGAGGAAGGACAGGTGTCAAACAAAGGAAGAGTGTGGGACAGAGACAGCTTAAGTAGCCTGGTCTCCATCTTTTCCATCATTGGCTAATTGGCGTCCTTGCACCACAGCATGCTCAACCCCAGACCAAACCGCCTCTCCTCTTCTTGTAGGCATGGAGTGTGTGGCAAATTCACGCTCCACTCAAGAGGGTATATGACATTCCCACGAAATTAGAATTCCAGAATTCAAATGCACATTTTTAAGAGTCACAAAGGGCTACCCCTGTGCACATGCTCATAACTGACATTTATTGGCTGGAGGAACATGAGGCTTTGTAGGGTGTGTGCAGCGAGACCACAGCCATGAATTTTCTTCCAGTTCCGGCACAACCGCCATTAGTATGAAAATGAAAATCCCACGATCACTCTCTAAAAGCGGTGACATATGATCAAAGGTGCAGACAATCTGCTACAAATTCACCTTTAAAAACCTTGGCTCAAACAGCAACTATATCACTGGTAAGTGCAGAAAGCCCCTTTGATCGCACATCTTCCCTTTCTGTTGTATTGTGCAAATCATATTGTGCATACTGACTCGATATTCTTTTGAGCCGAGGGAATTCATTTTGCCTAATCAAGTGGAGAAACCATGGTGATGAATGTATGCACAAGGCAGCAAGATAGAAGCAAGCCATTATATTATCTTTAGAATATTAAAGGCTGACCCTGAAGTCAAGGAGAAATATTCATATATGGAATTATCCTGAATCATTTAGTTTTGCTGTCTTTCGTCTTTGCTGTTATTGCAACAAACAAAAGGAAATGGTTCTGAAAATTGACAGTAAAAGCACAACTAATCCTCAAGAATGTTTGCTAGTTGAACTAAATGAGGGAAGTTGTGGGTTGTATGCACGCTCTCTTAAGGTAATCATGGCTTTGATCTACAGTATGTTGCTTATGTTTATTACAGCAAAAAGATGTGGGGGGAAATCATCCAGGTAAACAACACAAGGTCATCCCAAACATGACCCTCAGGTGGCCTATGAAATAACAATAAGGAATAATAATAATAAGAGAGTGCCTCAGCTATAGAATTAATTCCTACCTTATTCACTGCACAATCATCCATGACAATTCCTTTTTGAAACAGGACTTCTCCGGAGAGCTGAGAAGATAATGGCAAGGAAACAATATACAGCTCTATTATTATTCGTTCAAACTCTGCAGTCCATCTAGGTACAAGACATTCACCATCATTTGCAAATATAATATATATTAAACAATCATTTGCCAAGATCATCATTAACAAACACCTCACTAGCAGCTCAGCAGTTTTTGTCTCTAGCAAATAAAAAAATTAGTTCTCCTCCCCACCAAGTGCACAAAATGGGTGGTATTTTACTCAGAGTAAAACACCTGAAATTATTGAAATTTAATCATGCTTGTTAAGTTCAGTGGGTCTACTCTGAGTACCACTCACTGAGTTCTTTCCCCCTGCTCTTCCAGCAAACCCAGCCATTGCCTTAAATGGGAAACCCAGGTTTGTCTCGCAAGCCAACAAGTTGCCACCATATGTTGTTGGGTTACAACTCCCATCATTCCTGTTCACTGGCCAGTGTAGGTGGGGTTGATGGGAGCTGAAGGGCCATTTTTACTACTGCATCACAGGAAGACCCATTGGCCTCAAGTCTTCCTCGGTGTAACATCCACAGTCTACTTGCGTTCCAAGATATAGGAGGATGGTGGTAGATTGTGCTGAGAACTTTTGCAAATAATTTTAAATAGTGTCTCTAATTACCAGGGTTCTTTATTCCTTGCACAATGTAAAAGCAATATTCAATGTGATCGATTTTTTTTATGGTAACTGTAGGTGACAAAAATATGAACTATTAGGCACAGGGATGGGTAAGTATGTCAATTTCTAATCCTTTTCACTTACACTTATTTAAACATATTTTTCTGTTCCATTCCCCTCATTAATCTGAGCTTTTTTTAAAAAAAAAAATACTCTTCCAAATTGTATTTTCTCTCAGAACATGTACTCAAATATGTATTTTGCTATGTTCAAACTGTAAAGAACTATGTTGCAACAATCAAAGAGAAGTGTGAAATCTAGCAGGCAGCCAAGTTCTGATCTACGCATTAGATACCATTCAAGTCATTTCATATAGGAATTCGCAAAGATCAAATTCCTTTTTAAATTTTTTAAAGTAAGTTTTACAGAAAAAAAATGGCATGTGAAATTGGGGGCCAAATTCAACTATTCAGGCCTCTCTACGTATGTAGGGACCATGAGGGTCATCTAGTCCAGCCACCTGGAGTGCAGGAATCTTTTTACACAAAATAATAATAATAATAATAATAATAATAATAATAATAATAATAATAATTTTTTATTTATACCCTGCCCTCCCCAGCCAAGGCTGGGCTCAGGGCAGCTAACAAGCAATAATAAAAACAAGTTGAATGAATACAACTTAAAAACAAGATTAAAATACAACAATTAAAATATTGAAACATTAAAATATTAAAATGCAGCCTCATCACAGGAGGAGAAAGGAAAAAGAAAAAAAGAAAGAGGGGGAGGGAATCAAATTGGCTCCAAGCCAAAGGCCAGGCGGAACAACTCTGTCTTACAGGCCCTGCGGAAAGAAATCAGATCCTGCAAGGCCAGAGTTGAAAAGGCCCTGGCTCTGGCTGAAGCTAATCTAACTTCTTTAGGGCCCGGGACCACTAGGGTGTTGCTATTTATGGACCTTGAGGCTCTCCGTGGGGCATACTGGGAGAGGCGGTCCCATAGGTAGGACTCAAATCCATGACTCTGAGATTAAGAGTTTCGAGCTCTACCAACTGAGCGATCCCAGACCCCCACTGATACTTGTATGGCTGGAATACTGTGCATGGTATGGAAGTAAGGTCACATTTCTTGCTCCATCCATTTTTGCCTCTGGTCCTACCCATCACTGGAATGTGGCCCCTGGATGGTTTCCCACAACAAAATGCTGCCTTCGGCCTGGGAGGGAGGAACACTCCCCATCCTTGCCTATGGAAAAACTGTGGATGCTGGCACAAAGCTAACGGTCATTTATCTTGATGGTCATCACTGTTTCTTATGAGAGTGAATCCCATAGTTTAACTATGCACCGTTTAAAGAGGTACTTTATTTCATTTGTCTTGAATCTTCTCATATGGGATGGCCCTGACTACTACTATTATGTGATGTTCCCCACATGATGCATTGTTCTGTACAGTGGTAGCTTGGTTCTCAAACACCTTGGTACTCAAGCAACTTGGAACCCAAACACTGCAAACCCAGAAGTCAGTGTTCAGGTTTGCAAACTTTTCCCAAAAGCCGAACATGCTCCATTTTGAGTGCCACACTTCAGTTTTGAGTGTTACGCTGAGGTGGGTTTGTCTCTTTTTGTGTGTGACTGTGTAGAACCCAGTTCAGCTACTGATTGATTGATTGTAGCTGACTGCAGTACTTTGCTTATTGCTTTCATTTTATGGATCAATGGTCTTGTTAGACAGTAAAATTCATGTTAAATTGCTATTTTAGGGGTTGTTCTTAAAAGCCTGGAACAGATTAATCCATTTTGCATTGCTTTTGATGGGAAAGTGCGCCTTGGTTTTGGAATGCTTTGATTTTGGAATGGACTTCCGGAACGGATTAAGTTTGAGAACCAAGGTACCACTGTACACATTCTATACACCTCTTATCCTTTTCTCAAAAAGTGAGGAGCTGCCCCATCTCCTTGAATGTTTGGGTTGCCCTTTCCTGAACTTTTTTCCAACTACCATATTATTTTTTAGGTAAGGCAACCAGAACTCTACACAATATTCCAAGTGTGGTCACATCACAGCATTATGATATATGGAATTTTATTTTTACCCCTTTCCTAATGATCCTTAGTATGGCATTCACCTTTTTCACAGCTGCCATAACTGATTCAACATCTTCAGTAAACCACAAAGTCTCATTCATGGCCTGCCACCTCCAGTTCAGACCTTACAATGGTAGATATGTGTGAACATGGGCCCTCCACATCAGTGGGACAGAGCTTCATCACTAGCTTCTTTGATTGCTTATTTAATTTCTGCAGCCCTTATTAAAAATACCTCTAAGTAGTACACAGAAAACTGAAGCAACAACAGACAACTTAAATAAAATATTACAAAATACAGTTACATTAAAAAATGTTACATTATCAATAACATTATCAAATGTTACATAAATCAATATCAATATCTTCCAAGTGTGTTGCTGTTGGTTATGGGGACGGAAGAGGAAGTGGAGAGCTTGGAGTGGTGTGGGAAAATGGTGGGAGAACTGAACTGGCTTCAATAGTGTGTCCACACTACACTAACTCCTCATCCCTCTCCTGGGAAGTGGCAGGTGACATACTTGCCTGAAATCTAGTATGGCAGCTGTGCCTCACTAGGTAAGCTGCTCCTCTTCCTACCCTACAATAGTCCCATTGTACTATCTATGCCTGCATTCTGTGCTTTTACAGTGGTACCTCAGGTTAAGAACTTAATTCGTTCTGGAGGTCCGTTCTTAACCTGAAACTGTTCTTAACCTGAGGCACCACTTTAGCTAATGGGGCCTCCCGCTACCGCCATGCCACCATCATGCGATTTCTGTTCTCATCCTGAAGCAAAGTTCTTAACTTGAGATACTATTTCTGGGTTAACGGAATCTGTAACCTGAAGCGTTTGTAACCTGAAGCGATTGTAACCCGAGGTACCACTGTATTTTGTGATGTAGTTTGCGGCTTACTTCATACAGAGCCTTTTGCTTGCATTCACTTGTAGCTCCTGCTTTCTACCTGCAACACACTAAGAGCATAAGATGAGCCTTGTTGGATAAGGCCAACGGCCCATCAAGTCCAGCATCCTGTTCTCACAGCGACCAACCGGGTGCCCCCATGAGAAGCCCACGAGCAGGACATGAGAACAACAGTTTCCTTATTTAGAGCAGTGGCGTAGTGTGGGGGGTGCAGGGGGGGCCAGCCGCACCGGGCGCAACATCTGGGGGTTAGGGTTAGAGGGCGCAAATCCACGGGTTAGGGGGCGCAAATCCACGGGTTGGGGGGCGCAAATCCACGGGTTAGGGGGCGCAAATTACTTGCCTTGCCCCAGGTGCTGACAACCCACGCTATGCCACTGATTTAGAGAGCACATTTTAACCAACAACAACCCATCCCTATTTCGCTCCTATTTGTAAGGCATGTATTTTGCTTCAGAAGTCATGTTTTGACTCATATGCAAATATAATTGATCCATCAATCCTGTGAGGATTCAAATGATGAATCAACTAAGAGGTCCGTAATCAGGTGACAACCCCAGTTCAGATGATGCGCAAGTTTCAGCCCTAGCCCATCACCCAGCCAGTCACTGCTTTAATGGAGAGCTATGCACCATTAAACAACTTCTCACTTCATCATCAAAACTGTCTCTTAGAGTCTCCCCCTCATGTGCAAGGGAAATAATGTATACATAGGCACATATGCACTATTGCAAAAAAAGGAGGGAGGATTCGTTCTTTAATGAAGGAAGGAAGAATGAGCATAAGTGCTAGCAGGGCTTTATTTTCAGTCGGAACATGTGGAACGTGGTTCTGACACCTCTCAGGTGGTCACCACTGCCATTATAAGAGAGCTGTTCATGGTGAGTTCTGGCATCTCTTTTTATGTAAAAAGAGCACTGAGTGCTAGGATCTGAACTAACCTGGCACAGCTCATTAAACCTTATCTTTGGAGAGAGAAAGGAGCAGGGGGATATTTGCTGTTACAAATGAAATGCCCTGAACATGCCAAGGTTACTTTTTGATGGGAAGTTCTGTACACGTCTAGTTCAAGTTTCAGTCTGCTATGTACACACACTAGATCTCATGAGAGGGAGGAGAGTTTGAGGTTTTAATATGCCTTGCCCATGGGAGTTCAGGCTCATTTTGCCCCACAAGATTCCCACCCACTGACCCACCCTCCATGCTGGGGGCTGATTGGGCTTTTTGGGTCTCTAGCTGACAAAGTCAGAAATGATTTTTCCCCTCCCAAATTCAATTGGCCCTTGGTTTTGTTTTTGTTTTTTTTGCCTTTCCCACAGTGAAATGCTTTGTTGTGCTAGATTCCATGAGGATTTTGTCACAATTCAGAGATTTGCAGGACAAATTAAGATATCGTGATTGCTTGGTGGTTTTTGTGGCAGTCCCGGGAAAATAGTAACAGTAGGACAGTATGCTCCTATGGTGAAGGTTTGGGTGATTCTGAACCGCCAATGGAGTGTCATTCCATCAGCAAAGGTTGCGTAGAATGAGAAAATGATCCTCACCTTACTGCCATTGCCAATCTGATATTTATTCAGTAAAGCTGTGGCCTGATTTTCACCCAACACCAGTGTCCATCTGAGTTATTTCCACCACCCTCACGAGCAACAAAATGCACCTTCTTGGAGAAGCAAGCAAGCACCGACCCACCCACCAATCCATGAAAAAATGTTAACATCTCATTTTACAGTATCATGCCTTTAAAGTCACAGTTTCATTCATCACAGAAATACACTCTCTCTCCAATCATCATCCCACAGTTCATAGGCATTGCGTGTTCTATTTAATTGCAGATATAGCCTCCTTCAACCAATCTGCTTTCTTTTCTTTTTTAGGTTATAAACTAATCTTGCTGATGCAGCCCAGATGATGTATTACGTGTCAGTGGGAGGCATTCTAAAGCAAGCAGGCTATCTACAGCTGATATCAGCAGGCTGCATCTCTTATCTCTAATTAAAACACTCATCCAATTGTAGTCAAAATGCTTCATTCTTAAATTGCAATTGGATTTTAAGTGGGAATTAGAGGGAGGTAGTAGCCAGCACAAAAGGAGCCCGATTGTCAGATGAATCAATGGTTCTCCTGCTATCCCCCCTCACCCATGGAAAACAGTCAGAGAAATATGGGCCTGAGGCTCAGACTACATGAAACGCCTAAACACATTTCACACTTGCCTGATGGCCCCTTTAGACATAGAAAAGCCACTTCCAATCAGCAAGCAAAACTGGAGAAGTAGCAGGGAAGCATTTAACCCTTTGTAAACCTGCCATTTCCCCTCCCCAGTAGCTTTTCCTCCCACACAATTTTATGCATGTTTGTCCTGCTTTTAAAAACTTTGCGATTGAAAAGTTGTGTGGGGGATGCATATGAAGCCATAGCTCAGTGGTGCAGCATCTACTAGGTAAGCAGAGGGTTCTAGGTCCATTCCATGTTATCTCCAGGAAGCTCTGAAAGGGAATTCTAAGCTAAGTTACTTGGCATTGTTTATTCTGATGTGTTGGAATTAGAACAGCAGAGATCATTCAGTGTACAACTCAAGGGTTAATTTTGTTACTGTTAAAGTCAACTAGCCAAGAGCAGAACGGGTGGAGGTGTTGCTTAGTAACCAGGCAGAGTTTGCTAAGGTAGCAGGGGTGCCATGATTGGGTGTGTAGTTTTGAAGGCAGTTTTCCTCAGTATGTTTTGTAGAATGTATCCCTCCTGTGTACGAGGCCTAAAAATACAAATCTGTTTTTCCTTTCTCCTCAAATTATACACTGTTTTCGTCAGTTTCCTCAGTAAAGTGTTATGAAGACTTCTCTCTGGACTGCATCTTCATTATCTAGGTGACAAGATGAACACCTTGCCCTGTCTCTATGACTAGGGCTATAAAATTCCCCTTCTTCTTCAAAATGGTTTGGGGCATTAATCGGGAAAGGGCTGCAACAGCTTTACATGCAGGTTCATTCCAGGTAGGACTGGGAAAGACAGCAAACAATAGTGAGCTAGATTACTTGGTCTAACTTGGTATAAAACAGCTTCCCATTGCCTGCTTCTAACAACAGCCAGCTTCTGAAGTCATCTACAGTCCTTTCTCTCCCTCCTCTGCCCTCTCACAACCTAGACTTTCACCATCAACTGCTATGGAGCAGGAGATCAATGAAAGGACTTTTATTCTGGTTTGGCATTCAGCCATCAGCCTTTTCCCGGGGCCTGCTACAACATATATATTCTCCCCTCCTGTATTCACTCCCCCTTCTCTCTTGTGTCTCAGCTTCACTTAGAATGTAAGCCTTTAGGCTTTAAAGACTTGCCTTTTTATATTGTGTAATGCATTTATTTTAACAGCTAAACAAATAACATTAAAGACACATAAAAACCTTGATGTGGAGAGGAAGGAGTCTGCTTAGCCTTCTACTTAGACATGCACTCCCCCCGCTCTTTTTTTCAGTACAGCACAGAAGCTTAAGTGTGTGGTTGTTAATCTTGTGTTGGTGATACATCTGAACACCCGTTCCTGTCCCTACCTGCACCACATAGCAGGACAGACTCTGGCTGATGCTTTACCACATTTTATTTATTTGCTTAGATAATGGATAGACCACTTAACTCTTGGTAAAGGAAAATACCTAAGTGGCTCACAAGTATCGTAAGATGCTACGGATTTAAAAAAATTCAGAAATAGCAAACAAACGTACACACGCGCACGCACACACACACACATACACACACAATCCATAATTCAGGGATTTTGGAGAATTCTATTTGAAAACGAAACTGGCACTGTTTGTGGTTTCCACTGCAGTTCCATAATGGAAATCAAGCAAGGATATGCATTTGCTATTCATTCACAATTTCCCCTTTTTAAAAAACTCAACCCTATACACAAAGCCTTTTTAAAGAACATTGTTTTGACATTTGACACCATCCAAATGAGTGGTGTGGAAATAATTACGTAATTAATTACATTAAATTTGAAACTTGCGTTACATAGTTTTTATTGGAAGTAGAACTGAAGTGAAATGGAAACAGCTGATTGCGATGAAGACAGGGCAGAATGGAAATCACTTCCTTTTCTTACCCTTCCCATTGATAAAATAAATAAATAAATCCCGAAACCAGCAACTGAACTAACTCTCCTAAACACCAGAGGCGGCCTGAGAAAACAATTCCAGTTTTTAAAGAGACCATAACATTCAACCAGTGACTTCTCTGATTGCACAAACTGGCTCTTGAACCAGTTTACACGGTCCTTTTAGAGGTAATATTGACACCACGAGCTGATTTCTCCCAGATTTTTTGACAAAGCTAACCTATGTTTGAAGTCCTCTGACACAAACTGGATTTGCTGGCTCAATTCATTTGTACTGATGGATAAATGGGCCTAATATTGCCATTAGCATGAAATTATTATCATGAGAGGAGGAGAAGGGAATGGAAACATTTCCTTCCACTCATTTGGAAGAGCAGTATTCTGGAGAGCAAAAAAGCTTGATTCTACTCTAATACCAACTAGAAAAGCCATACAGGAGTGTGCATATAATTTGGATGATTCACAAATGAAGGTCTGAATTGAGGCCACTTCAGACAGGTTTGGACTAGTATGTGCTTAAGCTGCATCTCTCTGAATTGCTCCAAACTGAAATGGGGATTTCTGAAGTGCTTTAGGCTGATCTGTATGTTCTAAAAACAAAATACTGCAGACAGTGTTTCTCCCCAAGCTTGGGGAGAGAAGGGAGGGATAACTCTTTTGTGATTGACAGGTTTGACTTCTAATTAGAATGAATTGTTTTTCCAAGGATCTCCAATCACAGCACTTTGTGGAAGGGGTGTTGAAGTAATGTATCACCATCAGGAGAGCAGGCCTTCCATCAGCCAAAAAGAGATTCACTGACAGCGAGAGTTGACAAACCTTGTTCAACTTTGTCAATGTCCTTATTTAGGTCAAGAAGATCCTGCTTTAAAGATAGCCTGGATGGTACTATTTAGAGAGACTTTGTCCTTCTGATGAGCACATTTTCATCATGCAATTTCCCTCTCTACTCCTTAGAGAGGAAGAATTGTTGTCATCTGCTTAATTAATAATGGAACATTTGAAAAATAGCAACCAATTTTTATGGCTAAAAAAAACACACCCTAAATGACACAGCCTAATTACTCTGTTCTTGTTAAGTAAGTCACTTTTATTAGGTTATCTTACAGTATTAGCAGTACACTTTTGCTCGATCCCAAAACTCTCTCAAATCACAGTGCTACTTTGATATATGCCGCCTCAAAATGCATTATTTAAAATAGGGATGGGGAAGATGTGCCCCCCCCGACGTTGTTGCACTGCAGCTCCCACCAAGCAGATCCAATGGATTCTTGTAACTTGAGTCCTTTGGTTCAGGTGAAGCAGAAAGGAAGATTGCTCTATCTTCCATGTGACAGTTCTTTAGACATTTGAAGATGGCTATCATATCACCTCTTAGTCTTCTCTACTCCAGGTTAAACATACCCATCTCCCTCAATCATTACTTGCAAGGCTAGATTCCAGAATCTTTATCATCTTAATCACAGCTCACATACAGTACCTGCACACATGGCTACAACCCAGAGGAAGTGGGAATAGACAAATTCCACTCTGACATTAACTTTTCTGGTATCTGGCAATATCACGGCCTCGGTCCTGTATACCTGAAGGAGCGTCTCCACCCCCATCGTTCAGCCCGGACACTGAGATCCAGCGCCGAGGGCCTTCTGGCAGTTCCCTCATTGCGAGAAGTGAGGTTACAGGGAACCAGGCAGGGGGTCTTCTCGGTAGTGGCGCCCACCCTGTGGAACGCCCTCCCATCAGATGTGAAGGAAATAAGCAGCTATCCTATCTTTAAAAGACATCTGAAGGTAGCCCTGTTCAGGGAAGTTTTTAATATTTAACACTGTACTGTTTTTAATACTTGATTGGGAGCCGCCCAGAGTGGCTGGGGAAACTCAGCCAGATGGGCAGGGTATAAATAAACAAATTAATAATAATAATAATAATAATAATAATAATAATAATAATAATAATTTATAAATACATTATTATTATTATTATTATTATTATTATTATTATTATTATTATTATTATCAGGAAAGCTAATGCAAAAAGTTCATTTATACAGAGGGATATCAAGACAAGGCACCTTTAATCAAGGCAGGTTTGACTCTATTAGATACATAAATGAGGGACCAGAGGCCCCAAATACACTAGCAAGGTATGAAAGTTGGTAGAACTCCTTTAATCCTTGCTTTGTTCATACAGTTTTTAGCCCTTACAGTGCCATAGGCCATTTTAATTGATTTTGCTGCAAGAGAAGAAACATAGCTACCACTCTAGAAATAATAAAAACAATAACTTTTCAGACCTTAAAGTTGCAGGATTCTGTTTGAAGTACAGATGCCAAAAAAGAAACACACACAAACATTTAAAGCCATAAACCATTTCTTGGAGTTTGTAAGAATCTGAACAGATTATTAACAATGCAGTTTAGTAGGGCTTCCATCTTCTTCTGGTACCTCCAGGGAAGAAAGTGGGGAGGGGATAACCTGAGCAAATGCAAACTGTCAAGTCATATATATGATGCCTAAAATCTCAATCGAGCACTTTGAAAGCTTGTCAGGAAAATTAATTACCCTCATGATTTAAAGAGTGCATTTTTGTCCCCGGTGACAAAAGCAGCATTTAACTATTGAGAGTGTGTCCTGGTCGACACACGACATCTCATTCAATACATAATGCTGCCCAGTGCTTTTTTTCTGAGGGTACACAGGGATATGCATACCTCTAAACATTTTGTGAATCTAAGTTTGGCCTCATTGAGGGGAGAGTATTTCAATATGAATGGGAAAATGAGAGTTCCCCTAAACATTTTTTAAAGAAAAAAAAAGCACTGATGCTGCCATTGGAATTAACACACTGGGTAGGAAATGGATTCCACAGCTCCTGTTTCTTGGATCTGTCTTCTCCTAGGTTAATAGATGTGACCTCATTTAACTCTCCAGGATCGAGGACACCAGAAATATTCTGTGGAGATGTTAATACATGGAGTCTGCACATGGGAAGAACATGATGGTGTCCTTAATTTATCACAGGGCCAAGTCCATTATTATTTTGGAAGTTGGAGCAGGGAGGTGAGGAAATTTATAAGAGGATTGAGATAATTTCTACAGCTTCTGCTCTCCCTGGGATGACATATTGCACTCAACACTCTAGAACGAAGAAGTGAGATGGGTCTTGTAGTGTGGTTGATTTTAGACAGAGATAGCCTGACCATGGTGCTTTTTCTATTTGTAAGCTCAAGGCGTAGTCATTACAATGTGCTGTATGTGGGACCTGACCTGGAAGCTCTAGCTGGTCTGAATGCACTTAAGGCCTGGTCTTAAAAGCATATGCTACCAGATCAGCTTACAGTATTTAGGACTTACATTTCACAAGACAAAATCTTGGAGCACCCATTGTTTGGTTACTTCCCAAATAGAGGAGGCAAGCAAACTGGCAATTCTCCGTTTATTTCATGCACAGGTGAAATCTGCATCAAAACTCTTATATGCTGTCAACGTTTGGTACAAGGGCTCTTTTCCAAAGCTTGATACATTTCAATCAAAGCTTATAGGTCCTTACTTCAGGTCCTTAACTTAATACTTCTGTTGGAAACTGGTGAATGCCCACTTTCAATTAAGGCCTGGTGGAGTGCCTTGGGTCTGGTGTATGGCCTTGGGAATGGTGTACTCATGTGATAAATGTGGAATACATCAGCTTCTGGTCAAAAACCATGGTGCATAAGGCCTCTTTCACCATCTTTTCATACCCACCTGGGGTATGATACTGCCCTCAAAACTGTGAAAGAGGTTTTGGGATATTGCCTTTAGTGATTTATGATCTTGCTCACATGTGACCAGTGGCCCATCTGTGTCTGGAATCCGATACCTAGAAGGTTGAGGTTTTTTTTTGTTATCTCCCTACCTTAAGAATTTGACCATACCTAACTACCGCCGTCTGTTTCCTAAAGCCAGATTAAATGTTTTCCTTTATGAAGTGCTGCGGGGGAAATTTGCTGGTGTCCCATACCAAGATAGGCTGTGCCCATGTTGAAGGTATGGAACATATTTTATTGCATTGTAGTCTGTATAAACAGGTTAGTTAGCATCTAATCAATCCAATACTAACAGAACAACCTAGAATTGCTGACTCATTTTATGCCAGGTTCTCCTGGAGGATAAGTTTGATACTGTTACATTGGCTGTAGCAAAATTCCTCTCGGTGGCAGTAAAAATCAGAAATCAGTATGTACAGGCTAAAGCTCCTCTGTTGGCTAGCATGGCCGATTTTACACCTTAATAACTGTTGGTATTTACTATTCTTGTACTGTGTATTGTTGTACTGTGTATTCAAGGGATGCAGGTGGCGCTGTGGGTTAAACCACAGAGCCTAGGACTTGCTGATCAGAAGGTCGGCGGTTCGAATCCCCATGACGGGGTGAGCTCCCGTTGCTTGGTTCCTGCTCCTGCCAACCTAGCAGTTCGAAAGCACGTCAAAGTGCAAGTAGATAAATAAGTACCGCTCCGGCAGGAAGGTAAACGGTGTTTCCGTGCGCTGCTCTAGTTCGTCAGAAGTGGCTTAGTCACGCTGGCCACATGACCTGGAAGCCGTACGCCAGCTCCCTCGGCCAATAAAGCGAGATGAGTGCCGCAACCCCAGAGTCAGTCACGACTGGACCTAATGGTCAGGGGTCCCTTTACCTTTACTGTGTATTTGGGGTCCATGGACCACAATAAAGCTGTGTGTCTGTTAGGAATGGCCAATGGTTAAGGGTGATGAAAGATGTGGTCCTCCAAATGTTGAAGTATTACAAGTTCCCTGTCATATTCATATGTTCTCTCTCTCTCTCTCTCTCTCTCTCTCTCTCTCTCTCTCTCACACACACACACACACACACACACACACACATATGGGCAGGGGGAGAATGACCGCTCCCCACTTAAAACGGGGGGCGCCCTTTGCGTGGACGCGTGCAGCCCCTAGACCTGGAGCGGCTCCAACAGCATAGGCTAGGCTATGCCTTCCCTCAGGTGGGATACCTGGAGGTCTCCGCCTACCTCAGTCAGTTGTCCAATCCCACCTGGGGGAAAGAGTTGCCAAGGAGACCAGGCCAGGTAGGGGAGGGATTACCTGCCCACACAAAGGAGGGAGGATCTTACCTGGGAATTCTCACTTGGCTCCAGAGCTTCTCCCACCCTACCCACCCTCAGTCAATGTCTTATGTTGCAGGTTAATTTTCCTCACATGTTTTGCAAGTTAATTTTCTTCACAGGTATGCGGGCGCTGCTACGTTAAGGTCGCTGTTAAAGGGCCAGAAAGGAATTTCCCTGCATTGGCAGGTTTCACCTTTCCCGTAGCAAAACGTCACAACTTTGGCAGTATCAGGCCTTGTGCGGAATCCTTTTGTCCATCTTCCTCTTTGCGGCGGCGATACCAGGGTTCCCCGTTAAAGGGGTTTCTGAAGGGAGGCTTTGACCGTACGCCGGAAGGTCGTCATTGCTCTCCCCTGCGGCGGCGGTGTTGCGGGGGCGGCTATCTCTGCTTGAACATATGTTCTCCAGAGCCGGCCCATCCCCCCCCACACACACTGGATAACCCTGATGCTCCCTAGGTCCCCGGCTGGGGACTGGGGAGGGAGAACGCCCAATGCCTGAGCCAAGGTCTACCCACATTTGAAATTTAATAAAGTTGTGGCCAATTTAATCCCATAGCACGTTGTCTTGAGTCGTTATTCCACATGACGGGGGGACCGCGCAGGATCTGGGGACTCCGCCTGTCCACGCAAATCTCATAGCAAACAGCAAAAACCATAAGGAAACTCCAACAGAGATAGAATCCGACACTGTGTCTAAAGAAAACTAATGAATATAGAAGTAAAAGGCTAAATAGTGATGCTCTTGGCGAATAGATTTCCAGGTATTTAATTCTGTTCTCAGTTGTAATTCATTTAGCTGAACTATGCCAGGTGAGCTGTAGACATTGTTCTCACTGACAAGTATTACAGCTAATAAGTAATTACTTGTCTTTCAAAAGCTCTTCACAATGCTCATCTGGGTTAAAGCGTATGCAAGTCATTCAAGGTTTAGGAGAGCTTTTAAATAGGTTTTTTAAAAAATAAAAAAAATATAATTCTCTCCCACCCCCCAAAAATGTTTCATGCTGGTTTACAGTATTTTTTTTTAAAAAAAAATAGGCCATAAAACGGCTCTTACTTAGATAAGACAATCTTCAGCTGTGAAAAATAATGAGTGTGGGGATCTGGCTAATTTTATTACAGAAAGGAGATTGATTTCTTGTCAGTACATTACTTTAGACATGAAAATTACCTCTCCTTTATTTAACCTGAGATTGCTAACCTGACCAGTTTAAAACTGCCCTCTTTTTAAAACTCAGTTATAAAACCAATCAATATGAAGAAATGGTCATGTAATTTAATGACATCTTATGAAAATAGGCAAAGGTTTAACCCATGTAGCTAGAACGATATTCTGGACACAATTACTGAGCATGTGGTTTGCTGTATAGAACAAGGCTCCTAGATCTTCAGAATCACTGAGCCAGGTTGTATTGATATACAAGGCAATATACCTCTGGTATGGCCCAGTACAGGATCCAGGGATCACATTACAAGTGAGGATAAAGGATGAAGTAGGGGTAAATGGATTTGTCAATTTCAGTTATTTCAGTTTCTTATTTCCCCAAATGTAAATTCAACTATCCACATCACTCTTGTATGCACCTAATGTTTCATTTCAGCACTGTTACTTACCTGTGACACCTGTACTAAAAGAAAA
This sequence comes from Podarcis melisellensis, assembly GCF_964234715.1. Lineage (NCBI taxonomy): Eukaryota > Metazoa > Chordata > Lepidosauria > Squamata > Lacertidae > Podarcis > Podarcis melisellensis. Next base: position 5,143,492 of record NC_138532.1, read on the forward strand.
TCCACAAACATGCTTACTACAACTACTACTAACAACAACAACCATCATCATCATCAGTATTTAAGTGGGGATTTAGCCTAATAAACCTATTTCCATATACAGTTTTGATTTAGGCACGTATTTTCACAAGCAATTATCCCTAATATGATGCACTAGTGGAAAGTACTCGGTATTGCCCAGGAATTCTCAGAAACAAAAAACAAAAAACCCTGAAATTTATAAATGGATATTGTAACTTGTTAGTTCCTAGGGTTGTGCATACCACTCTCCCTGACTCAAGGAACACCTGACTCTAATCCTGTCCTACATAAATTCAGTGGTTGGGACTAATGCATAGTTGTTGTTGTTGTTGATAAAAATCACTGCACACTTGGAAGACAGTGGGAAGGAGATCCTGTGTCCTTCTTGTCCTCTTGTCCACTCTGTGTACAAAGGACAGAAGCATTCAAGACCTGCTGATTGCTGCTTCGCTAGCATCCTTCCTGTAACCAACAGCACTGCACTTTAGGTGGACAGCTCCTGCACTGCTTCTGCATTGGGGTCATGGCTAATGTGCTACGTCTACTCACACTGGCCACCCCAGCTGTTTGGCCCTCCTAATTGTTCTCCTGGCTATTGGAGACATAAGTGGGGCAGCACAGTGAATCAGGTTCTTCCAGGCTCCTGGCCCCCTCTGTGCTGGAGGGCTGTGTGATATCTTCTTCCTTCTACTCCTCATCTCTCAGCCCCTCTGGCATCTCTTTATGTCCTACTAGGGTGCTGAGGCCTTCTGACCCAAGCCTTGAGGACCTCCAGTGGCTGCTGGTGCCCTCCTCCAGGTCATCCTCATCCTGCCGGTCCTAGCACCCCCACCATTCCACAACAGGCAGTTAGATACAGTTCAGTCCATCATCTTGATTCAAAATGGCATAGGATATAAACCAAAATCGATTTCCCCATCCCAGGAACCATTGTACCAAAGTGGGTGATGATAATGCCACAGACATCCCAATCCATGCAGTTTGGAACATTTTGGTCCACCATCTTGATTCTAAATGGTATCTAATGGTTTACAAAGATAGACCAAACCCAACTTCTCAGTCTTGAAAACCATTGTGCCAAATTTCACAACATCTTCAGAGGTGTCCCAATCATCTCACAACATCTTCAGGGGTGTCCCAATCGTTGCACTTTGGAACACTTCAATTCATACAATTCACACTTTGGAATAGCCAGCCCTAAGTGCAAATGAGGTCATGCACTGGAGAAGGTTGAGTTCTGTAAGCTGTATGCTGGTCCTGTTATGTCTAAGGTGACCTTTCAGTGGGACATCACTGTTCGGGCAAAGTCTGGGATATACCCAGATCTGGCCAACTACATTTAGCAGGTGCAACTACACTTTTGTGATGGATGAGTAGTGAATGCATAATGCTTCCTGTGTTATCACAACTAGTCCAGTGCTGCCTGCTGAGCTTACAAGCCTCCTGGTGTTTAAATTTGACTGCTTTTAATGGGTTTCTCACCATCGAAGAGCTCCACTTTCAAAAGTGACACCTAAGGCTGTACAATTTGGGACCTGTCAGATAGAAGTCTTCCCAGTTATCCTTTAATCACTGCAAAGCTTTCTGAAATAACAAGAGTAAACAGAAGGGAGGCTGGGGGCTTTCAAGCTGCTTCATATCCCTGAAACCAGCTTATACCAGGAAGAAGCGGGTCTTGGATAAACCCCTTTAATACTGGGTGTTTGCCAATGTATAAGGCTGAGACTATAGGACAGCATTTTGAACAATCATCAGAATCAAGAGAGACCCTTGTGATGATTTTTCAAGGATCCTTGTGAAAGATCTGCACAGAAATGTGTATTAAACCTGCACTTTATTCCATTACTTTTCTGGAAGTGTGGAAATTATCAGGTAAGGAAACAGTGAAAGTGGAATGAAGTGCTTTCTGAATACAGACATTACTAGAAGCAAATAGAGGGAGCAGGAGGTGTTCTGGAACTTTTTGCTGATTTTTTACTTTGATTGTTTGTTTCCAAAAGTTTGAACTATTACGCCACTTCTAATTGCAAACTTTTGTCAATCTGTAGCCTGGCTCCTTGCAACATCATGCTCCCACAATCTTTTTCAGAAGTTGGTACCTCTGTATGTAGCAGAAATAAAGTCAGACAACTCCTGTACTGTTGTGATCAATATAGGGTCACTGAGTGTTTGTAACACATGCTGGAAGTGCCAGAAACAATGCAGAAACCTCTTTCACATGTGGTAAAATAGTAGTAAAACACAGAAGTATTGGGTGGAGAAGGACAGATTAAAAAATTACAGGGTATCCAGCCAGAATTGGTTTCCTTCAAACTAAATGGAAGAAGTGGTAAAATCAGAACATAAAGAGGCGGTTTCTTATGAGGTGGTTCCAGCTAATTCCCCCCCTTTTTTGCAAGAAAGACGGCCTCCCTGTCATGCTGGAGTTTAAATTCCCCATGGACACACCCCCATTGGCGTCGAATGGTTGGCAAGACCCCCTCCTTGACTACAGCTCCACCTAGTGCCAATGGGACAGGGAGTGCACCAGTCTCCAGCCCTCAGATGGGTCACTCAGGACCGGGGCCCAGTCACAACATTGCCCACCAAATAAGATAAGCGGACCTATTAAAGAATGCGTAGGAAAACATGGAATTTGCTGCAATGGCTGAATTAACTTACTATATCACATGCAAAGAACAACAGCAGAGGTATGATAGCTTTGCAGTAATGTGGAATAATTTTATTGAATGCAGTAAAAAATCTGTTACCAAAAATAACTTATTAGTTCATTATTTTCTAAATACAAATATGATGCTTTGAATATACATATGGAAGATCTATTTTCAAACTCAGTATAAACTAGTGATATTTATTTCTTAATAGCTAATAGGTCTCTACCTGGACAGGGAAAATATCATTCTATCTGTTATGTTTACATTTTGGAACAGTAATAAATATAATAATAGATAAAGCTTTTGAACTATTTCTCCACCTCTAATTATAACTTTTTGTCAAGCTGTAGAAAAAAACTAGAGAGACAATTCCGATACTTGTGTAAAGCAGATCATTACAAGATAGTCAGTGAATGTAACCCTAACACTGACAAAAAGGTGGAATTGATGTATGTTGACAGGTACACTCTGTTGCACATCTGTGTACGCATATACAACACCACATGATGATCACTCACTTTCTGTTCTGCTGGTTATAATGCCAGTTGCCTCAGAGTTCACATCCCAGCACACTACAAAATGGACCTCAAACTCTAAAACTGTTAAACCTCACTTCTAAAAGAGTATCGGGTTCACAAATGTTTGTGATTCAAAGCAAGCCTTAGACTCAAAAAGAGGGAGGGAGGAATACATTTGACACATCAAACCATCTCCATCACCCCACAAGACTGCAATGAATTAAAAACAGTTATCTGCAACGACCAAGCATTGCTCAATTTGTAAACTGCTTACCAAATTTCTAAAGATGATTTTTTCATTATGCCAACGTCCCTCCACCCCGCTCCTGTGGTTTCCCTCTCTCCTAGTGATATTATTGTCAGAGTATGTCATCAACGCCACTTCAAATCTGTCAGATATAATCTTCTAATCTGCCAACTTTTCACAAGGCAGAGATGAGATCATGCACAGACTGACAAGACATGCAAAAAAGTCTATGCCATCGCAAAGCCTGTTAAAAGTTTTAAGTTACCCCTATTGTGTGAATCCTGTCAAACGTGGCCCTGCAATTTTTATAATGACAGCTCCTGTCAGTTTAAAAGGGTAAATTATTCAGTTCAACAGAGAATGTTGACAGTAACTGTAAAAGGGGCCTTAGCAATTAAAAAAATGTTAGAGAAAGAGATTGCGAGGGGGGGGGGGATCCAGGTATTGTGAAATGAAGGTATTGAGCCCTAGGTAAGCATTTTACAATTACTTACTTAGCTGTACATCCCTTCTACTATTCCTAGATGAAAACCCATTCTACAATCTAGTCAAGCTAATTCTAGTCAATTTAGGCAGCAATCTTAAATCCATTTGCATGGGAAGAAGGGCAGACATACATTTAACGCACATCCAACACACATTTAAAGTACATTACTTCCTCCAAAGAATAATAGGAACTGTAGTTTCCCTCTCAGAGACCTACAGTTCCCAGCACCTTTAACAAACTACAGTTCTTACTATTCTTTGGAGAAAGCCATGTCTTTCAAATGTGTGTTATGTGTGCTTTCAATGAATTGTGTGGATCAGCACTAGGTCCCATTGAGCTTAATGGGGTTGTTTAGAGTTGTCACTGATGCTATTCTAAAGCAATATTCTGTATTTTAAAAAGACCCGCCACAAAAAGTATGCTTAACACATCTCAGACAACAACATGTAATCCATGAATATTTGCTTAGGAATAAGCTCTCTGTGACTTATTCAGAGTAACCATGCATAGGAATTAACTCTAAAACTTGTCAAACTGTCAGGATCTCACAGTTCACTATTATGCAGTCCCCCTGTGGGAGAGCTATCAGACGAAACCCCATATCTCAGCAATGAAGCATCTACTTTGCATCCAAACGGCCCCAGGTTCAATCCCTGGCAACTCCAGATAGGGCTGGGAGAAGAACCATTGCCAGTCAGTGCAGACAATACTGAGATAAATGGACCAGCTGTCTGGATGCAGCCTCCTACATTTCTATGTCTTTAAAACACAACAGAAAGCCATCACCTCTGTGACTTCTCAGCACTTTGAAGTAAGCATTCCGAACTGTGGCAATGAGAACAAAAGTCTCCCTCGGTATCTTACATAGTGAAAGAACACGGAGAAGGACTTCTGATATTCTGCAGTGGTTAGGTACATATGGCGAGAGAAAGTCCTTTAGGATGCTATGGTCCCTCACCATTTAGGACATTGTTAAAACTAGAACATTGAACTGGGTTTGGAACCAAACTGGTGTCCAGTGAAAATGAAATATATTGGAGTAATATGCTCAGTACTAGTTGACAAAGTCAAATCTTGGAAGCTGAACCCTTTGAAGTGTTAATATTCCAGCAACACAGTAGTCAAAACCAGGTATTACCGAGGCATGAGATACCATGGCCAAGTCTGTCCTCTCCAAGAAAGGCCAAAATTGGCAAAGCAGCCTGAGCTGGGAAAACACACTGTCATTCGTGTTGAATGCCCAAACCCAAAACAGAGCCCCACCCCAAATTGACTGTACTTCCATCCTATTTGAAATTTAAGCTTTGTTTGCCAACATCCAGTGTATCACTGCCCTCAGACATCAGCGCAAGACTTCCACATCCCCCCTAGGACTGGTTGAAAATGAGAGACAGAGATGTTTATTATTAGTGTAATTATCAAACTTCAGCCCAAACCCCCAGATGACGTTATGTAGATGTTGAACACCACAGGAAACCAGATGGAACTGTGGGGAAAACACTTTTCTTTTTTGTACAATGTGTTGAGACGTAACAAGGAAGAGAGTATTGGTCAGTTGTCTGATTTCATTATGCTGGTTAGATGTTGCACTACCTTTTTGACTGTCTGTATCTCAGCCTCCAGATACGTACAAAAATATTACCAGCTGTCCACCTGCATTAAGCATCTCTCAAGATGTCTAGTTATGGTTTTGGCAAGATTCTAGCTCTGAATAAAGAAGCTGATGCTCATCTAGGTGGAATGGGCAAATGAGTACTGGCTAAGTTGCAATAATTATTCAGTGGCAGCTTGAATAAATATAAAATCCTGAGCCACTTCCCAGTTTACTTGAAGCACTTGGATTTGAGTCAGTTTTAGTCAATTGACTTCAAAGCTCTTGAATCAACTCCCACCAAAATGTAATTAATATGGGGTGTAAAGCACCCAGACCCATCAAGTGCCTCTATTTTCCAGGGACAGTCCCAGATTTACAAAAGTTGTCCTGGTTTCTGATTTGACCCTGGACTGTCCCGCTTTCCCTTAGGGTGTCCCTATTTTCATCGGTAAAATGCTGGTGGGTATGGAGTTATGCAAGCTCCGAGCCAAGGAGATAAGTAACCATACAACCTTTAGAAGACATCTGAAGGCAGCCCTGTATGTATGTATGTATGTATGTATGTATGAATGAATGAATGAATTTTTATTTGCATCAGCCATAAGCCATAGCAATAAAACAACAATGTGATATATAAAGAATAGAAATAAAAAGTCAATTATTTAAAATACATTTTAGGGTTTTGAATCAATAGTCAAATAGTGGATCTTATTCTAAGTGCCCAAGCAGAAAACCTTGCAACCTTTGCTGTCACCTGCTCATCTTGATCCGCCAAGAGAAAGGACACTGTGGCAGCGGCTGGGGAACCCGGAATGGACAATAAATGAGGGTGATAATCTCATTCCTCAAGTCTTTATAAAGAGTACAAGCCAGAGGGGCATGCGGCACCAATTCAATACTGCCATCTCCACAGGGACATAAGCATTTTGTGTGTGGAATCGTCCCTCAAGTACAGTCAAGGGCAATACTTTGATAACATTTTATTAATTAATTTATTAATTTTCCAACAATAACAAAAACAAAACAAAACAGATTGACTTCCCCCTATTCCCTTCCTTGGTTCCATTGTATAGCAATGTACTACATGTCCATTATAAAGTTTTAACCATTTAAATTACTTATTGTCCATTCATAATAAAATTACAAGCATTCTCAAAACCCTGCCAATGTATGAACCTGTGTGCATTGCTTCTGTAGCACTAGGGATATTAGACCAGGGGGATTTCATAGAATCATAGAATCATAGAGTTGGAAGAGACCACAAGGGCCGTCGAGTCCAACCCCCTGCCAAGCAGGAAACTTTAAGCTTAGGCAAAGCCAATAGTTAAGTGTTCTATCCCAAATCCATAATTCTACCAAGGGAGGATTAGGCTCTGGGCACAATGATGCGTTTGGGACACAGTGTGGTACAGAGAAAATTTGCCTTAAGAACTTTGATTGGACAGCTTCTGTAGATCCAAGGTGAGTGTCTGTCCAAATCTAAGCCCCATATAATAACTGTGCTAGGGGTTTAGCTTAGAACACCTCCAGGACTGATAGTATATGTTTACTACCTTTTGTGTAGAAAAAGTGTGTCAGAATTTTGGCGCTTTGGGATGCTTTTTCTTTTGCACATTTCTGGTGTGCTCCCCACAACCCTGTAGACTGGAAAATAAGGCCAAGATATTTGAAAATGTTGACCTGTTCAATTAGCTGGTTGTCCATGTGCCATCTATGGACCCTATAGTTTCTTGAGAAAACCATGACATTGGTTTTCTTGTAATTCAAGCCAGTTGTTCTCTCTGGCAATATCCTGAAAATGCCCTCATCAGTCTTTTTAGGCCTACTTTTGTTTGGGAAAGAAGAACCACATCATCTGCATATAAGAGTATTGAGATGGGTTTTGTGGCCAATTTAGGGGCATTATACTCTGGAGAAGTTAGATACTGGACAATATCATTTATATGTAAGTTGAACAGTGTCGGTCAGCCCTGTATAGGGAAGTTTCTAAATGTTTTATTATGTTTTTATATATGTTGGAAGCAGCCCAGAGTGGCTGTGGTAAAGCAGTCAGGTGGGTGGGGTATTATAATAATAATAATTGAATAGGATATCCCTATTTTCACTGGAGAAATGTTGGAGGGTATGATACGTGGGCATCTGCGCACACATGCACAGCACCGACCCCGGAAGTAATCCGGGAACATCATAAAGACATCACTGAAACATCACTAAAAGGGCAGGGAGGGGGGCAGAGAGGGGCTAGGGCAGAGGTGGATCGGGGTGTTTGCAGGTTTTTTCTATGGGTGTTCAGTTACACACGACTTCACACAAGTACATAATGATCCAGAACGCAATCCTCACACAAACAGGGAGTTGTTTGTATTATGCCACACTCACACAGCAACCATTTTGTGTTACTCCATGCCTCCATGTCAGCCATTTTGTGACTGGCAATGACAGCATTTTCTCAAAATTCCAAATATAGTTACTGCCCTGAAAAAATTGGCAACCCCTGCCCTAGTATGTGTGTTCAAACATTCACAAGGTTGCTCTTCATATGTAGTTGTGTGAATTGATCTCTTTCCATTAGAAGAGCTGGCAGAACTCGAGCAAATGATTCTCCATGGAGCAGCCTTTAGGGGTTAGCGGCAAAAGTAAACAGTTTACACAAATGATATGGCTTGTATTTCTTCCTTAAGAGGAATGCATCCCCCCCCCCCGAGCATTCTGAAACACCTAGGGATTCTTTTAAATTGCTTATCAAGTTGAAGGATGCCAACTTCACCATGGCCAACATGTTCTAAATAAAGTTACAATCGTGAGATCTCTGACTTGATGGAGCTGATATCCAGCAAGTACTTTGGAGCATAGGTATGAGAAGAGTCCCCCACCAAAAGGAAACGAAAACAAAATAAGTGGAATGCTTTCTGCAACTTCAGTGAACAATGAAAGGACAATGAAAGCTACATTGATACAAACAGGAAGGCAGTATTTTAGTCATGTGTGTCTATAAGTACATAATTCAACTGACAAACGCTTTTCTACTTGGATTTCACTGGAAGTAGGTTTTACACCAGTTATTCAGCTTAAGCCAAAACCTGGACCTCTGTGTCTTATCTCCCCCATCTTGCATGTAATGTCTTCTCCATTATGAATCCCCTCCCTTCCTCCAGTATTAAGATCAGCTAAAAGGGTCCTCCATATGTGAAAATCGCACACAGAGGAAGTGACAAGGCCGCAGGGTCAAAGACCATCAAACATCACTGTGCAGCCCCACTACATACCCCTATCCACCTGCATACTCAGTGGCTAGACTTAGCTTTATTAGATAGATAATAGGGACGCGGGTGGCACTGTGGTCTAAACCACTGAGCCTCTTGGGTTTGCTGTTCAGAAGGTCAGCGGTTCGAATCCCCACGACAGGGTGAGTTCCTGTTGCTCGTTCCCAGCTCCTGCCAACCTAGCAGTTCAAAAGCATGCCAAAAAGTGCAAGCAGATAAATAGGTATCGCTCCGGCGGGATGGTAAACGGTGTTTCCATGCGCTGCTCTGGTTTCGCCAGAAGCAGCTTAGTCATGCTGGCCACATGACCCGGAAAAATTGTCTGAGGACAAATGCTGGCTCCCTTGGCCTGTAAAGTGAGAAGAGCTTCGCAACCCCAGAGTCATCTGCGACTGGACTTAACTGTTAGGGGTCCTTTACCTATATATCACTTCCACAAAAACGTACTGAAATGATTTATAAGCAAAAAACGCAATTATAAGATTACAAAAACACATTAAAACAGATTTAGCAATAGATAATGGACATTGGAAAGAGTTCCACTTCTGAACAGATGCATTCAGGTAGAGCTCCTCTATGCCCAATATGGATCCTTTTCCAAGCCAGTATGAAATGTGATTATTCTAATTGCTCATTAAACGTTTGTAGCCCCATTTTTATTCCAAACTGCTTAAAGTGGTTTGCTTCTGGTGACACCTTTCTCGCAGACTCAATAATTTTTAGCAGAAGAAATAAGTAGGCTTTGCAGTCAAGTTCAGAAATCACTTCGTGTTGAGGGGTGTTTAAAGTGAATCCCAAAATGAGATGAAAGTGGGGTAGAAATGTGCCATTTCAGTGGAAAGGCATGGCAGGATGAGGCTCACTCGTGGCCACCCCAAGAGTTTTTGCTGCCTGAGATGAAGGACAGCTCCACGTACAAAATCTCTCTGCACTGGCTACAACTTCAATACTGGTGATGGGACAGCATACCTCAGGGCAGCAGGCTAGTTTGGAAGACTGAAGCAGGGAGACTATTTGCCTTTTTAACCATTTAAAAGCTACCAACATCACCAGTTGCTTTGGCAGCATTTCCCAAAGGGTAATGGCTTTTGGGGGGGGTAAGAGGCAATTACTGTACCCCATGAGCTATGCACTGACTGGGATGTCTTATATTTAGACATACAGCGCCACACCTGAGGTTTTTGCACATAATGGATTCTAAATAGCCTTATTCAGGGGATGGAGGCTTTTTTTTTGGGGGGGGGAGCCCTGTTATTCTTCCTATTGCTAAGCAGTTGGGATTCAGAAAGCCTTTTCCATCTTCTGCCAATAATTCAGCACCAGACGAGCAGATCCCAATCTACCTTCCGAACACACCTGTTCAAATGTACAGTCCGCAGTTGAGCAGGAGTGAGGAACCTGTTTCAGGTCAAGGACCACACCTCCTTTTGGGTAACCTTCTGAAGGCCACGTGCTAATGATGGGTAGGAGCCAGAGACAGAAATAGGCAGAGCAATGAATCCCAATTTTACATTTGCACAGTAGACTAGTTTCTGCATGTCTACCCTTTCCTGTATTCCATCCAAGCATTCAAGAGGAATTTATCAGAGTTTAAGAATACATTCAGACTAGAGGGAAAACTTAGAAAAGTGAAGCAGGGCCAAGGCCCAGGGAGAGTTCAAAGAGCCATATATAAAGGTTTGAAGGGCCACATGGCACACAAGGTTCCCCACAGTGAAATAGCAATGCTTGCTAATGGGAGTGGAATATGCTCCTGGAGGCAAACTACATTTATCCACTTATCTGCCTATTCTATATCTCCTGTGACTCCCAATTCATTTTTGTAGATTTCACTGGCTGATTGTCAAACACTGACAGATTTTTAAAGGGGGGAAATGTTTGTTAATAAACTGAGCACTGAGTTGGCACATGTACACAAGTAGCACATGCAAACCTATCTCCATCTCAGCCGTTTGGCAGCCTCCGAGACAACTGCAGAACTTGTGACATGCTGAATGACTCACAATTCTTTTCCTTCCTTTTCTCCAATCAATCAATAATAACAACCTCTGTGAGAGATGAAGCACTGCTGCAAAGATTTGGGATTTCAGGAGAAGACAGTGCTTTAGCTCCTAAGTTTAACAGTGTTTGGTGTCATGCCACGTGGCAGCAAAGGTACGCTCTGGCAGAACTGTCTACCTTCAAGAGACAGTATAGCAACCGAGTGGGAAACAGTTTTCACCTGAAGGGCCATATTCCTAGTATTTGCCATAACATCCTAGAGCCTTGGAAAGCCAGATCTTGCAAGCAAAAATGAAAACAGTGGGGCTGCCAGCTCTGCCTGTGTTATTTGCTAACTTCTGCCCCTTTTAGAGATTGTCAGCACCCTGCCTGCCTCCCCTTACAGCTCACCCCAAAGCCACCCTCCCCATCCCTTACAGTGAGGTGCAGAATCTTTTATGGCTGTCAAGCCAAACATTTACTTTCCCCATCCCTGGCAGGTGGCTGGGGCAGGTGGCTTGGGCTGCCCACCTGTCAGTATTCTGGCATCATAGTGACAGGCTAGGTTTTCCTTTGAAGACCCAAATGTCGGGTCTTCAAAGTGAACAATGGGGCTTTCAAGCTGTCCTTTGTAAACATCCTTGCATGAGGATGTTTATAGATGACTTTCAAACCCCAGTGGGGGGTTGAAGTAGATTTAGGGGCTGGAGGCAAGGTGGGATAACACCTTCAAACATTCCCCTCCATACTTCTCCTTCAAAGCTCTGCAGGTTTGAAGCAAAAGGGAGTGTGTGTAGAAGTCTTTTCTCTTGCAGGTTCAGTCCCCAACCCCCAGATAAATGAGAGACCACTAAGGCTGGTTTGGATCAAAACAGGCCACAACTCTATTGAATACAGATGAAAGAGGTTTGGCTTGGGCATGGAACAATCAAAATACTTCTGGCCTGCCCAGCGGAAGTGATGTGTAGGTCAATCCAGGCAGGGGTTCCTAAGACTTACATCAAATAGGGTGACCCCCACAGGGACCACCATCTGGGGGAGTGCCTTCACCCCTGGCCCCACCCGGGCACGCAGACATGACCACTCTCCCCGGATCCCTTTAACGAGATACCCCATTGTTTGGAAGGGCAGGCGGAGACTACAACCTCTCCTCCATCCAAGACAAAGAATTGCCCCAATTGCTATGAGGTAGGCAAAACCACCAGGTTAGAGCCAATTTGCCCGGTGGACGAATTCCTACATAGCCCCATAAAATGGTGACCACTGTAGCCACAGCAAAGTCCTTGACTATCAGCTTGAACCAGGGTTGGTGGGCGGGAAACCTGACAAAAGAAAAGCAGGTAGGGCCCCAGGTGAGGGCTGTTAAAGTGGCCAGGGAGCAGACCCGAGGGAAGCCTCCCGGGTCCGCCAGGTCCGTGGCTGCCCCCTGGCCTAGCCTGTGTCTGAGCCTGCAATCCAATTTGCCAATCCAGGATGCAGGCCAGGATTCAGCTCCTGATTGATAGGTGGTGCGGGGTGGGCATTTTTGGATATAGAATTTTGAAATGGCAGAACATCGTGTATTTCTGGATGTAGTGACCTCCCCCCCCCCACCAATAAACAACCTCTGCATTAGAATACACATGTTGAGCAGAACACTTTTTTAAACCAAAGAATGAAAAACACTGGGCAAAATGGGTTATAAGTCTCCAGAAGCAGTTTTGCAGCTATACTTGTTGTTAAAGCTTAGAGACAATTAAGAAGATTACACTTTGGAATAATTCAATTAGCCTTCATATCCCTCTACCATTCACCCCATTCCTCTATCTCTAAGGAAAAAGATATGTGATACTGTCAGATTCTGATATGGGCTTTGGGCATGGTAGAACTCGCAATCAAACATAATTCCCATTGTTTGCTCTTTTTCAAATGTTTCCATAGAGTTATCCCTGGTGAGGCTTAGCACTTTGCAAATAGGCTTAGCATTAATGAACACTTTGAAAGTTCACACACACACACATATATTCAGGTGGAGGAAGTAAGAACAGAAAAGGTAACTAGTGAGATTTGGTATTCAGCAGATTTGCTTTACCAGTACAGCCAGATTTCTCCAAACAAGAATTATCCCACAAGATATTTTGGCAAATATTATTTTTGGATGTTGCTCAAGGAAAATAAACAAATCAGAAGTATCAAGAAATGCAAACAGCTTTTCCTTGCAGGCTGCATTTTCTTCTCCTGGTAGACAGAAAAGCAGGGACTACCAAAGTTCCGTATAGTTAAAGCTATGGTTTTCCCAGTAGTGATGTATGGAAGTGAGAGCTGGACCACAAAGAAGGCTGTTCGCCAGAGAATTGATGCTTTTGAATTATGGTGCTGGAGGAGACTCTTGAGAGTCCCATGGACTGCAAGAAGATCAAACCTCTCCATTCTGAGGGAAATCAGCCTGAGTGCTCACTGGAAGGTCAGATCCTGAAGCTGAGGCCCCAATACTTAGCCACCTCGTGGCTAAGAGAAGTCTCCCTGAAAAAGACCCTAATGTTGGCACAAGGAGAAGGGCACAACAGAGGACGAGATGGTTGGACAGTGTTCTGGAAGCTACCAACATGAGTTTGAGCAAACTGTGGGAGGCAGTGGAAGACAGGAGTGCCTGGTGTGCTCTGGTCCACGGGGTCACAAAGAGTTGGACACGGCTAAACAACAACAACCAGGAGTAAAAAACCACACACACCCAAAAACAAAAACAAAGAAACAAAACAATCAGACTCAAAATCTGAAATGCATTGTGATGTGTTGCTCAATGCTTTCAGATATACTGGGACTAGTTCTAGTAGTGCAAGGATTTATGCTTCCAATGGACCTTCCCCCTCTCTTCCCCCTAAATACCCCCTAAATTCATTCTTGGGTTTCCCTCCAACCTACCAGAGGAAATGGGGAGAATGGGGGGAAACCACGGAGAATAAAGGGGGAAGGTTCTTTGCTCAGCTTCAAAACCTTCCAATAAAGGAAGCATCTATAGTCTTCCTTTGGGAGAGTATGAGAAACTGACATAAATATGACCTCGAAGAAAAAATACAAATGACTGCTAAAGGGAACAAAAGAAATAAACCTTACTGTGATGAATATGTCTCATCTTAAAGTGGGGGGTTATGAAGGAGTGAAATGGTTGCTGTTGTTTTACAAGGTGAATGGAAATATAAAAGCATACAGCACTGGTAGGGAAATCTCAGGTCCTCCAGGCCTTTCTACCTGGCCCTCAGAACTCACTGTACCTGCTTTGTACCCCAAATGTAAGCACCTGGCTGTAATTTGTCACTGAATTCCAACATTAACTATTGTATTCTTGGTGGGCAGATATAGAAGGGGTGTGTAGAAACTAGCCTACCTGTACAAAGGCAACACTCACATTAATTGTCCCACCCACTTTTGCCTATGCTGCTGAATACTATGGGCTCTAAGAAGAAAATGCAGCCTTCAGGCTGAAAGCAGTTCTCCACCACTGCTCCACTGCATTCTTTTGAAAGACCTTCATCCCAGGCTGCAGGTTTGGATCATAAAATGTTTACAAGTTCTGTATGGGGTAATGGGTTTGTTTCCAAACCCACACCATTGCAAATTTTAGCAATGTTGTTTCTGGCAGAATAGTTAGCATACTTTGATGCAGTCTGAGCTCTTCGCATGTGGTGGGTAATACCATAGGTGCAACTACAGTGGCAAATCACATGCTTTGCATGTGAGAGTGCCCAAGGTCAGTCTCCTGGGATCTCTAGGTATAGCTGAGGAAGGCTCTTGTCTGAAACCCTGGAGATCTCCTGCTGAGGTTGGGAAAACTGTGGTTTTCCAGATGCTGCCGGCTGGCAACTCCCATCATCCTTGGCCATAGGGCATGGTGAATGGGGCTCATTTTGGAGCCCAATAACTTCTGGAGGGCCACAGGTGCCCTTGTTCTTAACTAAAGGCAGTTTCCTTGTTCCTATCAAGGTTGCTCTTGTGGCAACCTCCCCCACCTCAGGACCACACCACAGGTCCATAGCTCCTTGGAAATTACATTAGACAGGTAAACGACTACTTATCTCCATGGATTAGAAGCCTCCACTTATTTTCTCAGTAAGAGAAGCAGCTACTGAATATACGTGAGTGGAGCCAGATGAACACTGTCAAGCTCTGGTGTTAGATAAACTTTCTGCCATCAGTGAAATGTAAAACAAAGCTGATTTAATGATCACAAAGGAGTGAGAGGGAGAAGCACATAATCACCCGATGCTGTTAAATATAAATCAAGTTCATAATTATGCAGCAGTAATTCCCACATAATTTGCCACCTGCCAATTCTTAATCAAAAGAAAAAAATGTTTCTGCATGATAGTCTTGACCTTGAGAATACAGACGCAGCATTGCGTTACATTTTGGGTGGTGCTGATCTTCCATGGCATCTTTCTTCCACATGTGTTTTCAGGTATCATGTGCCTACCCCATAGCTCATTATATTCTAAAACAGAGGTTTCCATAGGATACGGTAAGGCTTTTAAATCAGATTGGGGGGGGGGAGACTCCTGGTCAATGGTTCCTTTGTTAAGATGGGGAGATCTTGAGATGATCTCCTAAGACCTGGTTGTATCCTTGTTGTTGTTTCTTGGTTGTTTCTTAACACCATACTCCTTTCCAGATGAAGAGAAGGAAAAAGATGTATACAAGAAAGAGCTAGTGCAGTTGGGGAGAGCCCACTGAGTGGAGTTAGCTGGAACTGGGGATAAAGCCTTGGGGCTGTTTGACTTGCTTCCTGCCTTGTAAAGGTAAAGGGACCCCTGACCATTAGGTCCAGTCATGGACGACTCTGGGGTTGCGGCACTCATCTCGCTTTATTGGCCGAGGGAGCCGGCGTACAGCTTCCGGGTCATGTGGCCAGCATGACTAAACCGCTTCTGGCAAACCAGAGCAGTGCATGGAAACACCATTTACTTTCACACCGGAGCGGTACCTATTTATCTACTTGCACTTTGATGTACTTTCGAACTGCTAGGTTGGCAGGAGCAGCGACCGAGCAACAGCTCACCCCGTCGTGGGGATTCGAACCGCCGACCTTCTGATTGGAAAGCCCTAGGCTCTGTGCCACTTATGCTCTCCTAGTGCATTTAAAACTATAGCTTTCCCATTCAAAGGAAACACATATGAAATCACAGCTCAGTGACAGAGCATCTGAACTGCATGTAAAATGCCCCAGTGTAAATCCATGTCATCTCCAGGTGGGACTGGGAGTGAACCCTATATGAAACCACGGGGAGCACTGCAAGTCAGTGTAGGTAATATTGAGCTAGATGGACCAAGGTTTTGACTCAGTATAAGACAGCTGCCCATGTTATGCCATAACTTGACCTGGCAGGGCTGTTCCAGGAACATTGCATGGCTCAGGAAACAAATAAGAATGTCTTCTTAAGAAGTAGTTGTTTCATTGAGCCTCAGCACCATCCATCTTAGGTACCAGCCTCTCATGCTGCACTGAGGGGGTTCAGGTCAGTTTTCTTCCTTCTCAGATATACCTTTTATAGCTTATGTGTAACTTGGAATTATCATGAAAGGTCTTGGCTGAGAGGTGGGTTAAAAAGCTTGTGTGTGCATACACAAAGACATATGTACTGTATATCTAATAGAGAACGGGATATCAAGGAAGTAGCAAGAATTTCACCTGACAGCCTGACTTTTCTTCCTCAAGCTTTCTTCCTAAGTAGAAAGCTGTCTCTAACAGGCTAAAGCACACAACAACATCTACAGCATAATTTGCATTTGTAGTTTGTGCTGCACAAAAACTCCCCTCTCCTCAATTTGGAATTGACTTGCTATTCACGAGCTTTCTCTGTGAAGAGTTTAGGAAAGCCCACTCTGTTTTCAGTGAGCTCCTTCTTGTCTTTCAGCTGCCCCTCAAAATATCTTCTATTTTCTCTCCAAGTCCTGGACACTAATCACAGCTTAGATAGATCTGTATAAAAATCACATTATTCAAGTCCTAGGGAAGCAACATGATCTCACTGAATGCTAGACACACATGAAATGAATCTTGGTTTGTTTCTCTTTCTGAGCTAGAGAAGAACTTCTGGAATAAATGATACACAATTCATAATACATGCAGGTCCCGCTTTACGAACGTTCACTGCGTGAAAATTCACTTATCTGAACACAAAGAATTAGTACCCAAACCTCCCCATACACACTGCAGAATCAGAAAGCTGAACAGAGAGCATTTTTTACTTCCTTGTTTGCCTTTTGCATGTTGGCTGAAGAATGGAGGGAGGGTGGGTCGGTGATCAGACAAATCGGAGAACATTTATGGGGAGGGGGGAGTTTCCTGGGTTTTCACTGGCTTTGGGGGGGGGGGTTCAAAATTATGTGGTCAGGAACATGTTAGAAATTTTCCACAGGAATCAATAGAACTTGTCAACTCATTATGCAAACAGTTGCCTACAGAACAATTTCCAAGGAATTCATTGTGTAAGTGGGGCTTGTGTGTATACCCAAGCATTATGGACTGGACAAATTCATACTCTGTTCCAAATATAATTATGAACTTCAGCAACATCACTTATTGCATTATTGCCTCCCCACCGTCAGTGAGCAAGGTCTCATTGCTCCTGTGCACTGTAACACACACAACAATGCTACCAAACAGTTTTGAACATGATTTACTGTATGCTGTGAATCTGAACAGGTTAACCAGTTAATTAATTGACTAACGTTAAAACTCTAAACCTCACTGATGGTGCCTTTGGGGGGGGGATCCTGAATGATGGGGGGGGCAGTTACAACTGAAAAACAAACAAACTTACAAGTACCTTTGGAAATCATGAATATGATTATAGAAACCTTCAAGCCAAATTTACTTTGGAAAGGTCAAAAATAATCAGAATTATGGACTACCCAAGTTTATAACAACATTGCTAATAAGGTGAGTACTGTCTGTTTCTGTTGCCTCTGATTCTTATGGGTAGTATCCAGTGCTAGCGCTAGCCATATTCAGAGGAGACACATTGAAATTAATTAATGGGTCTACTCTGAGTAGGACTTAGTTGGAGGTTATCCTTTTATTTTTGAATGGAAGCTGCAATAGTTCCACTCTAAAGGGCTAAAACGTCTAAGAAATGACACAAACTGGAAGAAAACCCACCCTCAAGCCATCCTGTGGTTCTTATAATCAAATCTGGAACAAGACGGAGGTAGTCAGTGCACATGCCAGCTCAGTGCTCTTTTTATTTAATCTCAGCCTTACAGAATAATTGTTAGCTAAATTGAGGGCAAACATTAAAGCACTGGAAGAGGAGCTGATTAATCAGTTTTGCTTTCAGCCCTAAAAGTATGGTGATGTCCACATAAGCATTTCATTGTGATTCACAGGTACTGAAATGGCAGGTTCTGTGTAAAGTTATGGGTACAAAAACTGCATATACTGGGCTAAAGTGTGCAAAACTGCATATATTTATAAAAACAACATAGAATGCATTATATTAAGGGAACGTGCTCGCAAAACATGCAGTTAGGATGTATTCATTAGGAGGTGGATGAGGAAAAACAAGATGAGCTTGAATCCTAGCAAAATCTGGGGGAGCATTTCATGTATCTGAGAAATTGGACAGTTGCCTACCCAGGATGGGGTTGCACGCCCCCTGAAACAGCAGATTTGCAGTTTGGGGTTGCTTCTAGATCTGGCTCTGCCACTGGAGACCCAGGTAGCCTCAGTGGCTAGAACTGCCTTTAACCAACTACAATTGGTTGGACGACTACGACCTTCCTGAACTGGGGAAGCCTGGTCACATTGATTACTTCAAGACTGGATGACTGCAATATGCTCTGTGTGGGACTTCCCTTGCTCTTGATCAAGAAACTGCAGCACAATTGAAGACAGGGGTGAGACCATGCCTGCATATAACCTGTGTTCTCAGAGATCTGCACTGGTTGCCAAATTGCTACAGGGTTAGGTTCAAGGTGTTGCTGTTAGAATACTGTAAGCACTTAAAAGATGTTGGTGCCCCCACAGAAGAGTTTGGATTTGATATCCAGTTTTATCACTACCCTAAGGAGTCTCAAAGTGGCTCACAACCTCCTTTCCCTTCCTCCCCCACAACAAACCGTGAGGTGAGTGAGGCTGAGAGACTTCAGAGAAGTGTGACTAGCCGAAGGTCACCCAACAGCTGCAGGTGGAGGAGCGGGGACGCGAACCCGGTTCACCAGATTACGAGTCTACCACTCTTCACCACTACACCACGCTGGCTCTCATATATATCTAAGTCAAAATATAAACAATAATAGACCATTATTTTTTTCTTTTTCAAAATGAGAGAAAACCTGAATGTGGGAATTATTTTTGGTTCCCCACTTTCCCTTGATGCCCATAGCACATGCTTATTTTGCTTAATGGTTAATGCAGTCCTGGTCCGCATGACTGCTTTGAACTTCAGAGCTCGATCTTTTAGTGTGGTAGCAAGTGGAAACGTGGAGAAGTGAAATTAAGATTGGGAAAATGAGAAGCAGAGAGTAGTCAAAATTAAGAGATTTGCTCATCCCTAGTAAAGGTATGCCCTTATTCACTTCGGATATTTGTCTGAATCTCCAGTACAGTGGTACCTCAGTTTACATACGCTTCAGGTTACATACGCTTCAGGTTACAGACTCCGCTGACCCAGAAATAGTACCTTGGGTTAAGAATTTTGCTTCAGGATAAGAACAGAAATCGTGCTCCAGCGTGGCGGCAGCAGCAGGAGGCCCCATTAGCTAAAGTGGAGCTTCAGGTTAAGAACAGTTTCAGGTTAAGAACGGATCTCCGGAACGAATTAAGTACGTAACCAGAGGTACCAGTGTATAGAATTGGGAGTGACCTTCAGCCAGGGGGCGTAACTGAAACACCACAGAATTCTTTGTTTATGTAGACAAGGATAACAATCCTAGGATAAGAACTTTGGGAAGCGGAATGTGTAATTGAGCCCTTGCTTAACCACCCACCCTTCAGCAGGGGAGTGAGAAAGATGCACTGTAGACAGAAAGCATTAAACTATATCGAAAGATTGAAGAACAGATTGAATTTCTGCAGCTTGGTGTGCTTTCTGAGAAATGAAGGTCGTGTGGGATGCAATCATTGCACTGCACAACATAAGGAAGCTTTTGTGGCTAGGCCTTTATCTGCTTTCAGAGTTCCCCATTAGGTACTCTTGTGCTACAGGAGGATTTTGTATCCACTAAATTCAATGTGTCGAAGCATTAGGGAGACACCTGGGGGACTGAGGTAAATCAAAGCTCAGAAGAAGGCTTCCGAACTGAAACATCTGTGTATGTGGGGGGAGACTCCTCACAAATAATCACAAAGTGTGTTCTCCCTCATGGAGAGCACAGGTTGTGGGCGGGGCTGACAAGACACCTCACTGTTACTAGGCAAATGGTTTGGCCATCCTGTAAGCAGGGGCGGGCTGTTACTGGGGAAATTTAGATGTTGCCAATTAGTGATTGACAGCCCTATTTGTTAAATACAAGGCACGCAGCGAAGAACTTCCTCTTTTCGCTGCTTACTTCGGATCACCCGCCCTCCCTTCCCTAATGTTAGGCTGTTTGCTTGACCTTGCTATTGCCTGTCATGGGGTCATCTGCTTTGGGGCAGGGGCCCGGTAGGAATTTTGCCATTTGGCTGATTAGTGTGTGCCACTTGGTTTTTGCCTACCGCGTAGCAAATCGTCACAACTTGTAAGGTTTGCTGTTAGGTATTGGTCTGGAATTGGTTGGTGGAAGGGTATGGATTCGGCTGTGCCTGCCCCTCCAAAATGCACGCAAGCCCCTGGGAGCATTCTGGGGAGAGGTGAGGCATGGTTCCCAGTCCCGTCTCTCTCCCCAGGTGACTTACCCTTCCTGACTTCGCGGGGGGTGCGAATGTCAGAGCTGTCCCCGTGCAGGGGCAGTTAGTGCTACCACTGCCTAAGCAACCACTCACATTGCTGTAATTTCAATAAAGTTGTGGCCAAAATTATGCCAAAAACCTTAAACAAAAATTAAGTGTCAATTGTGTTTTTCTTGGGGGGGACCTCAATGCGCAAAAAGGGAGTTTTCTTCAAACTTGCCAGTCCTCTTAACTGAAGCCTGGTGGCAGCTTCATCTCAACAGCTCTACAGGCTTTGCTTTACCCACTGCAAAAAAACTTGGTTCCTAAAATGTGTTGTCATCTCATCTTGCGTGACCACACAAGGCGGAGGAGCAACAGCAGCTCAGAGAATTCTCTACAACACTCCCCTTCCCCCATAATAACAATCCCAGCTTCTGGCTAAAGAATCCTTGAGTCATACGAGCAACATTCAATCTATCTCAAACATTACTAGTGGGAAGGAGTAGAATTTGATCTTCGAGGCCATGCATTATACCTTTTGGTGCATTGGCTTATTTTGTGTTCAAGGGGAAAATAACATTTGTAGATGGTGCTTTCGACAGGCATATCAAAGATTCAGACTGATGGCACCATTTAAAACTGTCTGAAAAGACGACTTGTCCTTGATATGATTTAAAACAAGGGGAGTCCCTACTCCAGTGAGAATAAATCTTGACTGGTGCAGAATGATTCTCAAAACCCTAATGTTTATAATCATAGGTTATTGTTGTTTTTCCTCCTGCACCTTCTTCCCTACCCCATGAAGGTGTTAGAGAATCAGTTATTAATCTAAAATGCTCTGAGTTCTTAGGGTGTAAAGAGCATTAGAGTGTGGCAAAATATTTATGAAGCCTCTTGAGCTCTGAAAATGAGTTCCCGTCTTGATCAGACAGGTCTCAAATATCTTCACTTTGCATCATGCTATGTGACTTACAGCATCTCCAAAAGCCTGGAACTGAATGTTTCTTCATCCCTCCTCCCTCTTTGTGATACATGAGAACATTCGTTAGGAGAATTTCAGTCTTTTAAACGTGCTGTGCCTCCCACAGAGAGATAGGTCAATGCAATGTCCTGCAACATGGGTCAAGCAGTCTTAAGGGTGCGAAGAGTAAATATCTCCAAAGATAACTATACTGAACTTCTTGTGATAAAACACAGGCGTGGCAGTGCATATGGTGGTGGGCTTTTGCTGTCTGTCTGGTTTTGCTGTGTGTGTGTGTGTGTGTGTTGGAAGCTGCCCAGAGTGGCTGGGGAAACCCACTCAGATGGGTGGGTTACAAATAATAAATTATTGTTGTTATTATATTGCTGCATGCTAGCATGCAACATAGATAGGCTTGGGGTGGTGTAAAGCACCTGTTATATCACAAGTCATAGCTAGTGAGCTCTTCTCAGCAGCTTGGCAGGTTGCAGGTTGTGAAGGCCTGTCTGACTGTATGCTTATGTTATATCAATGATGGGCATTTGACCCCATCAAATTCCTAAACCACCTATGTCTATTACAACCACCATACGATCATGACATCACTATGGGTTGCTGAGGTAAGGAGTGGAAAAGACTCTTAACTGGCTTTTAAAAGGTGTTGAGAGAAGGGGGGAGGGAGGGAGAAGGGGGGGTTCCACTTGATTAACCCAGGTCAATCTCTCTCTCTCTATCCTATTTGTACTTGTCTGTCATCATGCTGTGATGGCAGTCCTGGCCACTAGAGGGCAGAAAAGGCACATAGACTGAGACAAGTCTTGGAAGCTGGCCCTTGCAGGAATTCCCCTCGGAGTCCAAATGGGTCACCTCGGGGGGAGGGGAAGAGGGGCTACTGCCATGACCTGCCAGATGGGTTTCCTCCCTCCCTCCCGCTTTCTGTGGCACTGAAGGATTTTTTTTTCCTGGGAGATGAGAGAGAAAGAGAAACTGGGGTGGGGAGTGGGTATCATTGTCATTTCTGTGGGAGAGAGGGTGGTTTCAGTGATGGGGAAAATATTGTGGCTGTTTTTTTGGTCTTGGGGTATAAAACAGAGGTATGGAGAGGGGAGATGTTGTGATCCCAAGGGGAAACTGAGACAGCAGGAAGATACTGTGGTCCCTCCTTTTCACAGCTTCTTCCTCTTTCTGCCTGATGTCACATCCTGACAGCTCCGGATCACTCTGGACTGCCTGACCCAACCTGCAGCAACCACCGGCTGTATCAAACTGACTTGATCAAAGCCCCGATTTCCCCAGATCAGCCCAATTCAGTTTGGTCCTCAGCTGAACCCAGTGCACAGCCCTAGTAAACAAGGCGCACTGGTTTCCGTGGGACTTCTTCCTAAGTCTCTTTACATAGGATTGCATTGCAGGTTTTGAGTTATGATCTCTGGAACTCTTTGGGAGGAAATAAAATGAATTAAAAACTATTTGCATGAAAAGGCAATGACAGTCCAATGAATCATGTGGAAAGAGTTTTAAGAATCACATCAAAACTCCCTCATGATTGTCAATCATTTCAACCCACTGCAGTGTGAAATTGGCCTACCTCAGTGGTCATATGTACCCTATAAAATAAAACTAAACCAGACTTTTAAAGAGGCATTAAATGCTTTGAGGAACATTTATGGTTTAAGATGCCCTGAGAGAATGTGATGCAAGCAACATTTCTCTCTCTCTTTCTTCCAGATTTTAGTAGGAGGCATTATCCTTTCAATATAATCTTTAAGCATCTTTCATGCATCTCTGCACCTTCCCACATGGTGAGAAATTCCTGGGTGTGCTATCCAGATTTAGTTCTTTTTGGGTGGGAGAGTGATGGAGACTTTGACCACAATCCTAGCCCCACTGAATTCAATAGGACTTACTTCTGTGTATTCGTTGAGCTGTTATGGTGGCTATTTGATTTATTTTAAAATGTGCAAGGAAAGCGTAAGGAAAGACAAAGAAGATACACTCATACAAGGCAGCAGATCTGTTACCCCACATTAGATCCCTGAAGAAAGGTATTCAGATGCCTCCAGCCATTACACCCCTCGTGGCTCTCTTTCTGGCTGCATTTGGACACCCTGATAAGCTGTGATTTATCAAGCCAATTATGAGCCTACTCTAGCCTCCTTCTGGCTTCCTCTCTACCCATCCAGTGCAGCAGTTGGAAGGAATTGGGAAGCTCTTTCTCTGTGTTACTCCTATTCCTATTACTGCTGCTACTAATACTACAGCTTGCTGTGTCACCCAGACATGACAAACTGTGTTTAATGTAAACCAGGCTTTGTTTGAAAGAAGTGAATTTCAAACCATGGTTTGTTTGAAAGAACTGAGCTAAATGAAAGTGCTTTCAAAAGGTTTGCTGCTAGTACAATGGGATTTCCCCCATCTCCTCTGCCCACACACACCTTGGACCACCCCCAAAACTGCTTCAAATGGTTGGGAGAACTCCCAGGGCAGATTTAGGGGGTGCAGGGCAGGAGAGAGAGAACATTCCATTGTGCAGTGGGAAATCCTTGCAATGATGGGACCAATGATTTAGCGCTATGTTGAATACAACTTTAGGTTATGAAACGGTCCTGTTTCAACAACCATAGTTAAGATTCAGTGGGTGCAGTGATAATGTTTGACTGTGGTTAACTAAAATCTAAAACTAATGCTTCCTGTTTCTTCACAGATACTTTACAGATCTGCAATGTATCCTATTGCTATGTGTAATTTTAATGATAGTGTAAAAACTTTATAATGCTATAATGTATGCAACCATGCTAACTAACCATAAATTAGTGCAAGCCTGATCCAGTCCAGGTTGAGGTAGTACACTGCCTACCCCTCTTGCGATCTGGAATATACCTGTTTAGGATACTCTAAACCTCAAAAGTCTATGTGTGTGAGCCAGGCTATTGTCAAAAGAGTTCCATTCTCTGACCTTGGCAACCAAAGCCTAGGGCAATCTCAAATAGATAACTAGATAGATAGATATAGATAGATAGGTAGATAAAGGACTCCCTGCCCTTTTAATAGAGTGGTTTTCAAACTGTACTCTAGGGAACTCTGATAGTTATCTTAAAGGTAAAAGTAAAGGGACCCCTGACCATTAGGTCCAGTCATGACCGACTCTGGGGTTGTAGCGCTCATCTCGCTTTATTGGCCGATGGAGCCGGCGTACAGCTTCCGGTCATGGCGAACCAGAGCAGTGCACGGAAACACCGTTTACCTTCCCGGCGGAGCGGTACCTATTTATCTACTTGCACTTTGATGTGCTTTTGAACTGCTAGGTTAGCAGGAGCTGGGACCAAACAACAAGAGCTCACCCCGTCGCGGGGATTCGAACCGCTGACCTTCTGATCAGCAAGTGCAAGGCTCTGTGGTTTAGCCCACAGAGATCGGTAGATGTATTTCTACCAAGCATACCAAATATTCATGAATGCTGCCAAATAAATACCTATTTAGGGGGAATGAGCCATATAAATCACAAATGGCCCACAAGGAGAGGTAACGTTGTAGGGCATTCTCTTTCACCAACTTGATGCCTTCTGGCTCACTGTTGTGCTGACTTATGAACAGTGGGATTGTGTGTGTGTGGAGGGGTGTTGTTCTCTTGCCTACTGAATATGGCACATCACTGTTGCTTATTGGGAGGGGCAGGGGCAAGGCAGCAGGAACCGTGTGGTATGGGCACCACACAGATGCAGTGAGAGCAGGGTCCGAATGGCTCCATGCCAAGCTCCCACTGCCTTTCACTCCCCCCTCTCACTTAGTGGCAATGATGCACCACGTTCAAGACATTGGAAAGCTCATGGGAGAGATGGGAAAGACCTCATCCGCATCAGAGAAATTAAGTGGTAGAACATGCTCAGGGAAAGGCCATAGCTCAGTAGCAGAGCCTCTGCTTTGCATATGGGAGGCCCCAAGTTCAATTCCTGGCATCTCCAACTAGGGCTGGGAGAAAGAGCCCTGTTTGAAAGGTGGAGAGATGCTGTCGGTCAGCATTGGCATTACTGAGCTAGTTGGACCAATGGTCTGACTCAGCATCTGACAACTTCAACTGTTCCTATGGTATATTTTTGAAATGGTATGCTTTTGAATTCTGGTGCTGGAGGAGACTCTTGAGAGTCCCATGGACTGCAAGAAGATCAAACCGATCCATTCTTAAGGAAATCAGCCCTGAGTGCTCACTGGAAGTACAGATCCTGAAGCTGAGGCTCCAATACTTTGGCCACCTCATGAGAAGAGAAGACTCCCTGGAAAAGACCCTGATGTTGGGAAAGATGGAGGGCACAAGGAGAAGGGGACGACAGAGGACAAGATGGTTGGACAGTGTTTTCAAAGCTACCAGCATGAGTTTGACTAAACTGTGGGAGGCAGTGGAAGACAGGAGTTCCTGGTGTGCTCTGGTCCATGGGGTCACGAAGAGTCGGACACGACTAAATGACTAAACAACAACAACATGGTATATTTCCCCCCAGCAGTTTCTCTCCCACTCACCATAAAATGAAAAACAAAACAAAAAGCACAGAGGTCAAATTTGTGTTCAGACAGAAGCTGACTGCCAGGGTAAAGCTTAAGCACTCCTCTGCTTTCTGTCCCTTCTCTAGTGCAAATCTTCCTTTTCTGGGAATACTTTGCAATAAAGAAGAAGCCATTGGGGGTGCTGTTGTTGCTGCTGCAATGTGCACTTTCCCTCTTACGGTCTTAAGACTGCAAGATCTGTGTCCTCTTGCAGCTCTGTTGTCTCTATTCAAGTTCCTAAAATGGCAGGACTCCTTTTTTTGCATAGTTTCCTCTTTTGTTTGCTTCCTACACAAATCTATTTTTAGAGGACAGGGCATAGCCTTCTCTAGACAGCAACACTTGTATATGGAAAGGAGATTGCCAAGATTCTTTTAACAAAAAATTAAAATCACAGTAATTAACCTAGAGATCGTTGTAGCAGTTGCCGAATTCCGAGCAAAAAATTAAATAGATGACACCCAAATGTCTGCTTGCTGCCTTTTAGTGTCACATAGATGAATTAAAGTTTGGCGTGTATTAAAAATGGCACAAGTCCCATCAAAACCCTTCAGGATTATTATCAAAATGATTGAAATAATGGGGTTAAAGGCCTACTTCTCTTGCTCTTTCTATATTTGGTGTTGTTACAAGAAACTCTGTGATGAGGCAATTAAATAAAGCATCGGACAAGCTAAAAGAGCATGTGTTTGATTCTGCACAATGTTTCCCCAAATTGTGTTGGACTGTATTTTTAACTGCTTTAAAAAATACACACAAGTTAAGGAGTAGCAAGGGGACACAACCACAAGCATGAGTGTGTG
This sequence comes from Podarcis melisellensis, assembly GCF_964234715.1. Taxonomy (NCBI): domain Eukaryota; kingdom Metazoa; phylum Chordata; class Lepidosauria; order Squamata; family Lacertidae; genus Podarcis; species Podarcis melisellensis. The sequence goes on from NC_138532.1 coordinate 5,170,387, forward strand.
CGCGCATGCACCACAGCTGTCAACTTCTCCCTTTTCTTGCAATGAATCCTATTCGGAATAAGGGAATTTCCCTTTTTTTAAAAAGGGAAACATTGACAGCTATGACGTGTAGATACACACAGAGGGGTTTTAGCATCTCAGCTTCATTTGGCGTGAATTAAAGCAAGTTCTTAAAAAGGTAAAGGTAAAGGTACCCCTGCCCGTACGGGCCAGTCTTGACAGACTCTAGGGTTGTGCGCTCATCTCTCTCTAGAGGCCGGGAGCCAGCGCTGCCCGCAGACACTTCCGGGTCACGTGGCCAGCATGACAAGCTGCATCTGGCAAGCCAGCGCAGCACACGGAAATGCCATTTACCTTCCCGCTGGTAAGCGGTCCCTATTTATCTACTTGCACCCGGGGGTGCTTTCGAACTGCTAGGTTGGCAGGCGCTGGGACCAAATGACGGGAGCACACCCCGCCGCGGGGATTCGAACCACCGACCATGCGATTGGCAAGTCCTAGGCGCTGAGGTGTTACCCACAGCGCCACCCGCGATGGATCCATACACATGATTAAATGAGGATTCATTTTGTGCAGAGATTACATTCACTTCTGCACTCCTGTGTATTGATAAAATACCACTAAAGTGAGTTGTCATGTGGTTTACCTGTACAGTTGTATGATGATTATCATTCTTGTAATTTACTGGGTGGGGCTAGAATGTTGCTTGCTAGATATTAGGAAGAAAGTAGATGAATGACTTAAAAAAATCTGCTATATTATGTTCATGGTAAACTCTCAGCAATCCCAAATGCTAGAATGAGATTTATTAAAGAAATGATTATTTTAAAGACTTACTGAGGAAGGTTTATTAAATATTAGGGGAAACACATATATATAATCTAAATGTTCAGAATACTTTAACAATGATTTCAAACATGCTTTGGCATTTTGCTATGATTAGTTTAGATATAATATTTAGATTCTGATACCATGCTTGTTTTATCTTTTATGATATTCTCCTTCCAATCTTTAAAATATGTTCTTTCCCAGCTCTCCTGCATTTTTCAGGATTTTTTTAAAAAAACCAAATGGTGTGGGGGGAATAAGTCCACCTGAGATCACAAAGTGCTTTGTTCCTATGTAATCTGTGCCTGTTGTTATAGGACTTCAACTCCCATCACTTATAGTCAACATGGCCAATGGGCAGGGATGATGGGAGTTGTAGTCCACTAATATCTGGGAGTCAGACACAGGTTAATTAGGAGTAGTAAAGCAACCCACCTCTGCTGTAGGAAAAATAAACTGCTTAATAGTTCAGCTTGTTTGACATGAGAAAGAGCTTTTAAGAATGTATGTGAGAGAGTGATATATTTATATATAGAGAGAGTGTGTGTAATAATGCATTTATTGCTAACCAACAATAACATAACAATATCCCAGGCCCGTGTTGAATCCCTGGTATCTGCAGTGGGGGGAAAAATCTAAATGGAAAAGATCTATCTTTCCCACTCCATCAAAAAACCAAAATAATAAAAGTATCCTAGGATGCAGAAGGATTGGGCTGGTTATCTGACAAAACCTCACTCAGTACTTTAAAATTCACTTCAGCTAACAAGGTTGACATTTCATATCCTTAGGATGTGTTTGCACCGTAGGAGAAAACATGTTTCTGACCTTCACAGTAGTTTATAAAGACATTAAGAGACTTTTTAGAACTATTTGCTGAACAATTTGAAATATGTCTGTTAATAGAGCTTCATTTGCTATGCTATACAAGTAGGGGCGTTACCACAGTCTGCTGCTCTTGTTTTGGGTTTTCTTTAATTGCCCACCCCCAACTAGGCTGGATTCAACCCTGTTTGCTGTGATAACACAAGTGTCCAACATCAACAAGGGCACAGAGGAGGAGGGGACCAGTGGAATTGACTGATGCATCATGGGCCCAAGACAGCTTCATTAACTATGAACCCCAAAATCCCTTTGAAATTGGTGCCTATGTTTTGTCATTGTTTTGTAGTGTTTTGTAGTGAAAACTCTGCATTTTTAGTGCCTCACAAACAGAGTAATTGATAAGTCATCATTAACACCCCTAAACCCAATGTTGTCCGATCCTCTCGGAACCAGTGCTAAAGTTTTGCAATCATTTTGTAGTGTTTTGCAGCGAAAACCCCATGTTTTGTAGCATCCCGCAAACGGAGTAATTAATAAATCAAATCCGAGGGGGCACAGGGTTACCCCAATACCAATGTTGTCCAATCAAGACCGGTGCCAAAGTTTTGTAATCGGTTTGTAGCATTTAGTAGCAAACCCCCCACATTTTCTAGCACCCCACAGAGAGAGTAATTGAAACATCAAACCCAGGGGTCACAGGGTCACCAAAAAACTCAGTGTTGCCTGATACCCTCGAAACTGGTGCCAAAGTTCTGTAATTGTTTAGTAGCAAGACCTTAATGGCTAGTGATCTGTGCTAGCTTCACGTGATCTGCTCAACAAAACCTCTGCTCTCCGGGTTCCTGGGATTTTCTTGCCCACTTCCAGAAACCAAGGATCCATGAGTGGGGAACTTTGGGAGGGGGTGGCGTGTACGGGAGGAACACTCAGAAATCCCACTCCAGACTTATCAAATGGATATAGCTGCTTTATGAGAGAGGAGGCTCCAGGCGTCTCCCATTCCTGCAAGATGCTCTCCTCAAACTCTTCTGGAAAGGGGAAAAGCCTCTTGAACACTTGGGGAAAAAGCCTGGGAGGTCAGACTGACTGCCTGGGGCTGCTTCTGTTGGGATTTTGCCTACATGCAGCTTCCCACATAGCAATTAAGAGTTGGCTGAAGGTCAAGAAGACTGAGCAGAGAGAGTTATTCTGCCTAGAGATATGGGACCTTGGATTCAGCTCTACTCTTGGTTAAGGTCTCCACACAGGCATGAAAAGGAGTGTGTGTGTTTTTCAAATTGAATTTGTTATTATATATTATAAACCACGTGATGGTAAGAGAGCTTCTAAAGTTTAGAATTTAAACAGTTTACAAAAATATACAACAGAACATTATAATGATTGATAAAACACAGTTTAAAACAGGTATTTAAGAGTATTCAAAAATGATTGAAGTCAGCAGTGGTTAAAAGGAAGTAAATCACATGCAGCTTCTATGTGTTCAGATGGGCTGGCCCTAACGAAAATGTTTTGAGCAGGCCTGGGGGGTGGATTGGGGGGGCAGGTTTTTTCTGGGGTTTTTTTCCAAAGCTGCCCCCCTCCCGGAAAAAATGGAAAGAAAAAAAAGTGTGTGGAATATTCAAACTATATCACCCTATTTTTTCCAGTTTTTTCCAGGAAAAATGGTTTTGGAGAAAAAAAACAGGAAAAAACCTGTACACCCCCCATCCCCCTCCCCAGTTTTTTCCCACACCTTCCCATCTCTAGCCTGGGCTAATGCTAAATTCAAGGGAATTTCAGGCCCCCTTGCGCAAGCGGCCTGGGTTCCCCCAGATTCCTCCACCTCCCAGGAAGGAAACTCTCTTCCTGAGAAGGAAAAGCCCTCCTGCTGGGTTTTTTCCCAGTCCTTTCCTAGGTTTCCCTCCCAAGTCCAGATGTCCAGAGGCCTCTCAAGGGCTTTTGGCCCAAAAAAGGCCTAGAAAAAATTAGATCTGATAGGAGGGAGGGAAAGAACGAAAACAGATAGAGGAAGAGAGCAAAAGGGGATCCAGGAAACAAAGACAAAGGGCAGGGGGAGGGCTAATCTCTTCCAAGATGGTGTTTCTGCCTTTTCCTTTTGCCATGTCTAGGGCAGGCAAGAAACCTCCTACCAGCGGCAAAGGCAGGAAATGGAACTGGAGCCGGGGGGCTTTGCTCTCCCCTGAAGTATCCCTCAAAAGCAGGGGTCAGCAAACTTTTTCAGCAGGGGGCCGGTCCACTGTCCCTCAGACCTTGTGGGGGGCCGGACTATATTTTGAAAAAATGAAAATGAATTCCTATGTCCCACAAACAACCCAGAGGTGCATTTTAAATAAAAGCACACATTCTACTCATGTAAAAACACGCTGATTCCCGGACCGTCCGCAGGCCGGATTTAGAAGGCGATTGGGCCGGATCTGGGCCCCGGGCCTTAGTTTGCCTACCCATGCTCAAAAGGTGTTTTTTTTAACTTTCTGCCAGTGGTGAGATGGACGGAGACAACACATGCATCCCAGTTGTCCCTTTCAGGAGAAACAAGGGATTTCTGAGCCCAGAACCCCATAGTTTATGCCCTTGGGGGGATAGCCTTCAATTCCATCAAAGGCCTGGCATCTACACTCTCATAAGCCTTGTCCACAATTGAATCTGCTTGTTAATGAATGTATTATCCACTGTGAGATCATGGGGAGATGAGAGAGCGTTAGACTCCTGGCCAAAGGGCTCTTTTCTTTCACTGTCTGAAGTGAACTCTTTCTGTCCATCTAGATGTTGTTGTCACATAGATATTTATCACTGTTGTGCTTTTTATTGCAAACTTACAAGTTTATTAACATTGTGTTTGCACTGCTTCATTGTTTTTCTGTTTATGCTAAGCTGACACGTGCTCCAGAACAGCAAGGAAAGAAAAGGCTCTGAACCTCCCAGCAAAAGAAGAATAGTCAGAACCATTGGAATGGTTATAAACTGAAGGAGTGGTCTGGTCATGGGCATCTGAAAGTCCTGGCTGCAATTGCTATTGCTATTGGAATCTTGATCTGAGATTGAGCCCTGCCACTCTGTTTCCCATGGGCCCCCTAGTATTTTTATTATTTTATTTTATTTATTAAATTTAAATGCTGCCCTTCATCTAAAGATCTCAAAGCTCAGATAAAAATGCAGGATAATAGCACTAAACAAGTTAAAACAAATGCAATACAATACCCACACACAAACACATTTAAAAGGTCATAGAATTTTAATCAGCCAATGGCCTGGTTGAAGAAGAACATTTTTGTCTGGTGCCTAAAGATGTACAGTATATTGTAGGTGCCAGATTAACCTCCCTAGGAAGAGCATTCCACAAACGGGGAGCTGCTGCAAAAAAGTGCCACTCTCATGTTTCCACCCTCTGGACCTCTCATGGAGGAGGCACATGAAGAATTGCCTCAGGTGATAATTGCAGAGTTGAGGTTGGTTTATATGGGGAGAAGTCGTCCGTAAGGTATTGCAGTCCTGAGCCATTTAAGACTTTATAGATACTGTGAATAGGGTCCGAAAACCAATTGGCAGCCAGTGCAGCTGGGCCAGGATTGGTGTAATATACTCAAGCTATCTTGTCCTGGTGAGCAACCTGGCTATTGAACTCTGCACCAGCTGACGTTTCCAGTCTTCAGCAGGTATGCAGTAATGGTTATCAATGGATGTTTGTAGTTGGGTAACATGAGCAGAACGCTGGTGCACGATGGCCTGTTTAGGGATTGCATAGATATTTGGCTGGCCACAGCTGGAATAAAATGCTGATGTGTCTTTGGTCTAAACTTCTAGGGATCTTCTTACATTCTTCCTTTGCCCAGACAGCTTGTCAGAACTTCACCCCACAAGGCAAAGACAGAATTCAGGAAGTGAGGAACACCATATGTCCAAGCTATTCCTATTCACTAGGGGGAATCCTTATTATATTGCCAGCAGTCCCTGCTTAAATGTCTCTTCTATTTTGTCCCTCCCCACATTTTTTGAAGTTTGGGGGGGAACTGGGGAAATAATGTTAGTACGTGCATGTGTGCACTTGAGTTCTTCATTTTCAGCCCCCTTCTAGGTTAAATCTGAGTTACCAACATTAGTACTGTACACATTCACTGAGTTTTTGCAAGAACACAAAATGCTTTTCTATGTTTCCATCCTATGCTTTTGCATTTATTGACCAGAAAATTGGGACACATTTGCAAATTTACTTCCCAGTTGAATTCTAGAAGTTTGCATTGACCAAAAGTTTCAGTTCAGACCACAATTCACAGTGAGCGATGCAAAGGCTGTCTGGTTTGGGCAGTGGCGTAGCATGGGAGGGTGCGGGGGGGCGGCCGCACCGGGCGCAACATCTGGGGGTTAGGGTTAGGGGGCACAAGTCCACGGGTTAGGGGGCGTAAATCCACGGGTTAGGGGGTGCAAATTACTTGCCTTGCCCCGGGTGCTGACAACCCACGCTACGCCACTGGGTTTGGGTCAGAATTCTAATACTGATCCAGGAAATTCTGATCTTCCTGTCCCCACATTATGGGGATTTATTTCATTTCATTCTGTTTGACAGAATTGAATATAATTTGCTGGAATAGTTGCTCCTACTAAATGAATAATACCTGTAAAATTCCAGACAATAGGTCTGTGTGTGCGTGTGTGCGTGCGTGCGCGCATTGGCAAAAGAGGCAGGCCCAGACAGACTCCAGTCAGACTGCATCGCTACAGGGCCAGTGGACACCATCTGCCTGTGAAGACGAGGAATAATGTGAGGGGGCAGACACAGACAATATAAGGGCCTGCTCCTTATATAAGGGACTGTCCAGTACTACCCAACTCCCATTTTACTATTTTATTATTTGCCTTAGTACTTGAAAATTTTAAACCTCATTGGCTGCTTTGGCAGAAAGGTGGCATGTACGGTAAATAGAATGAATGAATGAATAAATGAATGAATGAATAAGTACCATCTATAAAATAGTTTTTGACAAAGTTGTGTGAAATTTTAAGACATGGAAGCCCCATCAAAGGAGACAAATACTGCCAAATTTTAGAAGGATAGAGGCAGTGGTTTTATTGCAAAGGATGCCTTTACATTTTGCAGTGATTTAAAAGAGGATTCACTTAATCTCTCCTGTACACTTGTGGGAAATGTGTGTGGAAATAGCATATACCACAGAGATGCCCCCCCCAGGCAAGAAACCTGCCAAATTTCAGAAGGCTTTTGTGTAGGCTTGTGTGTGTGTGTGTGTGTGTGTGTCTGCTAGGCACTTTTAAATTCGACTGAGGGGTGAAAATGATTTGCTTCCCAACCAGTAGTTATGTGAGTTACAATTTTAGTATGAAAAGAACATTTGCAATGAGGTAAAGCAGAGGTGGCGCTGTGGGTTAAAGCCTCAGCGCCTAGGACTTGCCGATCGAAAGGTCGGCGGTTCGAATCCCTGCGGCGGGGTGCGCTCCCACTGCTCGGTCCCAGCGCCTGCCAACCTAGCAGTTCAAAAGCACCTCCGGGTGCAAGTAGATAAATAGGGACCGCTTACCAGCGGGAAGGTAAACGGCGTTTCCGTGTGCGGCTCTGGCTCGCCAGAGCAGCGATGTCACGCTGGCCACGTGACCCGGAAGTGTCTCCGGACAGCGCTGGCCCCTGGCCTCTTAAGTGAGATGGGCGCACAACCCCAGAGTCTGTCAAGACTGGCCCGTACGGGCAGGGGTACCTTTACCTTTACCTTTAAAGCAGAGGTAAATGGGTTAAATTAGGGCCACATATATATAGTTGCAACGATAGCACGATTTTGTTGTTGTTGTTTAGTCGTTTAGTCATGTCCGACTCTTCGTGGCCCCATGGACCAAAGCACGCCAGGCCCTCCTGTTTTCCACTGCCTCCCGCAGTTTGGTCAAACTCATGCTGGTCTCTTCGAGAACACTGTCCAACCATCTCGTCCTCTGCCGTCCCCTTCTCCTTGTGCTCTCAATCTTTCCCAACATCAGGGTCTTTTCCAGGGAGTCTTCTCTTCTCATGAGGAGGCCAAAGTGTGGGAGAACAATTAGCTCTATCAAGACTGCATGCATTGAGTGAGCTAGTCTTGTCCAAGAGTGGAGCAATGGTTCTAAACACCGTCTCTCTCTAATCCACACCTTCTAAGGGTGTAAGGAGGCCTCCCGGAGCCACCCACTCTGGAGGAACACAGAGTAAGATGTATGGCCCCACAAACCTGTATAGCAATTTATGGGGAACAGCCATCATCCTAGAAGTTTCCTAAGTAGTCACCTCTCTACCTGTTCAGTTTCTTGTGCCTTCATGCCAGGAGTGTGATCAAACTAACCCATTTGATGAACTGTGCATGTGAAAGCCTCCCTCCTTCTAAAGCAGCTCACAAAATCTGATGCGCGCTCCATTGAATGCTACTGCATGCTTTACCTTATAGCCCCAGAAGCAAACGGACCAGAATGAGCTTTTTAAGAAAAGGAAATTCATAGAGGGTTCTTGGATATCCCTGAGGGGCCAGGGCTCTACTGGCCTTACTGAATACAGATCGCATTTGTGCATCCTGATTGCAATTTCAATCTCAGTATTTACCATATTCATCTCTTTTAGTTCCTTATACTGAACTATGAGCTTTACATGATTAAAGATGGTGTCACATTGCATATACTCAAAGCGGCCTAGTCTTGGTTATCTGGGAAAGCTTTTACTCTGGCATTTATTAAGTTCAAAGTTCTGCATCTTTGCAAACTTCACATTCTGTTAAGACTATATTTCTTATGTGCTATTACTAACTGGTATTATTGATATAAAAGACCTTGAGAAATTCTTGCAAAAATTCTTTTGACATCTAGCCTGGAACTATGTGACTAGCAGAAATAATCCTTTTCTTTTCTTCCTTTTTTTAATTCAAGGATGAGCAAAGACTTCTCCCTTATGGTCAGGAGAGAGTTGTTGCAGCTATGAAATGACAGGTAAATCTCCTTTTGATGTACAGCACTAAAAGAAACTCAAATTTACAGAATCTATTGATGTCCCTGGAAAATCTATGGTGTTAAAGCTACAGAGTTCACAAAGACATAGCTTCCACCCAAAAGAACTGATATTTGGATGGCTCCCAAACCAGACATTTTCCGTAATGTTCTGGATCAATGTCAGAATATTTCTGGATCAACGTCATAATGCAAGTTCCTCCCATGCCTCCGCCCTAGCATACAATAAAGGACTGAATGCAGAGCAGTGAAGAGAATGGAAATGAATTGTTCTCCAAATGAGATATGACATAAAGTACACTCAGTATTGCTGATTGACTCAGATGCAGGGAATACAAGTGTTGTTCACGAAGACCGGAACCTAATTAACATTTTAAAATTGGGTTGGTGTTCTTTGTGTGTGTGTGTGTTTACATTTTTACCTCTCCCTAATATAAATCATTTGTGTAGCCCCTGGTGTTACAACTGGCAACAGTCATACTTCACATATTTAAATTAATCCTTCATCAGAAATGTATCTTTTCTCCAAGGAAAGAACACTTCAAATGCAAATGTAAATTCTCTGAATCGTAAAATGGTCCTCATCAGAAAGCCCAAGAGGGGTGAATTTCCTTCAGCTTTCTTCCAAAACATAAAATCCATCCTGGAACACCACTGGATTCCATGCCGCTTTCTCATCATAAAACATGTACCTCCCATTTCAGTCTCTACAGCCACAGCAGGTGCTGTAACTCTCCAATGGTTTGACTTTACCCTCAAAAGGCACACCCCTCCATTGTTTCCCAAAATGGATGGATGCCAACGACAAAAAATAGATAGCTGGGGGGAAAAGAAACTTTCTACCTGCATTTTCTCCTTCTCTCCCTCCCACTTCATGCCACATGGCTGCATGTTTATTATTCCTTCCTCCACCTCACAGCTCTGCATCACTCTGGGTGTATCCAACTCAGGATGATCTGGGACTTCCTTGATCCACTCCAGGCAAATCTCAAAACAGCCTACATTGGACCAATCCAGTTTGGCATCCAGGATTTGTCTGGACTGGGTGTATAGCCCGAGTATACATGTTTTGCACGTAGAAGGTCACAGATTCAATCCCTGGCATCTGCAGATAGAAGGATCTCAGGACAGGAAAGGCTTCTCCCAGAGATCCCAACCCAGCTACCACCAGCCAGGGCAGAAAGAACTGGGATGTCTTGACGAAGCGCAGTATGAGACAGGTTCAGTTGTTCAGGTGACCAGAAATATCCACAATCAGTTTCTATCCCTTGCGCTTTAACATCTTTTTTTTAGGCAAGCAGGACTACCTTGCTTTTAAATTCAAGTGAGGTGTCAAGACATGATTACATATAAATCTGTTCAAACCAACCCTAAAATAGAGCCACTTACATAAATATACAACACAATTAGAAGGAAATGGTCATCTCAATATTGCTGCACTAATGAGAACTGCCTCTATGAAATGACTATATTCATTTAATTAAAAAGCCTATTATGGATCCCATTCAAAATGCTGTTCACTGAACTCCTCCAAATAAATCTAATTTGTTTTAGTGCAGAGTTTAGGAGTGTCATTTTATTTGTACAAACAGGTTCAAAACAACATGGGCTTGGAGTAATATAATAAACTGCTCACAAAAGACTGGAAGGGGGTAGGATTCTGTGCATGCAGCTGTGAAAATATTGGAGAAACGCAGAGTTTTCAAAGTCATTGTTAGCCTTTTGTTAACCATCATGCACCTCTCTCTCTCTCTCTCTCTCTCTCTTTGTGTGTGTGTGTGTGTGTCTTCCACAGTACCACTTTTTGGGAGTGCCCATTAAAAATATGTATGGGGGGGTGGCATATTAAGATCGCATTCTTCCAAAGCCACTTTTCCATCAGCCTCTGCTGATATTTAGTCAGATCAGGTTGTGGTGAGGCATTGATGACAATGTCATGGCCATGTGCTGAAACTGAGACCCTAACTCATATTTAGATGGCTTGTAGATCAGCTAACGGCTGCATGATATGCACATACTTGCTAAACTGCCTTAGACATGGGGTTCTTTGGGGAACATACTATAGGAACTTAAGAAGCTGCTTAATCTGTATCAGGTCACACTGGTCCACCCAACTCAGCATTGTCTACGCTCATTGACAGTGGCTCTCCAGAGTTTCATACAGGGGACGTCTCCAGCCCAACTGGAGATGCCAATGAACGTGGGGTTTTCTGCATGCAAAGCAGTTGATCTTCTGTGCATGCATCTGCCTATCTTGATCATGATCATCATTAATCCAATTGCCTCGGGTGCAAAATAGGAAGGGGCACCCTCTGCCCTGCTTCCACACTGCCCAAGCCACCAGAACAAGCCCTCCCCAACAGACAGTGCCAAACTTCTCCTACTTCTGACAGTAGCTGCCTAGCTGGTGCTCCACAACCAGACTGGTTGGGAAACACTGGAGATGACAGTGATTGAACCTGGAACCATTATATAAAAAACAGATGCTCCGCCACTGAGCTGTGGCCCTCCCCAAGCCTCCCTACATTTAAATAAAATAGTATTTCACTCTTCTCCCATCATGGGACTCAAGGCACCATGCATGTCGCTCCCAGGTGATCACCCACCCAGGCATTGACCAGGCCTAAACCGGCTTACATTCAACAAGGTGGTGGTTTCATGTGGTTTCAGACCATACATTGGGACCAAGAGCATACCGGGCTAAAGTGTGTGGCTCTTTGTGGAATCAAGACCGAACCTCAGAGAGGGAACCAATTCCAATGTTGGATCCTACTTCCAAGCATTAATTTAGAACTAGGCACTGGAACATTTGAATTGTTTATGTGCTTGTTAATGCTAAGACTCAGCATTTAAAATAAAATCTTTATGTTCTGCTCACAGGAAGGGGGGGGGAGGGTCTTTGGCAAGAACATTTACTGCTAATGAAAGGATGTAATGCCAATGACCTTCTTCCTGGGTCCAAGCTACACTTAAAAATTTAATACATTGAAGACAGAGGATCAAGTGCCATCCACACACTGCAAATCCCCATTGAAATTAATAGGGCTGTATAGCGGAGTAGAGTAGAGATGACGAGATCTGGCCATCAATAACTCAGCAGCAAACTCATCCACTCTCTTTATTGTAGTGTATGCATCATTTCATTATGCTTCCAGGCATGTCAGAGAGACAGCAGGGAAAGGCTACAAAGAATGACATGACTTCACCAAACCCCTGTAAAAGTCCTTTAGTACTGTCAGTGTCTGTCCCATTCTGCAAGATTATTAGTTTCCACAGGCTCTGAAAAATCACAGCCACAAAAGGTTTGATAGAAAACTTGTCCATCACCCCATTAATTAAAAAAAGCTCACTGCCAGGACAGGAGGCTTATCTGCTAAATCATATTCAGCAGGGGAATACGTATAGTCCACATACTTCTGAGCATCCCATATAGGTATTACTATTATTTGACAAAAGACCAAGTAACTGGTCCTCATTGAGATAAAAATGGGGGCATGGGGAGATAACAATGATTGGTTGTATTCAATGTTTCTTCTAGTCTGAGTAGATCCATTGAAATGAATGCTTAAGTTAGATATGTTCATTTATTTCAATGGATTTACTCTGAGCAGACCACAACCCAACTCCAAACCTGCCCATTGTGTTTCATGTGGTCATGTAACAAAATAGTATGCAGAATACTATGATCAGAGGGCTGGAGAAAACTGCCTGTGTGGAAATTTTACAACATTTCAGGCTTTTTCATTTGGAAAAAATGAAGGGGCATGTTATAGATTTATAAAGTTATACATTGTGTGCACTGGCGTGCTCTGGTCCATGGGGTCACGAAGAGTTGGACACGGCTAAACAACAACAACATTGTGTGCACAAAATGGGTAGGGAGAGACCTTCCCCCACCCCTCTCAATCTTGCATAATACTGGAGCCCAGAGCCACCCAATGAGTCTGAATGGGGGGAGAATCAAAACCTTCTTCACACAGCACTATATTTAAACTATGGAATTTGCTACATCAGGATGTAGATGGTAGATTTGGCTATCATAGACCATACACTGTCTCCAGAATGAGAAGAGCGTGGTTCTGAATACCAGCTGTTGGGGATCATGAACAGAAGACTGCTGTTGACGGCATGTCTTGCTTCTGGTTTCCCATAGCCTTCTGGTTGGCCACTGTGGGAAACAGGATTTTGGCTAGGCCTCTAGGTTGATCCAGCAGGGCTTTTCTTATGTATGTCTTATGGCTTGATTTATTGTTGCCTTTCTGTTTGCACAGGTAAAGCTACCCCTGACCGTTAAGTCCAGTCGCAGATGACTCTGGGGTTGCGCGCTCATCTCGCTCTATGGGCCAAGGGAGCCGGCGTTTGTCTGCAGACAGCTTCCGGGTCATGTGACCAGCATGACTAAGCCGTTTCTGGCAAACCAGAGCAGCGCACAAAAGTGCCATTTACCTTCCCGCTGGAGCAGTACCTATTTATCTACTTGCACCTGATGTTCTTTCAAACTGCTAGGTGGGCAGGAGCTGGGACCAAGCAATGGGAGCTCAACCCGTCGCACGGATTGAACCGCTGACCTTCTGATCGGTAAGCCCTAGGCTCTGTGGTTTGTGCTCCTAAACCTGGATACCATCAGTGTGTGTGTTTCATTGGCAACTGCAAAGAGACCTGAGAAGTGGGGATGTTTGGCAACAGCAATTGGCAGATGATGTCAGACTTTTATTGCCTCTAATTCTGCTGCACTACTATCTTTGTTTCTGGAGAATATGATGTGTCCTGTTCTCTGTGCAAGGAGAACAACATTTCTTTGTGGTCTTAGGGCTCCAACAAAAAGCATTTAAAAAAATGAACCCTACATTCTCAGTTGTCATGCAAAGAGAGAGAATGAAGACAAGTGTGCTAGCTTCCCCACTGTTGAATCTAGTTGAAGTGATAAACCTATTTGTATAGGCTGTCTCTGACTTTTTTCTCTGTCACTCCAGAAGGCATAACTAAAATCAATGGATGGAAATTGCAGGGGAGAAGATTTGGGGTCAACATTTGGAAATACCGGGGTAGCTGTTTTATAACATAACAGGCTGCCTCGAGAGATGGTTGGCTCTCCTTCCTCAGATTTATTCTAAGCAGAGAAAGGACTATCATTTCTCAGGAATGATGGAGTTGGAGCCTGCAATACTTATCTTCCAATGAGCAGTGAAGTTCACCTAGATGACCTCCAAGATCCTTTCCAGCTCTACAATACTAAAAGCATGCTCATCAAATTGTGAGAATTTGTACTGAGATGGTCTTCAATCCATTCCCTTTCCCTTTCCCCTCAGTATCTTTCTATCTTTGGCTCCTTGCAACCTCTTGGATTCTTAGGTTATTCTCCCCCCGCCCAATTTCCTTAACTTGACATTTCGTGCCTTATGACTGCTTTCCTAGGCTGCCTAAATGATAATGCCCCACTGTGTTAATTGTGCTTCTGAAAACCATTTTCATACTTCTTTAACAAATGCAAGATAAACAACAAGAGAATGCTCTTATGCCCAGTTCCCTTCAAGTTCCCATGTGAAAATCAATACTTGTAAAAGGCTGCAATTAGCATGGCATTCAGTACAACTGAATGCAAAATACCATAAAACTTACTTCTGTTGCATTGGATTGCTAAACAACTTTCAGATCAGCAAAGCAATTTTTCTGAGATGGTGCGTTCCATTTTGTAGGGAGACGTAGCCAATGTGGTACACTCGGATCCCATCATCCTTCCTCTTTACTGCACAGAACACAGTTAGTTTTGCCACAGCCTGAGGATTATCAGCTTGTGGTAGCATGGCCTTTTCACTGGTAGCCCCAGTGTATGGGAATGCTCTTCTTTCTGAGACACAAGAGGCCCCATCAGTGCTGCCATTATTGAAAACGCACCTCCTTTGGCAGGTGTTCCCCTGAATAGAACTTATGATTTTATCGCTTTAACTGCTTTTTAAAAACTGTTTTGTTATGCTTTTTTAATCATTTGATTTAGTGTATATCTTAATTCAGAATGTTTAAATGTTATTATGTATTTTAATTCTAGATTGATCTTATGGTTGCAAGCCTCTTAGAAGCCATGGTATATAAATTACATTATTCACCATTATCATTAACAACAACAGAGGCCAAGTTACAGGGAACCAGGCAGAGGGCCTTCTCGGTAGTGGCGCCCACCCTGTGGAACGCCCTCCCATCAGATGTCAAAGCGATAAACATTTACCTGACATTCAGAAGACATCTGAAGGCATCCCTGTTCAGGGAAGTTTTTAATATGTGACATTTTAGTGTATCTTTCATCTTTGTTGGAAGCCGCCCAGAGTGGCTGGGAAAACCCAGCCAGATGGGCGGGGTACAAATAATAAATTATTATTATTATAACAACAGACCATGCTGGCTGGGCTTGATTTCAGTTGTACTGCAACGCCTGGAGGGCATCGCAACAGCAGTCCATGTCTTGAGGGGCTCTCTTCCTGCTTCTCTTGTTCAGAATTCAAATAGCAGAATACAGAATAGTCTATCAGAAGTTTCTACTTTACTCTAATAAGTGAAAATTAGTATGTGTCAATGGATTTTGATAAGAAACTGTTATATCTATTATATAAACATACATAATTTGATAAGACTATTCTTTAGCATATTATTACAGTACAATGGCAATTAGATCCCAGTCACCTTCCCTATTTCTGTGAATATCCTCTCAAAATGACTAGTTGTTCTTACAGAAGATTATGCAGCCAAGGTGGGGGGAGCTAAGCACTGGTGCTGGTTAAGTCAGTGAGTGACACAAAGATTTCTCTCTCAGTTTATGTAGGGCGGTTATGTAGAACAAGGTAGCACAAGTGTATATCAGATGGAAAACACATGCTTTACAAAACATCCATGTATTACAAGGGGAAAAACAACAACCAAAATTCCTCCCAACCTTTAGCGAGGTGAATTTGCCTCCAATTCACCCCTCTCCTTCAGAAAAGACTGAAAGGGAAGTGGGTCTAGAGATCACATGGGCAGGAGCACCCAATAGTAGGGGGTTTTCAGGCCACTATTGACACCTGTTCAGCATGTTCAACATGATGTTTAAAAAGTATCCTGCAATAGAGTAGGCTCCAATTATGCAAAGAAAATGAGAGATACAGCAATATGTTTCTGAATGCCAGCTGGTGGAAACCACAGGAGGGGAGAGTGGTGTTGCTCTCAGGTCTTGCTTGTGGGCTTCCCATAAACATTTGTTTGGCCACTGTGAGAACAGGAAACTACACTAGATAGGTTACTGGCCTGATCCATCAGGGTCTCTTTACATTCTTATGATATTTCACAATATGGTGCTGTTGTCTGCACCTTATCAGAACATATGAAGAGCCCCTGTTGGGCCAGACCAAAATCTTACCTAGTCTTGCATTCTCTTCTCACAGGGGCCAACCAGATACCTATGATAAGTGCACGGGTGCAATAGTATTTTCCCTACTCATGCTACCTAGAAACTGGTATTCAAAGGGACACTGCCTCTGCCACTAGAGGCAATATAGTCATCAGTTTTAAGGTCAAGTCCATAAATAGTAGTAGTAGTAGTAGTAATAATAATAATAATAATAATAATAATTAATAATAATTAATAATAATAATTAATAATAATAATAATTTATTTATACCCCGCCCATCTGGCTGGGTCCCCCCCCCAGCCACTCTTATTACCACACATAAACACTGCTAATTTACAAAGAAACACAAGGCACTTTACAATACAAAACATAGCAACAATAATAAAATATATAGTAATCCCCATTAGTATCACAAAGATTTGCATTGGAGCCTAAACCCAGGCGAGTAATTGAAACAGACATCAAAGAAGACAAGGTTTGTTTAGATGGAAATGCTACACTCCAGGACAAAGGCTTTCTATGATGAAAGGGGATAAGGATGACTCCCTGCCCTTTTAATAGAGTGGTTTTCAAACTGTACTCTAGGGAACTCTGATAGTTATCTTAAAGGTAAAGGTAAAGCGACCCCTGACCATTAGGTCCAGTCATGGACGACTCTGGGGTTGCGGCGCTCATCTCACTTTATTGGTTGAGGGAGCCGGTGTCATGTGGCCAGCATGACTAAGCCGCTTCTGGCGAACCAGAGCAGCGCACGGAAACGCCGTTTACCTTCTCGCCACAGCGGTACCTATTTATCTACTTGCACTTTGACGTGCTTTCGAACTGCTAGGTTGGCAGGAGAAGGGACCGAGCAACGAGAGCTCACCCCGTCATGGGGATTCAAACCGCCAACCTTCTGATTGGCAAGCCCTAGACTCTGTGGTTTAACCTACAGCACCACCCGCATCCCACTTGCTCACTTATCTTGCTCACTGCTCACAGGTTTCTTTCTTGTTCTCCTATTTATTTTCTGTAAGCACATTAAAAGAAAAAAATTCAATACATCAAATAAGAAAACCTTAGACTCTAAGCTTGGCTGAGTGAAGATATTAATACTGCTATCCTATATACCAGGCACAGCCAATGTGGTGTCCTCTAGATGTTGTTGGACTACAAATCCCATAAGCCCTTGCCAGCATGGCCACTGACCAGAGATCATGGAAATTGGGACTCTTATCTGGAATTAAGTCCAGTTAAACTCAGTGAGGCGGCTGTCTGCATATTTGCTTAGGATTATTGTTGTTATTTATTTAAGGAGGGCATTTCCTTTTAAGTGGCATGGGATGGGGGAAGAAATTTTATTCCATTCTCACTTAATGGCAAACCTAATTAATTCCCACTTTCCTAAACAATACATAAACTGAAACATAGCCAGCCTCCGATATTTACACTTGCCTGAATTTCGGAATGCAGTTCTCCAGCCAAGTAATGTGCACAAAATGCATATATTTCAGTAATATTGATATTAGGGAAAAAAATAACATCGAAAAATACAATTATATTAGGCAAAATTGCTTTGGGGAAATGTGCTTATGAAGCAAAAACTCCACGCAAATGTATTTATTGTGAGAAATTCATGCTAAAATGCAAATTAATTTGTACGAGGACTTTTTAATTTTTTTTAAAAAAACAAACTGATGTGGAAATGTGGACAATGGCACTTAAGATTAGAAAAAATAAACTGGAAAAACCTGAAATTAACGAAGTCACCCATTCCTAATGGTTCCAGGGGAGCCAGAGTTTAATGTGTTCATCCCCACTCATTTCTGCATTATACTATTCACAAGGGGAAGGATTATACCTGAAGTAGGCTTCTCTATTACTGAGTGGAAGAACAAATGGTTCACCTATGAAACAGTGATCTTTTCCATAACAATTGTAAATAACACTATTCCACAGCTACCTATTTCAGAAGCATATTTTTTTCCCTGCCCTTTAAGTGGTGAAATTGTCAGAGAACAGCAAGGTCACAATTCCCAGAGTCATTAAATGTGTGGCAGCTTGACGTGCTACATGCACATTAATGATGACATTACTATTCAAAGGCAATTAAAGAAGTTAAAAATTATGAGCATACAAGTACCATCTCATAAAAGGTTTCTTTGAGGAGCCTGGTGTGTTGGAAAAAAATATTTAGGAAATGAAGGAATGTTGCATTGGTCTGATAAGCTGAATGGTGGGAATCATATATTTATGTAGAGTTGGAAGGGACTCCAAGTGACATACAGTCCAAACCCTTGCAATGCAGTAATCTCTACTAAAGCATTCCTGACAGTTGGCCACCCAACCTCTGCTTAATGAAGGAGATTCCACCAACTTCCAGCTATTTCCATCAGAAAGTTCTTCTGGATGATTAGTTGGAATCTCCTTTCTTGTAACTTCAATCCATTGCTTCAGGTCAGGAGAAAACAAGCTTGCTCCATCTTCCATGTGAGAGCACTTTAGATATTTGAAGATGGCTGTCATATCTCCTCTCAGTCTCCTCTTATCCAGGTTAAACATACCCAACCACCTCAACTATTCCTCATAAGGCTTGGTTTCCAGACCCTTGATCATCTTGGTTGCACTCCTCTGCACATGTTCCAGCTTGACAATGTTCTTCTTAAATTGTTGCACTCAGGAGTGGACACAGTACTCCAGGTGTGGTCTGACCAAGGCAGAACTGAGTGGTACTATTACTTTCTTTGATCTGTTGTGTTTCTGTCCTAATTTTCAGTAAAGCTGGGAAGGGATGCACAATTTCTCCTTTGGAAAATCTCATCTGTCATGTAAAATCCCAATGTGATTCTAGTCCTTAGGATAACACAGGAAGAAAAAAGGGAATTAATTTAGAAATATATTTGTACTACATGCTGAATAATTTCTTTGCCACTTGTCCAAATCTTACTTGTTTATTTATTTAAAAATATTTTTGTACTACGCATTAACAAAAACATGGTGCAGTGGGAGAGACCACTGCCTGGAACACAGAGAA
Organism: Podarcis melisellensis; assembly: GCF_964234715.1. Classification (NCBI taxonomy): domain Eukaryota; kingdom Metazoa; phylum Chordata; class Lepidosauria; order Squamata; family Lacertidae; genus Podarcis; species Podarcis melisellensis. The sequence continues at coordinate 5,189,395 of NC_138532.1, forward strand.
TCAATGCTGGTCCATGTAGATAATACTCAGCTAGGTGAACTCATGGTCTGACTTAGTATAAGGTATCTTACTATGTTCCTAACATAGCCATGTCCTCTCAAGATGGCACCTCCCAGTCGCAATATAATTTGGAATTTGAGATAGAGGACTCTGGTGCTATTACTACGGATTTTAAAGCCATTTTCTGTAGGCACACACTGCCATTATTTTCAAGCTTCTTCTTTACAATAAATTATTCCCCATAAGACACTGGCTACTCCCCATCTTGCCAAGTCAGCCATTTCCTCCCTGTTTAATTAACCTAGTAAGGCCAGAATGAAGAGCCTCTTCGCATCAATAAAAATCCATGGAGTGAAATTATTGGCAAGCCAGTATCTTTGCTAAATTCCTGGGCTCTGAACAGTGCTTACTGAAAGAGATGCTGATGTCTTGTTCCAAATGCAAAACTGACTAGCCTTGCAGTGGACTCTGTACTGCTTAGGTCTAGTTCTCTCACTGCAATGGTACGGCTGTGCCAGAGCTCTACGATTTCAGACTGAAGGTGCTCAGTACGATGGGCAAATCAGATCATTCCAATTTCTCTCAGTTTCTCATTTTTCTGATCTCAAGTTCAGTTCTCCACATCAGTTTGCTCTTTGAAAAAAATCATCATGAAAATTAATCGGCTTTTGTGCAAATTTCTCCTACACGTTTTGGTATGCAGTTTTGCCAATTATATGCATAGTTGCAAAGTCATTTTCTCTAATAACATATATTTCTGTATGTTTCTCTTTCTCTTTCTCTCTTTCACAATTCTATGATTCTATGATTACTTGCTTTGAGAACTGCATTGCAAAATTCAGAAAAGTGTGAATTTTGAAGGATTGCTGTGTTTCAGTCTGTGTATTACTTCAGATGCCTAAACCAGGTAAGCCACCTTTGAACGTGAACAAATTATTTAGGATTAAATCTTATTGAATTCAGTAGGACTCACTTCTGCGTATAAATACAAAGAATGGTACTATTTATTCATTTTGTTTTTATTTAATAATGGGTGAGTAACCTGTCCCATCAGATATACACACACACATATAAACTATTTGATCGAAAAGTTTTCCAACTGTTGTATAAGTAGAATTAAAAATGCATCCAGGAATCATTGTCCAATTAAAAGCAAAGATACATAGAACCAACATACTGTAATTAAAAGAAAATAAAACCAATAAAATGTTTAAAACATGAGCTGGGATAGTTCTGTAGCCTTATTAGACTTTACTGACTGGTGGGGTCTGCGTTGCTCCCGGACAGGAGGAAGGAAGTCAAATGACACCGAGGGTTGTTTCAGAGAAAGAGTTCTTTATTTCTGCTCTCCGGAACAGCAGAAAGGCATTTGCGTGGTCAGTCCACAGCAAGTCCAAAGAAATGAGAAAAATCATGCAGTATATATATCCTCCAAGCCCTCTCCCTCCTTCCCCAGGAATTCAATCACATCAGCCTATTCACGCAGGTTGACATCACATATGTTCCTGCTCCGGTATTCTTAACCATAAAAGGGTATTCCTTCCTATACTTCTGACCATAAAAGGATATTCCTTCCTGTACTTCTGACCATAAAAGGATCTTCCTGTTCCTACTCTTATCTTGGAGCAAGAGGTCACCATCTCCAAGAACACACTCTGGCGCTGTTCCCAGACTAGGTCTGTGCGTCTTTGTGGTCTTTGTGGTCAGGACGTAAGATAAGGCACAGATGTGTCTTCCCTGTTCTACTGGTACAGTCAAGGCCATCCTTACTGTCACAAACTGATAAAGGAGAGGGCTCTGAGCACTTGTCTATACAGCCGGGTTTTTGTTTATACACTGACTCAGAGCTCAAGTTAATGGATTTTAGCTAAGGAAAAATAGGGATTTTGGCGCCTATTTCAAACTGCCTGCACAGTCAATTTTGGGTTTGGGTAACCCATTCCTTCAGTTCAGCCAGTGGAGCAGTAGACTCTTCATCTGAGGATTGTGAGTTCGAGCCCATTGGGTGAAGGATTCCTCCTTTGCAGGGAGCTGGACTAGATGCCACAGCTCCCAGGATTATTGAGGGGAAACCATTGCTCTTAAGGTGATATAAAGTGTTTAAAGGTAAACCCCTAGCACCGTTACTACCGTATATGGGGCTCAGATTTGGACAGGCACTCAACTTGGATCTGCAGAAGCTGTTCAGTCTAAATTCATAAGGCAATTTTTTCCTGTTCCATCCTGTTTTCCAAATGCTTCATTGCGCTTGGAAGCTAATCTCCCCTCTGTTGAATTACAGATTTGGTGTAGGACATTGAATTATTAGCTTTGCCTAAATTTAAACCCCACTGGTCTACTACCCTTACTATCACAAAATTGTCATGAGAGCGCTTGAACTAAAATTGTCAACCAAAAGCTTTACTTTTCTGGTTTATCACCACAACAGTTATTAACGCTGGGCTTCAGTAAAGCAAATAATTTAATTAGACAGAGCCTATATGATATTGGGCGACAGAATAATTTGGCCACGATCAGGAAATTTTGTCTGTGGTATGATTATTTCCCACCTTGTCATTTTGACACTTTGGCACCCTACTGGCAAAATTTAACAATTCCAAAATACAGACGCGCTTTCACTTATGGAAGATTGAATATTCTGCCTTCGGCTGTATGCGGGTTGATTTTTTAAAAAAATCCACTGGAAAAACGGTTATGTCCATGTGGAAATGGCACTATTGAATCAATGGCTCATGTACTTCTGGCCTGCACTCTTTATAAAACTTTGAGGAGTGAGGTTACTCCTCACTGTCCATGCTGGGTCGCCCAACCATTGCTACTGTGCCCTTTCTTCTAGCAAAGCAAGATGATCAGGTGACAGCAAAAACTGGAAGGTTTTTAGCGGGGGCAATTAGAATAAGATCTATTATTTGATTATTGACGTAAACCTCCAAAATGTATTTTGTATAGTTAAGTTTTTACCTCTATCTTCAGTTTTATTTTATTTTATTGCTACTGTATGGCTAGTGGCTGATATAAATAAAGATTATTCTGATCTGATCTGTATGCACATATATCCTGAGTGGGTTGTTTCACCCCCTCTGAATCCCCCCCCAAAAAGAAAGTTTGGTAAGTTCAAAATTTCACCTCAACTTTGCAGTCCTATACAAATATTATTTTTATATGACAATTAAATCTGCTATGAAATTATTTGATGGACTAACCTGGCAATGGCTAGTTACTATTATCTAAAGATCATGACTAAGGTCCAGCTTAAATTTGGGCTGTCTGGTGAATTGTGAGAAAGATGACGGAACTGTGACAGTGCAATAGGCCTTTTTGGAGTGATAGAAGAATGAACCATTGCCTTCCTACAGCCATCAAGTATTGAATGAAGCCTTCCTCCATTGTCAAAGCATTTGATTTACTTTTGGTCCTGTTGTTCTGCTCGTCTGATTGATTGCTGAATGATTGACAGCTGCTAGTCTTTCTACCTGATTCATTTCTGTTTCCTGATCTTTTAAAAGACTTTATCATCAGATTTTATTTTTATTTTATTATTTATGATGGTACATTGTTTGGGCATGGTTTATGACTCAGAAGTAGTTGAAACTAGAAAAAAATGACCAATTTGTTTTTATTATTTTGTATTTTATAATTGATTTATTCAAAGCTTGTAAACTGCCTTGCATGGGAGAAAGGCAGGATATAAATATATTATTATTATTTTTAAATTAAAAATATAAATTTCTCTCAAAATACATTTCTTGCAATATACATTTCAAATGTGTTTTTTGAGAGAAATTTATACAAGGTTCCCCTCCCCAAGAGGATATACTGTATTAAAAAGAAGTATTTCAGTACTGTATGAATGTTGGTGTTGCTTTCTTCACAGATGAAGGCAGGAATGGGACTGAATAGACTTATGCGTAAACTCATGTGAAAGCAACTTGAACCCGAATACTCCTTACCAGACGCCAGCCCCCAAAACTCCAATTTGAAGCTTGGATTAACAGGGAAAAGCAAAGCTCACTGATACCCATGTCCACCACTTTTACAGTGTCTTGCTGTTTAAATACAGGCCATAAAGATGAAGGATGACTACGCTATGAATTTTAATCAGAGCTCCTTGAAGATGACTTGTCAGAGTCATAAACCACAGCTGTAATGATAGCTGCATTTGAAAGGAAGGGAGTCTTACACTGTCAGGCTATAAGCTTCTTGTGAAGAGGCTATGCCATAACCACGCGTTTCCCACTTAATCTTATTGTTGTTCAGTTGTATACAGGTGAATATACAGCACCCAGAAGCATGCCTTTTTTCCAGTGAGCGTACATTTAGGTCATTTTTTGCTTTCAAAGAGTTAAAGCATGGTTACAACAGATTATTTAAGAATCTACATATATTTACATATTTGCATATATGTAAATCAGTCAGCAGTTCATTTCTTGGTAAGTTGAGTCCATATGTATGTATACCACCCTTTCTGGTTAAAGCGGAAGCAAGATCCCTGCAGCTGTTCCTTCTCTGGCTGCCGGATGAGGCCAGGCTGGCCTTCCCCTTTCTGTGATGATCTCCCTCTTGCAACCTCCCAGAGGCCTTGGTTCTGCTGGTGGTGGAAGAACAGAAAATATTTGCCTTCCCCTCTCCAGTCCTAGGATTTTAATAGGTTACAAACTCCGCTAACCCAGAAATAGTACCTCAGGTTAAGAACTTTGCTTCAGGATGAGAACTAAAATCGTGTGGCGGCAGCCCAGGAGGCCCCATTAGCTAAAGTGGTACCTCAGGTTAAGAACAGTTTCAGATTAAGAACGGACCTCCAGGACAAATTAAGTTCTTAACCAGAGGTACCACTGTAGTCCAAACTGGGTGTTTCCAATGCCTTCTGATAAACCAAAAGTCAAGGAAAAGCACACGCACACACACTTGATCTTAGCCAAAAGGCCGAGAAGCGATGCACATGCACATTTTAAGAAACCACTCTAGAGATTGGATAGCAATCAGATCAGTGTGTGTGCTGCTGACCAGTGTGGACCACTCCAGCAACCAGAGAGGACTTCATTGGCACTCCAGGAAGACTACAGAATAACTTTACTAAACTACAGGGCTGACCGAAGGGCCTTCCCTGATTCGAAGAAAAAACAGCTATAGAGACATAAGGTTGGGACTTCATCTAGGAAACAAAATTATCCAGTGGGCCTGACTTTCTGTCATTAAGGAATGTCAGTGCTTTGCACAAATAAGTAACTTTTTTGTAGGGTGGAAGCAAGGCAACAGGGGGCAAGGGGGATCTGGAAATGCAAACTGTTTCCTCTTCCTGTGCAGGCATTGCAGCATGACCCTGGTCCTGCCCGGGGTACTAAAAACTGCCTACTTGATTCCTGCTACAGTGGCATAAATCATGGGCTCGACCAAAGCCATTCATAATTGCCCTCGTTATCCCATTTACAAGCGTGTGATGAGTCAGCTCTACTACAACTTTTAAAAGCATGATGCGGTAATGAAGTGTGCCTTAATGAAACGGCAAACACTTCCCAAAGCTCCGACTCGACAGCATAAAGTTTTAAAGATGCATCAAAGCATTAAGAAAGCAGATTACCGATCACAGCAGTGCCGTCATCCTTACAACAGTTTCTGCCACACAAATTTGAGCAAGCAGCCCTTGCGCAGCAGGCAAAGGGAAGGGATATGATAAGGGCTGCCAGTATATTCATATATCATGGCTGGCACACTATTGTTCTGTCCTACTGTCTTTTGGGGATTATTTTAAAGCCTTCTAGGCACAGGACAGAACACAGTGTCTGTCTCAGTCTCATGCAGGCCCCTGTCACATTGTCCATAGCAATGGCAGAGAAGCTCCCTTCTGAAAGACAACTCACCCACCAGTGGCCAACACCTAATTTTTGCCTACAGCTGCAGGGATAGGGTGATGGTGAGGCTCAACAAGGGATGCATAAATCTGTCAATTTCAGCTTCTCTCAGTTGATAATCTTTTCCCAATCTTAAATTTAGTTTGCCAACTTTCTGCATCAGTTTGCAACTTTTTTTAAAAAAAAACAGCAACAACCAGGAAGTCATTACAAAAATGTTTCAGCCTTTTAGTGCACATTTCTACTAATATACACACATTTTTGCAAAACAACTTTCCCACAATATAATACAATTTGAATATTATTTATGCACTCTTTCCCCTGCTATGCAGTTACTTTCCATCAGAAATGGTTTTATGACTATGGCATTGTTATTTGCTTTTATAACTTTATATTCTATTGTTGTAGCCTGCCCTGGGACTTTATAATGAAGAGTGAGTAAGAAGTCAATCAAATAAATAAATGTATGTACCAATTTTCATTCCAAGAAGAAAATACCAAGGCAGTTCAAATAAAAACCAACAGCTATTTGTGTTTTGGTTTATTTTGAGGTGGGAGAAGGGGGATTAAGAACTCCATTATAAAATTCAAATAAGTGCCAATTTTGAATCTCAGATTGTGTATTGTTTCAGAAACAGAAGGCTTGTTTCATACAAGCCTTACCTTGTATGAAGTAGAATGCCAGCCAGAATCCTCTGCAAATTCCTTCCACCTGATATCTACAGTTTCTAATGTGTGTTGTACTAAATTGTCTGAGATCTACATATGCACATTATCACAGAAGCTGCTTGAGGACTGCCCACTTATCTTGGGGTAATTTAAGAGGTCAAAGTGCAGAGCCATAAAGCGCATGTGCTGTATCATCAACCCTTTGACCTTAAAGCTGTGAACCATGAATCAAAGCACCCAAAAAAGCAGCTGGAAGATACATAACAAGGAGGAAAACAAATCAATAATAACATATAAAAATCAGACCATAAATATGTAATTCTAGATGTGTGCAACCTTATTCCACATATAATGAAGTTTTTATTGTGTTTGTTGTTGATCATTTTTTTCTACAGCGATGGAGGAGGTTTTTTAAAAAACCAAAAAACCAAAATTAATACCCTCATCAACACTATTTCACTGCCAAACAAACAAACAAACAAACAAAGAAAGAGATAGACGATAAAGGCCTAATCCACAATCAGCTCAGTCCCTGAAATCAATTCATTCATGCTAGAGATGCTTGATTAAACTTCAACTATTTGCAAAAGGGCAAATAGTGGATTTGGACAACTGTTATCCCTTGGGGGAAAGTGCTTGTGTTTGTTCAGCTCTGTGAGAAAGTCTTCAGGAAGAACAAGTGCAGTAAACCACAACCTGAGAATAGGATTGCTGCAGAATCACTGATCATTACACAATGCACTTGTTCTGACACATATGAAGCTACCTTATATAGGGTCAGACCACTGGTCTCTTTAGCACAGGACTGTCTTGCTGACTTTGTTGGTTTCATTCCTACATGCATGTATAAAGTCATAGGGGGAAAACATGATTAGATTTGGACATAGGGTAGAGCAGGCATAGGCAAACTCCGGCCCTCCCGATGTTTGGGACTACAGTTCCCATCATCCCTAGCTAACAGGACCAGTGGTCAGGGTTGATGGGAATTGTAGTCCCAAACATTGGGAGGGCCAGAGTTTCCCTATGTCTGGTGTAGAGCCCTTTGAGAGAATGAATAGCTGCAATGATCCAGTGTTTTTCTGTTGTCACTTTTGAAGTTGATTGGGAGGCAGGAAGATGAATAATTGATTGGCTTTCCTCCCTATGGTTTTCCTTGTAGCAGCAATTTGATGACACTACACATGTGCTCACAGGTGGGACTGTACACAACTGCATGCAAAGTGTTCTGTTATAAAGAGCAGACTAGCGTGAGCATTGGACTGTTACTTCCCCTTCTGCATTTTTTAGCACAGACCTCCATCCTCCATCCAGTTTTCTCCCCAATGACTCTGGAATGGTGTGAGCATTGCATCTCTAGGGAAGGATGATGTGAACATCTGGCCCTCCAGATACTGCAGACTGTGGTTTTCACCACTCCTGGCCATTGGTCATCCAGGCTAGTGCTAGAATCCAACAGCACCTGGGGGCCAAAAGTTTCCCTCTCCTTTTCTAGGGGAGGGGGCTTGAAGGAGACAATTTGCAACAGTGGCCACAACTCCATGCTTCAGTTGCTGGCAGTGACAGGTGGCTTTTTCAGCAAAAACAACAAGGTTTCTTGTAGCATTTTGAAGACTATTAAATTTATGATGGCATAAACTTTTGTAAACCACAGTCCAGTTCATCAGATGCATGAAGCATAATCCTGAATTGGCATTCAGGGAGCCTGCCTGTTCCTTTTTGCATTTCAATTCCCTCTCTTTGAACTTCATGAATGAGATTTTATTCTCAGTATTCCCCCCCCCCTTTAGAAATCACCAGCAGCTTAGTAGAGTGCATAGAGTGTATGCAGAATGTTCCATGTGCCATCCATGGCATCTTCAGGTTGGACAGGGAAACATTTCTTTCTGAAACTCTTAAGATCTGCAACCTCTCGGTATAGACAGTATGAAGCTCTATGGCCCAGTGGACTGTCTCAGTATAAAGCAAGTTCCTGTGCTCTTATGTTCCCAGGTACTCCCACTGCTAGGTAAAGGTGCAGGGACCCCTAACCATTAGGTCCAGTCGTGACCGACTCTGGGGTTGCGGCGCTCATCTCGCTTTACTGGCCGAGGGAGCCGGCGTACAGCTTCCGGGTCATGTGGCCAGCATGACTAACCCGCTTCTGGCGAACCAGAGCAGCGCACGGAAACACCGTTTACCTTCCCGCCGGAGCGGTACCTATTTATCTACTTGCACTTTGACGTGCTTTCGAACTGCTAGGTTGGCAGCAGCAGGGACAGAGTAACGGGAGCTCATCCCGTCGTGGGGATTCAAACCGCTGACCTGATCAGCAAGTCCTAGGCTCTGTGGTTTAACCCACAGCACCACCCGCATCCCTACTCCCACTGCTAGGGGTTGACAAATCTGCCAATTTCTGTTCCTTTCATTTTCTCAATTCTTTCCCACTCTTAAGTTCTCCATTTCATGAACAGGGGGAGCTAACCTGTTGCCTTCCAGATGTTGTTAGTCCCTATGTTCCAAAGCAGAAATGGCCTCAGTTATGGCCCTCTGAGTATTGTTGTATATCATCATCAACATCATTATCAAATTGAACCACAGAGGTCCAAGTTAAGCTTTAATAATCTACTTCTCTTTATTAGGAAGTGGATGGGCGATTCTCTTTTGTTGCCTTTATTTCTCAAGTACAATGTTAGTTTCCCAGAAATAAAGCAAGAAACAAGTTTGTAAAAATTTGCTCAGTCTGAGCAGACATAAATCAAACCATTGTTAATATAATTTAGAGAAGGGAGAAAGGTACTGCCCATTAATAAATCTACCCTAGGGGATACAAAAGATAGTCTTTCAGTAGAGATTTTTACGATACTACGGAACAAAAGAGATCCTTTCTTGTTGGATGCCATCGTACCATGCCTGCCTCTCTCAAACCAATAACCTGAATGGTAAAAAAAAAAAAAAACTCTTTCTAATGCAGGATTCCTTATGGTTCGTTAAATGTGAGGTGGGAGGGGGTAGGGATAGAAACTAGGAGAAAGGCTGAGAAACCTAAATTATGTGGCTATAAATAGTCTCTGAGCAACAATGGATTCTACTGTTTAATATCTTCTTTCTCATGCTGTCAGGGAATGCATGGCTAAAATCAAAGCCTGAAATTAGAATGTAAGGAGAACCTGCTAGATCAGACCAAATGCCCATTGAGTTCTCACAGTGGCCCAACCAGATGCCCACAAGAGCCTGCAAGCAGATCTTGAGAACAACAGCTCTCCCCACTTTTGATGTTGCCGTGGACTGTGGAGGTAGAATACTGCCATTAGGGCTGGAGGCCATTGGTAGCCTTAGCCTCCATAATTTGTCTAATTCTCTTTTAAACCACAAGAACTTAAGGAGGGCCTGCTGTGTGAGGCCAATGGCCATCCAGCTCCTCATCGTGTTCTTACAATAGCCTGTAAGAAACTCGCAAGCAGGACCTGAGCAGAAATTGGACTTACTGTTTGTCTCGTCTGCAAAATCTGCTGGAGCCTGTCTTTACATGCATGGGAAGTCCCTAACTCACCAAGGGTTTTAGACCTATTGGCTACCCTCACCTGGTTTAGCCATCCAGTCAAAGCTCTTCCTGGGTGCGGCTGCCGTCACATGCTGACAGCTTCTAGGAGTTAAGTGCAGGATGGAGACCAAAGGTAGACAAACGACCACAGAAGGAGCACAGTGTGCCCCCATCTCTCTCTTGGGGACTACTCCTCCCTGCCTCCCCATACTCCCCATGTATGATGTTCACACTATTAAAAGGGAAAAGCATAATCTCTCATTGCACTGCTGCTGCTACTTTCTCTCCTGTGACTCCTCTTCCAATGTCAGACCTGTGTGAAATGGTACCTGAAGACTTGGCACAAACTTTTCAACTGAAGGAGCATAGCTACATATCCACTGGCGGCAGTCTGGCATGCAACTTGTTCATGAAATGATATGCAGATTATATATTGTGTACAAAAGAAATAGGCCAGTGTGTAGCACTCTCTTCTGCTTCATGATATGTTTCTGTTACAAACACTTAGTGGTGAATGGATAGTTTCATTTTAAATGAGGATAAGTGGAATCTCAGCAGCTAATTTCTAAAAGAAGTAAGAATATTGGACTACTCTTGAAGCTCTTGAGACAGAAAGAACTCTCTCAAAGATTACCTTGAAGTGTCACATTGGGCATTTCCTGCTGCTAAAGGCTTTGACAGTCTTACGTTGCACAGTTCTGTGCTTGTGTTAGGGAGTCATCTCAATATTTAGAACTGATTCTGAAATTATAATCTTCCTCATTGAAATAATATCAGAATGGGTGAGTTTTCTCTTTGCTATTCCTTTATTGCTCCAACGGGTTTTCCCCAAAATTTGCTCCACTCTTCTGGTTTACTTGGGATAATTCCTCAAATTACTGCTGAAATTGAAATATGTTTATTTTCCTACCAACTTCAGTTTCTTCAGTTCATAAGAACAAAACTGACCCACCTAGTCCAGCATTCTGTTCTCGCAATAGCTGGCCCACAGGTAGGACTCTGCCCTGCTTGTGGTTTTCAGCAGCTGGTATTAAGAAGCTCACTGCCTCTGACAGTGCTCACTTGCAACTTCTCCCTGCGTGGTACTGGTGTATGGGAGAGATACGGGACAGGAGGGGGGAGGCTGAGCTACAGCTGGCCAGATGCAAAGCTGTTCAATAGACCACTGCCTGCCTGCCAAGAATTAATTATACCACCCTTCATCAAAAGATCTCAGGGTGGTTCACAGAATAAAATACAAGATAAAACACAAGTGAATAGTTAAGCCAAAACAACAAAACAATAACACACACACCCTTCCCACAGATACATTTAAAAGGCTGTAAGATATTAATCAGCCAAAGGCCTGGTTGAAGAGGAACAGTTTCACCTGGCACTTAAAAATATATCATGAAGGTGCCAGGCGAGCCTTCCTGGGAATAACATGGTGAGCCACTGCAGAGAAGGCCCATTCTCATGTTGCAATCCTCCAGACCTCACATAGAAGAGACACACAAAGAAGGGTTTCAGATTATGATCACAGAGTCTGGGATGGTTTCTATGGGGAGAGGCAGTCCAGGTATCTTGATCGCTCCCAACTTGGGATGGACGGAAGGCCAATTTCAGTTTTTATATTTCTTATCTTACCAGTCTTACATTCAGTTCTCTCCTTTGCCACATAAGTTTGTGATATTTCCTTAAGTCCTCACAAAAAAAAAAAAATATGTCAGCATTTTAGAGCACAATTATTGCATGCAGTTTTGCCTAGTATACTCATTTTGCAAGCAGTTTTTCCAAACACAATATTACAAAGTTTTTGCTAAGATATGCATTTTTATACACTTCCCCCTAATTTTCTGCAGACAACGTTGAGTTGGAGTATTGCATTGCAAGATTCAGAGAAGGGCAAATTTCAAAGGATAGCTGTGTTTCAGTTTGTGCAGAGTTTTGGGAATTACATGTTGTTCCATGTTGAATTGTAGATTCAAAACGAAGACCAGTCTTCTTGCACGTCCTCATTTATTCTATGGGATTCATTTAACTGCCCGCTGGACCTTTAATAGCTGCTTAGATGACCGTTGCTTTATTTGGGACTTTTATATGTTCCTAAAAATATGTGTGAAGATACAAATATCCTGATTTGGCAGTTGTTCAAAAGCACCACTTGAAAGGCAGGATGGAGTTATCCCTTCAGATTCCAATTAGGAATGAATGATTTCATCAATCCCAGCTCCTCATTTTCCAATCTTAAATTCAGATTGTCCCTTTCTTTGCCTTTCCTTTCCCACCCCCTTTTAAATGTCCTCATGAAGATCAGCCAACATTGCTGATTTCTCCTAATATACAATTTTTTCTATGCAATTCTGCTTAAGCCCGATATTTTTGTAAGCAATTTTAGATAATATACAGTAATGCACTTCTGCATGTTATTTTCAGTAACATGTGTATTTTTGTAAACACCTTTTTTCTTGGCTGGAGAACTGCATTGCAAAATTCAGAGAAGTGCAGATTTTTATGGGTAGCTGTATTTTGCTTCATGCATTGTTTCAGAAAGTGCAAATTAAGCGAAACCAGCCCAGAAAACCTCCCTCGTTCCTAACCGCAAACCTAGAATGCTTACACGTAAAACAAATGATGCTTACTTCCAAGTAAATGTGTTTATGACTGGGTTGTTAATGGGCTTGTGGAATTATAGGCACTGCAGCGATCTTGCCCTCACAGCCTGCACCGCCGCCACTATGCATTACAATGTGACTTAAAAAACAGGAGGAAAGCTTGCCTTCATAAGCACCCTACAGCAACAATGTGCAAGCGCATATCAAGCAAAATTAAATAATAAAAAGACCAAAAAAATAATAATTACATTTTGCCCTCTAGTGCCTTCCCCCCTGTGGAACCTAAAGCACTCTGGAAACTTTAATGAATAAAAGTCCCATACACTATTGATATTTGCTCCTGGATGTAGCAGCCATTGTAAGTCAAGTACCATGAGGCGGGGGGGGGGAGAGAAGCAAAGAGGGGAAAAGGAGCACATTCTTTTATGAATCCTAGCAACTGCTGTGCATAGTTGCTGGAGATGAGAACTTGAGTAAATGCTTTTCTGTGTCCACAGTATCTATCTACATGAAATTTATCTTGTGATTGGGCAGGATAAGATACATTAATGGACGCTGGTGAGATACCATTCTTGTCCTACATATATAACAAGGCTCAAATGTGATCTGAATGGTCCCCTAGTGTTTGAATTTATATTCTGCTTGAGGGCACTGGATATTGCATCCAGCCACAAAGAGCTGAAAACATTGCAATCACCGTTTATAAATCTTGGAGAAAAATGCATTTTCCTAGCTGGTGCTATGGCAACAGGGAACCTAGTATTGTGCTATAGTGTAGCATACAAGTGATTATTCTCTCCCCCACCTCCATTTTTTCCCCTAGCATCTGAGTTGGTTCAATACAATATTAAGCCAATTATAGAGGGCATCTCAGATGGATTTCATATGCAAAGAAAGATAATACTCAGTGGACTCTAGGGACTCTAGGTTTGTAAGGGACTGCCTTAAGAGCAATTCATATTTCATAGAATCATAGAGTTGGAAGAGACCACAAGGGCCATCGAGTCCAACCCCCTGCCAAGAAGGAGGGGAGAGATGATAGAGAATTCTGAGGCTGATACTCTTTCAAATCCAATACCCTCCCAATCTGAGAATGGTGCAAAAACTAATCCTAAGGGCACACGTGTGTCATATATTCTATGTAGATGTCCTGGCAGGATTGGCAAGAGGGTGGGGAGGATAGATGTGGAACTGGATCCTAGGGAGGGACCCAGTGGGTTGAAAGGTGCTGACCCAGATCCAGGGAAGCAAAATAGCCTGCCTTGGTGACACCGGGCACCCTTAGCACCATGTCCCAACAGAGTGGCATGACTCCAGCACTGCCGCCCACCAGTGAAGAGCCCCCTGGGACTGCGATCATACAGTGAGCCGGCCTCATCAACTTTACTTCAATCTCCAAGGACACAGAGGTGACTTTTCCAGTGTGTGCCAGTGTGAACAGAGTCAGGAAACCCAGCCTAATCAAAGGAGTGCCTATTTGCTTGCCCAGCCTCATGACATGACTGAGGACACCAAGTGCACAAATAACTGTGCCCACAAAAGGAGAGCTTTGGGGGCATGCTAAGCAATGGGGCAACATTTTAGCCACACAGTTTGCCATACCAGTTACCCTGAATGCTTCAATAACATGTCTTGCGTATCATACAGAGCTATTCATTGAAAGCTTTTGAAAAAACTGTGTTGGGAGTTCAAGTGGAAGGGACACTGTGTGGCATCACAAAATGCCATGTACATTGATGCTGCTATATACTAGAGATGGGTTTTCTCTCTCTCTCTCTCTCTCTCTCTCTCTCTCTCTCTCTCTCTCACACACACACACACACACACACACACAAACACACAAATAAATCTCACAAACATTCTATGGCTTTTTATTAAATGTGTTTGTAGGAGGGCAGTTATTGGTTTTGTTTTGTTTTATTATATGTAGTTTGCCTGCTCATTTTGTATTTTCATCTTGTGAACTGCCCTGTCCATCTTTGGATGAATTTGAAAAAACAACAACAACAACAACAACAACAATAATAGCACTGTTATGCCACTTTAACAGCCATGGCTTCACCAAAAGTCTACTGGGGACTATAGTTTGTTAATGGGGAGAGTAGTTTGGAGACCCCCATTCCCCTCACGGTGCTCTAATTCCCAGAGCTTCCTGAGGAAACCACTCTGGGAATGATAGCTCTGAGAAGGGAATAGGGGTTCTCTTAACAATTCTCAGCACCCTTACTTCAGTCCAACTTCATGCACATCCAGGACTGTGATGTGGAATTACAAATTTTCCAGTGGGGCTGAGTGATGATAGCCTTACATTTTTTACATATATAGGAAGGTGTGTGTGTCAGAAGGAAAGGCAGTCTAGAAATAAAGAACAAATGCACATAATTCACATATATGAGAGTCCAAAAATATCTAGAAACATAACTGAAAGCACCCCCGTTTGCAAGAGGAATTAATGTGTTTGTGGATTGCTGGATTTAGCCTTCAGAACTCTGCCCTGCATATGCAAAGGGGGTTACAAGCGAGGAATTTGCTTCTAGCATTCTAGAGTGTGCAATGTGGTGGATCAGGATTGTTCTCAAACACTATTGTCTGGAAGGGGCTGATTTCTGGACTACCCTAAAGCCTCAAACTCATCAGATGGCAGGTGCTATTAAAACTGAGAGTGTCAATCACATGATCATCATTCACAACAGCTTTTGCAGAGCTGACTGCTGTGCTAGAGGTAATCAGAGCCAACCCGGTGCTTTCAGATGTTGTCGGACTGTCCCCATCAGACCCAGGCAACATGGTCAATGGTGAGGGATTGGTGAGTCCAACAGAATCATGGTGAGTCCAACAGCATCTGGAGGGCACCGTGTTTGCTATTCCTGGTGTAGACAATTATAAGACTGAAAATAAGGGGGGGGGATGGAGATTCTTCCTTCTTCCAAAGGGCAGTTGAAAGCCACATATACCCAAAATGGGTGGGGACACAGCATACAGACAAACACATTCTCCTATTTCACATATGCACCATTCTGAGAGAGAGAGAGAGAGAGAGAGAGAGAGAGAGGGATCCTATAGGATGTATCCAATGATCTCTGCTCTTTAGCGCAAGAGGGGGTTTAAATGTTTCACAACAGAGGAATATTAAACTGTTGCTTCATTGGACACAACCCTGTATGACTTTTGTGGTTTAGTTCAGATGACCATTTCATTTGTTTTAGCATCAGCAGTGACACATAAAAGACATTTTAAAAACAGATCTTTGTCAGTATGTGTTCATGGGAAAGGGAAAGGAAAGTCTCCCTGCTTATTTAACTTATATGCAGAATTCATCATGCGAAAGGCTGGGCTGAATGAATCCCAAGCCGGAATTTAGATCGCCGGAAGAAATATCAACAACCTCAGATATGCAGATGACACAACCTTGATGGCAGAAAGTGAGGAGAAATTAAAGAACCTTTTAATGAGCATGAAAGAGGAAAGCGCAAAATATGGTCTGAAGCTCAACATCAAAAAAATGAAGATCATGGCCACTGGGCCCATCACCTCCTGGCAAATAGAAGGGGAAGGAATGTAGGCAGTGAGAGATTTTACTTTATTGGGCTCCATGATCACTGCAGATTGTGACAGCAGTCACAAAATTAAAAGATGCCTGCTTCTTGGGAGAAAAGCAATGACAAACCTAGACAGCATCTTAAAAAGCAGAGACATCACCAAGCCAACAAAGGTCCATATAGTGAAAGTTATGGTTTTCCCAGTAGTGATGTATGGAAGTGAGAGCTGGACCATAAAGAAGGCTGATCGCCGAAGAATTGATGCTTTTGAATTATGGTGTTGGAGGAGACTCTTGAGAGTCCCATGGACTGCAAGAAGATCAAACCTATCCATTCTGAAGGAAATCAGCCCTGAGTGCTCACTGGAAGGAGAGATCCTCAAGCTGAGGCTCCAGTACTTTGGCCACCTCATGAGAAGAGAAGACTCCCTGGAAAAGACCCTGATGTTGGGAAAGATGGAGGGCACAAGGAGAAGGGGATGACAGAAGATGAGATGGTTGGACAGTGTTCTCAAGCCTACCAGCATGGGTTTGACCAAACTGTGGGAGGCAGTGGAAGACAGGAGTGCCTGGCGTGCTCTGGTCCATGGGGTCACGAAGAGTCGGACACAACTAAACGACTAAACAACAACAACAACATGTGTTCATGATTGTTTGTTTTTGTGAACACCTTGGGTGGGGAAAGTCTATGGTTCCACCCCCAACAACAACATACAGTGGTGCCTCGCAAGACGAAATTAATCCGTTCCGTGAGGCTCTTCGTATAGCGGTTTTTTCGTCTTGCGAAGCAAGCCCATTGACAGCTTAGCGGATTAGCGCTACAGCTGTCAAGCGGCTTCCAGCGATCAGCTGTTAAGCGGCTTATCAGCGGAACAGCTGATAAGCGGCTTAGCGGCTTAAGAAAAGGGCGGAAAAAGCGGAAAAAACCCGCGGGGGGGGGGGCAAGATTTTTTTTGTCTTGCGAAGCAACCCCATAGGGGAATTCGTTTTACGAAGCGCCTCCAAAACGGAAAACCCTTTCGTCTAGCGGGTTTTTCGTCTTGCGAGGCGTTCGTCTTGCGGGGCACCACTGTATAGAGTAATTTGAAATGCCTAGTGAGTCTCAACTGAATATAAAAAGCTGTGAACGTGTTCCTGTTGGAAATTACGAGGGAGAAAAACAATGTAGAACACTGCAAGCATGTTTTCTTTTTCTTTCATTATTTTTACAAGTTACAAAATGAATCGAGGATACTTCTTAACAAGAATTGATCTGTAGTATTTAAATATGACTTTGCACTGTGTTTATCCAGATTGTCTTGTTTGCAGCTGCCAAGAACATCATTACCAGTGGTACAGAAAGCTAAAATTACAAAGAAAACAGAACAAGTGGTTTCTGCACAATAATAAAATGTTCCCCATACAAATCAATTTGCACCAGGCATGGGGTCCTTATTTGGACCACTTTCAACACTGTCTCTTTTATCATAATTTCTTATTGCATTGTAATTCTGTACTGACTTTGATTAAACTCTTCATAGCCTAGTAGTTTGACCAAAGACAGTTTTCTTTTCTTGAGGAACTGGAAGAAGCTATAAATCAAACCAGTCCTGCACTGTATTCGTCCCTTGCAGCTTGTTTTTGCATTTCTGAAGGTTCACACCCCAGACTTCTGTCTCCAATCATTCACAACTTTAACACCAGGGGAGATGAACATAAGCATTTTTAATGAGGTTTTCTTTTCTGACAACATCTGCTTCAAACGCTTTGTATGTATTTACTAGTTCAAAATATGTTTGCGAAACTGTTGCTAACACATAGACAAGAGTGTTTGTTTGAGCACTAACCCAAATACCATTATTCTTAAGAAACGTCCTGATGGATCAATAGCAAACCGGGGGGGGGGGGATTAGGATAGTATCCTGACCAGCAAGTGAAGAGTGTATTTTGGAAGGGACAAAGGTTTCCAAATGTTTTGGGATACTTATCATTTTGTAGGAGTGGTAACTTGGCTTTTTGTTCTTTTTTGTCCACTAAAAAAAAATCCAAGCAACAGCAATGAACTTCCTGGAACATTCACCATCCCTGCACACTCACACCCTGCGGAAAAACTGCCCTGAAATTATAGGCTGGGGTGTAGCTCAGTGGTAGAAAATCTGCCTTGCCTGCAGGAGGTCACAAGTGCAGTCCCTGGCATCTCCAGGTAACAGCTGGGAGAGATTCTTGCCTGAAACACTGGAGAGCTACTGTCAGTCTAGATGGACCAACCAACTTACTCAGTATAAGGCAGCTTCGCATGATGCTATGTCCTGGCAGTATTTTTTGGGGAAGGAAAATGACAGTAAACCTTTTCAGCTCAGCACTTAAAATTTAGCCACATAAAAGTGTAGACTAGTGAGATCACATCATTTTTCACAACAAAGCAAAGCAAACAAAACAGAGATCGTTTCCAAAGTGCAGATCTGCACTGGCTCCCAGTGCATCTCAGAGCTCAGTTCAATGTGCTTAACCCTTAAAGTATTACGCTAGAAATGGGGCACTCCAGGTGTTTTTGTACAACTCTCCTCATCCCTGAGCACTGGCCATATTGGCCTGAAGGGCCACAGGTTCCCCATCCCTGACTTTGAGTGTTCCTCAGACAGTAAGAGCTCCCTTGATTCTACTCCCTTAGCCACTTGTGTTTGGGCTGCTTCTCATAGTTTTGTTTAGGTCTCTCCCCCCCCCCCAACCCTGCCCTGTGTATCTGTGCCTCTTTGCCCTTTACCATAACACCCATTTCTCAGTGAGCTTCTTAACAATGGACTTAAATGAGAGACAATTAGATCTAATCGTACAGTACAATAGACATCTAATATATTTAGAACTTATCTTATCCCATGAATGAAATCACAAATTAATATGTCTTAAATATAATGCACATCAATAAACTTCACCACCTGAGATCGTAGCACTTAGAACATCCAGGAAAATGCTATTCTCAAGCCTCTTCTTCGCCACCCCCCATACTGAAAAACCCCCAATCATTTTCATAATGATTATAAATATCATATCTTAAAATAGCTCTGCTCGTCTTCTAAAGATGTTGTGCTATTCAGCACAATCATACCACTTACTGATGTGCAGAGAGGCTGCATGCAGAATGGAAAACTTTTTTTGTATTAAATCTGTTTTGCAAGAAATTGTGGTCCCCTTAGCATAGCATCATTTGTTAATGCTGCATGGTCATGAATTCTCCATTCTATTTGTGGTGCAGGGGCGGTGGGCCCACCCAAACATTTTTTGTGCTGATATGGAGAACTTGAAATTTGTTGAAAATAAGAAGTGTGACACCCTCCAAGTGATCACTTTTTCTTGCTTTATCAATTCCATTTCCCCTGCTTTTGTGATGGCATAAATGATATTCATGAAACTCCCATTAATACTGTTATCTCTCAGCAGCAAGGTGCTTCACTCATCCATATCCCATCCCATGAAGGCTGAATCTAATACTATGAGGGTCCTGTAGGAGAATCATATAATGTTGCTGCAGGGCAGGTGGGGAGGACAACGTGATAATAATTTTATGTACTGTCTAACAATATTTGCATGGCCATCCAACAGCATATGCTCTTTGGGCAGCTCCCCATCTCTACAACCTAGCATTGAAAAGAACAAAAAGAATGCACTGGAGAAGCTGCCCTGCAAAGGCTGTTCCACGGGGGATATGACATGACAAAGACCCCCGCTCCTTAGTAGCCACTTTTCTCCCTTCATTTGGAAGGACCGCTGATGGTGATCTTAAGGATCTGGTAGATATGTGCAGGATAACCAATGGATGTTGTTGTGGAGAAGCTGAGTCACCTTGCAAGATTCTGTGGCTAAGGAAAGAGCAAAAAGCTGTCAATCTCAGCAGGAGGGGTTAAGCAAAGTGGAGAGCCAGCACCCAGATTGGGGCCGGAGAAAGAGAATACGAGAGCAGGAGCAGGCTGGGAGGGGCGAACAAAGGGAACGTAGCAAGATTCCTTATGGAGGAGAGTTGGGATCACTAGAGGAGGGAAGCTAGACTGGTGTGGATTCACAGCTGATAATGGAGGCCCACTCACTTTTCTGAGGAGGACGGAAATGGCGGTGTGAAAAGGCACATATTGAGCCACTTACAAAGGTGCCACCACTCTGCAATTACTATAGTGGATGTGAAATAACGGTCAGTGCAGTCATTGCTACCTCTTTGTCATATGATATGCCAAGGACATTAAAGTTTGTTGCGGTTGCCATCTAGTTTAGTTATCAGTATGTCAGTCTCATAAGCTCAGTGCTCCAGTAGAAGCAAAGCAAAAGAAACCATGCATATGTATGAATGCACCAGGTTGTCTCAAAACCATATATATATATATATATATATATATATATATATATATATATTAACAACAAAAAACACCTGTACCATGCAATCACTTTTTAAAAAGACTTTTGCTTACCTGATAATAGGAAGATATATTTTAAATCCCTCCACCCTTCTTCTAGGAAATGTATGTGCTGCTGATCTAAAACATGCTGGCAGCTGGCAGGTAGGAACTGAGTCTGGTGGAATTAGATTGTTATTAGCTACAAAAATTGCAGTACCTTAAAACCATCTCAAGCTAGCTATGTTGACAGTGTGATGGAATCCTGACAATACCTTGCCAAGCGGGTTAAAGGATATCATAGCCAAGCAGATGATTAGTTTTAAAACTTTTAATGGATCCCAGGCCACTGCAGTCTGATGGAACGAACGGCATGATCCCCCAGGGAAATATGAAACTATTTTATATCTCATTTGCAGGAATGAACACCCAGGAGGTGCTTCCCTTTGTCAGAATGCATAAGCTCTCCCTGAATACATTGCTTTAGCATTCTGTGGCACTGCATACAGCTAATGCGTTCGTGGGTGCGCACACACAGACACACACACAGACACAAATATAGATATAGATATATATGGACTGGGCTCATTAAGCACCCTGGTAGAGAGATGTGGCAAGGCTGTGGAAGGAGGAAGAAAACTCTAATAAGAAAGATTTGTTTCTGTTGTGTACATAATACATTAGCCAGAGTTGGGAAAACCACTGGCAAATGGATAACATAACTGGCAGAAGAGATGTGACTCAAAGAAAAGCATCGTAAGAAAAGTAGCTAAGGAAGGACTGTAAAATGTTTTAGGTGAACATGGTTCCCAAAAAGTCAACAACTGCCTAAACAAACACTGTGTTAAGTGGATGGCAGATAGGGAACTGGTAGAGAAAACTCATGATTTCACAGGGCGGCAGAACTGGGAATTTGTTGTTCATGAATATTTTGCTGTTGTTTGTGAATATTTTTGGCAGTGGGTCTAAAAGCCATATCCTCCTTATACGGTGATTATTTGAGAGTCCTTGCAAAAAGGGTTTTATGAATTTAAACTGCCTTTGCTTGCCTTCAACGCCAAAACGGATCGGTTGCAATTTTTACCTATTTCTGGTGATGTTGCCATGCTAGATCCTGATAGGTATGTCTAAGTTGCTTGTGCTCCACTGGCTTTCTTTTTAAACAACTAATTATATGTAAAATTGCATGCAAAATTATACACAAAATGTATATTGTATTATAAATATGAAAAATCAAGTCCCATACTGTGCTGTATTTGTGCAGCATAAGTTAATAAGTATATCAATACGTAAGTATCTATATACAGTTAGAATCATGGAATTGTGGAGTTGGAAGGGATCTAGTCCAACCCCTGAGTAGTGCAGGGATACATGATATGCATATGTTCACATGCTGGTTACTTTTTATAAAATGAGCCCTATAGATGATATCATATATGAATAGTAATAATATACTGCATGCAATATGTGAGAATTGTTCAATTTTTTAGAAGATTCTGGTGGGAAGAGCCTTGCTTCCTGATTAGATTAAGGAGTGATACTGCAATTGCTACACTTACTCGGGAGTAAGCTCCATCAAATTCCATAGGATTAAGTTCTCAGTAGACATGCACTGGATTTTATTGCAAGCATTATGTACTTGGAACTCGTAACAGAGGTGGATTATGACATCCATTAGGTGTCAAGTACAATAAAGTCACTTAGAGAAATGACATATAGCCAATAGCTCTTCGCTTTCGATCCAGAGGTCTTTGGTGCCATACCCTGGCAGTAGCCATTTCATCCTACGCCATCCAGTCAAGCTTTTACAAGCTAGTGTGATATTTTTAGTCTTTGCTTTACAATATATATATATATATATATATGGCATTAAGCAGGCTTATAAAACATATGTCCTCTTTACCCTCTCATATTCCCCTGCCTTGAGCATCAGATCCATCTGCCTTAATAGCCACTCACCAACTACAAGCAGCCGAAAGGGGGAGGGGAGAGGATACTATTCATTTGCAACTCTATTAGTGAAAGCTACAGTTACCAATTCAAATCTGGGGAAGAAAGATAATTGCAATAGCTGATTGCCAGACATCCTCCCATATTGACTCACGGGGCAAAGAGGGAGAGAGTAAAAGAAGCCGAAATTACAGCGCAGGTCTCTGAGGAATATTAATGTAATAGTTTTAACATGATCCTCCACACTTTTTATCAAGGAAAGTTAATAATAAGGTATGGCTCTGGCAATTTTCTGCAATATTACATTTTCCTTACAATAATTATGACACGGCATTCACTTTGTGGACTAATGAAACTTTTACACCCGAAGAAGAAGAAGAAGAAGAAGAAGAAGAAGAAGAAGAAGAGGGGTGGGGGGGTGGGAGAAGGCTCTCCCTTTCAGATGTGAAAGCTCATAGCAAGATTTCATTTTGTTTTTAAAATTTCCATGTACAATATTCCGGAAATATTGCTTTGAAAAAAGAATATCACATTTTGAGTATCCTACTGTACAAAAATAAGAGCAACATTTCTTGTCCCCTCACCACAGGCATGCAGCCGTTGAGGGAAGGTGGCCCCCCAGGCTTATGAAGTTCCTCATCCCTGCCCTAGATGTTGTTGTTTAGTCATTTAGTCGTGTCCGACTCTTCATGACCCCCTGGACCAGAGCACACCAGGCACTTCTGTCTTCCACTGCCTCCCGCAGTTTGGTCAAACTCATGCTGGTAGCTTCGCGAACACTATCCAACCATCTCATCTTCTGTCATCCCCTTCTCCTTGTGCCCTCCATCTTTCCCAAAATCAGGGTCTTTTCCAGGGAGTCTTCTCTTCTCATGAGGTGGCAAAGTATTGGAGCCTCAGCTTCACGATCTGTCCTTCCAGTGAGCACTCCGGGCTGATTTCCTTAAGAATGGATAGGTTTGTTCTTCTTGCAGTCCATGGGACTCTCAAGAGTCTCCTCCAGCACCATAATTCAAAAGCATCAATTCTTCGGCGATCAGCCTTCTTTATGGTCCAGCTCTCACTTCCATACATACAAGCTCTCACTTCCTGCCCTAGATAGCCACCAGCAAACATCATTGCTCATTGATGAATCATCTCCTGACAGCTAAAAGCCACCAAGTAAGTGTAATGTCTGGTTTTAAAAGTCTCAGTTTGGCTCATTAGAAGCTTAGAGATGGTCATCTCTTCATCTTACAAATATGATTTTCCACACACAAAAACAGAGGTTGGAATTCAACCAAGGAGGTGTGCTAGTTGGAGCCCGTGCAACAAGCTCTGCTAGGACAATGGGACTCCTCCCTCTCTGTTTGCCAAATTGGCTTGGGGTGGGGTCTGGAAAACTGCCAGAACAGCGCAAAGGGAGTGGGGTGAGGAGTGATGGTTTCATCAGGCTAGATGAAATGCTTGTGCTGGTGGAGTAATGGTGGGGGGTGTGTGTTGAGAGCAAAGGAGCAATAATGTGAATCCTGGGAGCAAAGGAAACAGCTTGTCAGAGTACACTGCTTTGAATGGTTTTTTTTTTGGGGGGGGATATTGGGGCTTTTCATGTTTAATGTTACACGTTTGCACAGAATGTGTAATATGCCTCACAGAATGCAATCCGAAAGTATGCCCCACTTCAGCTGGGGGGGGGTGGACCTGTGGCCCTCCAAATACTACTGGACTGCAGCTCCCATAATGAATGACCATTGGCCATATTGGCTGGGAATGACAGCAGCTGAAGACCTGGAGACACCTGGAGAGTCACAGATTCTCACCCCTGCTCTAAGAGAACATGGGCAATTCCAAGCTGTTGAGCTTTGGGAATGGGTTCAAAACATCCACTAGTCACTGGCTAGTATTAAAATCAGAAACTTCCACCACCAATCTCTCTAGCAACCCACTGGTGGGTTGAATCAAACACCTGACTTACTTTCTGTGGCCATTCTCCTGTTTTCTTTGATGTGTGCCGTGCTGCATTGCGCTGGTGTGCAATGGTGTTATCTATAAAAGGAGAATGGTCTATACTATTTGTAGACTATACATCAACAAGAACATTTTTTCTGCAAGCTGATGTACACACACATCAGCTGCCTGCATACAGCCAAGAGCAGCAGATCAAAGGAAGAGGACTATTTTAAAAAGTCAGGCAATTGATTTGTAAACCTGCCTTTCTACTGGATTTGAGCAGGAGGGGACTACATTAAACAGACCTACCAAAGGAACTCAGACCTCGAAGGGAAAAGATGTCATAGGCAGCATGCAGAGACCCTGTTTTCTGTAGCTTGCATAAAAAGCATGGAAACTGGTGTTAGATTGGTCCTCTTGGCAGGCCTGTAACTTAAAATATAAAGAAACTAAGAGGGATAATGTAAGGCCTGCAGGTGGCATTTGTAGCAATATTGGAAACGTGCTGATGGCTGCTTTGTTGTCCATTAGAATTTTCCAACCAGGAAATTAATTCTATAATCAGCTTAACGTCTCTTAGGCAGGCAAAATTGCTACACTTGAAAAGAGTGGGACACATAGGGAACTCAGCTGGCAGGGTGCATAGCAATCCGTCAGTTCTCCTTCTTCTCCTTCCTTCCTTCCTTCCTTCCTTCCTTCCTTCCTTCCTTCCTTCCTTCCTTCCTCCCTCCCTCCCTCCCTCCCTCCCTCCCTCCCTCCCTCCCTCCCTCCTCTCTCTCTCTCTCTCTCTCTCTCTCTCTCACTCTCTCTCTCTTTTTGTGCGATGGCTACAACACATACTCCAACTTCTATAGTCAAAGGCAGGAGGGTATCTGGGTTAACAGCATTCCAAAGTGGACATCCCGACACATTTTGGGCTGGGGGGGAGGGGGCAGATCCTGACAGATGTCACCAACCAGGATGACCCAGGATTGTCATGACTCGGCCTGAAGCTGGACTGAAATGGATGCTGATATTCAGTTTTCTCCAATAATTCTTGAAGCTGGACCACCACACCTTCTCAAGCACTTTGCCTCAAGGCGGGTATTTGCTACTTCACGTCAGTTATTTAAAACTACCAGATCCACAGAGGTCCTGGATTAGGTGGGCCTATGGCCTGATCCAGCTAGACAGTTCTCATTGTAATACCTGACTCAAACAAATGTATCTTCCCCTTCTAATACGTACTGAGTCAAATTTCAGTTTCTATTTACAGTAATATCCATGAGTGCTAGAAACTTGCTTTGCTTTTTTGAAAAAGGGAAATGGAGTTTTTCAGTGTTCTCTGTCCATCCAACTTATTTAGGTCTGCTGCCATCAGTTAGGGAAAACCTCAGCAATTCTGCCTAACCTCCTCCATGACAAACTTAATTATTAGTTGTTATTGTCAATCTCAGTATACCTTAGCTTGACCTCCAATCATTGGTTTCATTGTTCTTTCTTTTACAGCAGTAAATGTTCGTTTCTTGGCTTTGCCCTATCCTTACAGTAATCAGCATTCCATTATTATTTCAGTGGAGTGTCTGCAGATCAAAAGCACATTTCTACAGGCCACTGAATCGCCTTGAAGAATCATACATATTTTAAGTAGTAACATAGAATGGAATTATTATTTTGCACAAGAGACATACATCAAAGATCACACAGCAGCAGAAGCAGGTAAACTGCAAGTTCCCATTCACCCTCTCTCAAAATACCCTAAGAAAAGAGCCCTGGTGCTGAAGTTTGATCAGCTCTGTGATATACATGTCATAGGAAGGTCAGGAAAACACAGGAAGCTTCAAATTGTGCAATTGGTGCCCTGTACTCTTTCGAGATACGGATTGTGCCCTTTACAGTGGTACCTCAGGTTACAAACGCTTCAGGTTACAGACTCTGATAACCCAGAAATAGTACCTCGGGTTAAGAACTTTGCTTCAGGATGTGAACAAAAATTGTGTGGCGGTGGTGCAGCAGCAGTGGGAGGCCCCATTAGCTAAAGTGGTACTTCAGGTTAAGAACCATTTCAGGTTAAGAATGGACCTCCAGAATGAATTAAGTTCTTAACCCGAAGTACCACTGTATTTTATTTATTTTGCAGGCCCTTGTCTCACTGTTCTACAGCACTATAATCAAAGGGGCTCCAAGCATGTGGGAAATGTACCATCAAACATCAGTGAAATCACAATTAAAAAGCAGGCACACAAATATACAGGCGTACCAGCATCATAGTAAACTGGTTAGCCAGCTGAGAGTGCAATAGCATCGAACATCCAAAAGCCTGTGGAAACTGGTGTGTCTTGGGTGCTCAGCCAAACACAGAAAGAGATAGCTCAGTTGGATAGAGTCTGGTGCTGATAACGCCAAGGTTGCAGATTCAATCCCTGTATGGGACAGCTGCGTATTCCTGAATACAATTCTATGATTCTATGGTTCTATGAAAGCACTTCACATAAATTGCAACAACTTGTACTATAGTAGTATCCCTATATTTCTCAAGGCTGGTCTGAAAGAGACTAAGATGGCATGCCTAGACCTACACATCATAAGAACATGATATAAAAACATTAAATACAAACAAGAACATGATATAAAATCTTTAAGCACACCATAACAACACAGTGCAACAGCAGTGGTCCATATATGAGGGTATTTTTCAGGAGACATCCAAAACAGATAACTGATGGTGTCTCACAAATCATAGAGAGAGGTATGTTTGAGACTACATGGGCAGCCATGGAAAACACTTGCTTCTAGTTCGCTGCCTGAGCCACAATGACCTATAGGGTGATGTGCCACCAAAAGGGGTTCCCCTGAAGACATAAGGGGTCAAATGAGCCCCCAGGACTCTTCCTACGCCAAGCCTCCTTCCCAGGCTACATCCCTCATTGCCCTGACTCCAACCTCTGCAAATGCTTTTGCTTGGCTGGATGCAGAATAATAGAATTGTAGAGTTGGAAGGGGCGGTGAGGGTGCTCTAGTCCAGTCCCCTGCAATGCAGGAAACTTTTGCCCATCATAGGGCTCAAACCTAGTGATGTATGGAAGTGAGAGCTGGACCATCAAGAAGGCTGATTGCTGAAGAATTTATGTTTTGGATTATGGTGCTGGAGGAGACTCTTGAGAGTCCCATGGACTGCAAGAAGATCAAACCTATCCATTCTGAAGGAAATCAGCCCTGAGTGCTCACTGGGAGGACAGATCCTGAAGCTGAGACTCCAATACTGTGGCCACCTCATGAGAAGAGAAGACTCCCTGGAAAAGACCCTGATGTTGGGAAAGATGGAGGGCACAAGGAGAAGGGGACGACAGAGGATGAGATGGCTGGACAGTGTTCTCGAAGCTACCAGCATGAGTTTGACCAAACTGTGGGAGGCAGTGGAAGACAGAAGTGCCTGGCGTGCTCTCGTCCAGGGGGTCACGAAGAGTTGGACACAACTAAACGACTAAACAACAACAACAACAAGGGCTCATACCCATGACACTGAGAGATTCTTATGCTCTACTGACTGGGCTATCTATGGTCTATATATAGGGATATAAAGTGGGTATAATAAACACCTGACTTTTCCATGGTTTGCATGAAACCTCCTATACATAAGTAGGCATTTTGCATCCATTGTTCCACCCACTTTTGCCTTTGGCTCTACCCACCACTGTCATGGGGCCCTGAAGACTTCCACAGCCCTGCTTTACACCTTCATTCTATCAAGCCAATGAAACTATATTAGTAGAAATTGACTAAGTTTTGTGGCCAAGGCTAAGAATGGTAAGAAGTTGTTAAAATCTACATGAGTATCACAAAACTGATTTGTTTGTTTGCTCCCCCCGCCCCCCGGGAAAGATCTGCACATAAGGTTCTGCTGTGTGAGGCCTTGGCAGAATTTTCTTTTAATCTGATCCTACTAGCATCACTTTAATCAACCTCAGGGATCATTCATATGCACAAAAATCTGCCAGGCTGCCAATCAACAAAGTGACTGCAGCAGCAAGAACTGGCCCGTTGCACTGAAATTACAGCCGCTCATGAATAAGGAAAGGGTTTGTAATCATCTCCTGTTTCCACAAATGCCCTTGCTATGCCTTATTGATATGCTTTATTAAAATATAAAACTGGGGTGAAATATTGAAATAGTAAAGAAATAGCGTAAAACAGATGGAAAAGTTTGTACATTTCAGGCAGCTTTTTATATTCTGCGTCACACATACATTTTTATGCATCAATAGCTGCATTGCTATGACAAGGCAATACCAACTGTGAATCTGGCTAAAAAGAACATCTGTGCTGGTTCAGACCGAGGAGAAGCCTATATAGTTGGAGGCTGCCATTGACACCAAAGAAAAGTCACCCTTCTGGGTCATTCCTTTGGGTGCCATGAAGGCAGGGGCACTCCCCGTGGATCATTGGTTGTGTATGGGCTTCCTCCTTGGTAAGGGATTGGAGCAGTTGTTGGGGAGGGAGGTGAATTAGCCTGGCCTCTAAGTGAGAGGTGGAATGCTGGGAAGCTGCGACTATGCTGAGAGCTTGAGTGCAGATCACAAACTTATACTCACCAGTCACACTGTGTATTCGGTGATTTTGCTCTTTCTCAGGTTTTGAATACTTGTTGTATTTATCGGAATTCACTGTACTTTTATTGCATCTTCTCTGGATGGGTCACTTCCTGTTTCATACCGAGAAACCATTTTTAAATGTCTCTCCAGCAAGAGTGGAAGTTGCCCTTAGAAACAGGGACCATTAAGGTGAGCTAGAAAAGTAGGAGTCCCTGCTCTTTCTAATTCC
Organism: Podarcis melisellensis; assembly: GCF_964234715.1. Lineage (NCBI taxonomy): Eukaryota > Metazoa > Chordata > Lepidosauria > Squamata > Lacertidae > Podarcis > Podarcis melisellensis. The sequence goes on from NC_138532.1 coordinate 5,218,605, forward strand.
ATTTATTTAGTGAGAAAATATTATTTATTAAATTCACCATTTAAACAACTTTACAACTGCAGCAAATGTCAATGCAAATGCAGGTAATCATTTGCAGTTCAAAGGGACTATGGCTGGGAAAGAGTGGCATATAATAGCTCTGTGCCATCCATGCTGAACGCTGCATGTCAGCAGTACGGCTGAAAGAATGGTTTATATTGACTTGGCAGTACTATACTCCCATTGCAACTCTGGGGGTGGGGTGGGGTGGCTGTGATCCAATCATCATCATCATCATCTTTGTTATTTGTACTCTGCCCATCTGACTGGGCTGCCCCAGCCACTCTGGGCAACTTCCAGCCTACTGTATATAAAAACATAGAACGGTAGAGTTGGAAGAGACCCCGAAGGAACATCAGTAATGGTGGAATCACAGCTAAAGAATCCTTGACATCCAACCTCGGCTTAAAAACCTCCAGTGGAGGATGATCCACCATCTTCTGAGGTTTCCCGCTCCACTGTCAAACAGCTCTTAACACCAGACAGTACTTCCTAATGTTTAATCAGAAACTCATTTCTTGTAACTTGAATCAAGTGGTTTGGGTTCTACTCTCTGGAGCAGCAGAAAACAATTTGAAGATGGCTATCTCTTCTCTTCTTCAGGCTAAACAAACCCAACTCCCTCAACCATTCCCCATGAAGCTTCATTTCCAGATTCTTTATCATCTTAGTCACCTTCCTCTGGAGGAACAGTAACTCATGACAGCCTTGCAGTGTAGTGCACTTTAATGTAGTATTAGGGCTGAGTCTAGTTTTATTTGTCAGCCAAAATCCTACTTTTATCCAAGATATATAGAGTTAACTTTTCCCCTCAAACATTATCCCAGGCCACATCTAGCATCCAGCTCTTCATGGAGACCTTGTACTAAGACTTGTATGCAGACAGGCTGTGTTTTTATAAGCTCAACACACAAACACACTATTGAATATTACACACAAAGTAAGATTGAACTATAAAGAGGAAGGACTGAGTTAGAGGCACCATCTGAGTTTGAAAAGGAAGTCTTTTTAATGGGCATATGCAAATACAACTAGGTCTTGGTTATCTCTGTTGATTTAGGGAAGCTCTCACTCCTACCCATGGGAGAGTGGTTTGGTCAATCTGCATGTTAGTCTATTTTTAGCTCTTTTCCTGTACATGCGACTATTTCAATTTTAACCTATAAGTTGTTATTGTATACTGTTTTAAATGTGTATTTCACTTTTGTGAAAGTAGTCTCAGTTGTGCTTCTTGAACTGGTCTTTGACCGTAATAATAAATTATTATTATTATTATTATTATTATTATTATTATTATTATTATACCCATGGGAGAGTGGTTTGGTATTCTTTATTTAACGCAAGTCTTTTGAAACCAGAGATTTGGGACTTTGAATCACCCCCAATCCAGCAGTCTTCCTCAACATGGTGTCTTCCAAATATTTGTTGGACAATATCTCCCGTCAGTTTGGACTATTGGGTGTGCTGGCTGGGCAGATGGAAGCTGGAGTCGATCAACATCTGGAGGGCTGCTGGCTAGGAAAGACTCTTTATGGGAAGAGATGGGATGAAAAGAAAACCAGCCCTGACAAAATGGGGGGGGGATTGAATCGGGGTCACCTTGTACAAGTATAGCATAATCAATGCTGCATAATCAATGCAGGAAACCTGACAGAAAAAAGATAGGTTACAACTCACTTACTTGGTTCAATTTAACAAACGTTGCTTATAATTTTAAAGCTAAAATCTCTTGATTCTATTGGCTGATTGGCTCTGATGTCACACTCCCACTGAGCCACTCAGTTAGCTGCCTGGCATCTAGACTGCACAATCCTTCAGTCAGCCTAAGATGCCATGGCAGGCTCTTTGCCCAAAACTAATAAGAAAACTCAAAGCCCCCCCTCTATTTTATTTATTTTATTTTTTACTTAATGTGCCTGTGTTATTTTTTTAACAGCTTCTGAGCTGCAGTCTAGGACTGTTAATCCCAGGCCTCAAAATCTATGCTGTGCTACATAGCTGACCCAATGACAAAAACACATTCCTAAGTACTGCAAAGGACAGCATACAACCTGTTATTAAACATTATGCAAGGAGGTACGCCATGCCCACTGAAGCTAAAGGACACCAGCTATATACCTTTTAATTGTGTTTTGTAGCACAACTGTGTTTTTCAATAACACTTTGAAAAACCTGATCAAAAGAAATTTAGGTCCTATTTCAACCATCTCTTGAAAGGCATTCCAAAAGTTTGCTGTTAATTCTCTCTCTCTCTCTCTCTCTCTCTCTCTCTCTCTCTCTCTCTCTCTCTCTCTCACACACACACACACACACACACACCTCTTCAAGCCAATCCAGTAATGAAGAGAAAGAAACTACAAATTATATTTGCAAATTATTCACATTTTCATTCCCTCACACTCACACCTCCCAGTGTACTTTCCCTTCTGACTTAGCTTTGGAAAATTCCAAGTCACCTTTGAATGCAGTAGAAAGATTCAGTGAGGTGACTGAAGATCACTGATTTGGGGTTGTGGCACCACAAACATCTCATACACGCAACACCATTCTTTAAATGCCAATCAGCAATCAAGGCAGTTTAAATAAACAGCAGTTCTTGATTTCTGATTATGTTTCAGAAAATAATTCCTCAGAACCCTTGACTTTAAAATTGACCTTTCTTTGGGGGTGGGGGATAGAAGTAACTGTTTAAGAGATACTGTACTTGTATCATTGTGGTTGTTTTTTCCATGGCTGTCTGAATAATAAAGGAATTGTATTATTGTGGTAATCTGATTTTGTCTTTTCTTTCTCTGAATTTTTCTTTCTTCTTTTTTACTTTGCCTTTGTCTTTTAAAGTGTGTGTCGTTGTTTTTTCTTTCTGTTTAATGTATTTTATAAAAGCTTAATAAATAGAATTTTAAAAAAAGGAATTGTATTATTGGCTTCGTTTATAGCTCACCAGATGGCCATGGGTTACTTTGCTGAGATTCCACCGTTTGACTGCAATGCAAGTGAGATTCTGATCTTTGTCTGCAATGAAGAGTAAATCTAAGATTACCCTCAGTGACCTCACTTGGGGAGGAAGATCATTCCGCTCAGTTCTACATGACTGACATTATCCTAGAAAACATCGTGAACCTCTGGCACTGCAATTAATTTTCTGCATCATGCACCATATTTACAGTCTTCATTATTTTCTTAAATTGTTTGGCACCAGGGTCATGGGCAGGTGGAGGGGGAGGCTGTACCTTGGGAAGATGTAGCTTAACTTGAGCCAAAATGTGATTGTGACACCTGTCCAGGATCTGGGCCCTTCCCTCTCCCACAAAAAAGGTCTTCAGTCCTGTGGATTGTATCTGACGAAGTACCACTCAAAGCAGACCCATTGAAATTAATGAACCTAAGTTCATGGGGCCCATTATCTTTAATAGGTGTACTCCGAATAGAACAAGCATCAGATACAACCCCATAACCACAGTTGACCCCTGCAGCTTAAGGGTTCCATGTGGCTAACGTAGGAGGCAGCCTCATACCAATTATGTCTCCATCTGCTTCATTACTGTCTGCTCTGATCTCTCCCAGAAGTGGCAGACTATGGGTTTTCAAATTTCAGCGATACCCTGTGCAACACCAAAATCTCACTTTCCATTCTAAGTCATTTTGGTGGCGCCCCCTGCAGCACTCTCTCAGTTTGGCAACCAGTGTGGGCAAATTGTTCTCCCCTAAATACGCTTCTGCTCTAAGGTGGGAGCGACAGGACTGGCAAGTGGTGTGAGCAGAGGCAGCAGCCCCATATATATCAGTCTATAGCAAAGAAAAATCTCCAAGGAGGAGTAGAATCATACAGAATCATGGAAGGTAGAGTTGGAAGGGACCACGATGGTCATCAAGTCCAAACCCATGCAATGCAGGATTTTATTGCCCAACGTAATCTTGCCCAACAGAAAGCAATAATGTTACAAGACAACAAACATACAATGGCCAGTCTGGTGGTTGTACATGCAGGCAACTCTAATGGTTGGGAAATACCCATTTAAACAAATATGCTTTAAGCATCTCAATCTCAGGACACAATTGCAACAAAATTTGACAGAAAAAACCAAGGTAAAAAATGCTTTAATTTACAAATATGCCCTGTGATGTTTTAGAACGACATATTCTTATAATGTTAAACAAGTCAGTGTAGATCCAGCCTATGTCTCAAATCTTTTGATGCCATTGGCTGTTCTGCTCTGATATCATAACCTCCATGAGCCAACCGGTTGTCCGGCTGTAACACAACTGCACTGTGCCAGCCAGAGTGACCATGACACTATGATTGCAAGTGATTAGAAAGAAAACCCTAAACATTTCTGCCCTTTTTATTTAATGAGTGTACATCATTTAATGGCTGCCGAGGAACAAGCTGGCACTATAATTTGAGCTCTCAGAATGTACTCTGCGCTACACAATTGACCCATGACAACAAAATATCCCAAAGCAATAAAAACAACATATAACCTTTTAATTAAACAGTTAAAAGCCACCCGTTTATCAGGAAGACAGTGTTCCTGGGAATACTTCCATCTACTTTGTTTTAGGGCTGCTACGCTGACAGTTCTTCAACAGCATTTTAGTGACCTCCCAGCAAGATAACGCATAAAGGCCTGGATGACATTCTCAGCTCTTAAATTACAGCATTAGCACCATAAGGTCATACATTCATTCTCTCTCTCTCTCTCTCTCTCTCTCTCTCTCTCTCTCTCTCTCTCTCTCTCTCTTCCTCCCTCTGTGTGTGTGTCTAATCACAGTAATTCTCATTATAGTGGAGAAGACTATGGCCAGGTGACCTGTGCCTGCTTAGTCTGCAGCCCAGGTGCTAACTGTCAATGGGCAACTTCACGGCCCTTTCTGCTCTCCCTTCCTATAGTTCCTTTCTTGAAATGAGACAACCCTTCCTATAGAGGACTTTCCTCAGGTAGCCTTTCAAAGAGGAGACCCTTTGCACCATAGTTCCAGTTGGAGGGAGAAGCTTGACAGTGTTAGCAAAGTCACTTAAACAATGCAAATGGAGTCCAAAGATAAAAAAGAAATCCGGGCAACACAAGAGCCAGTGTGGTGTAGTGGTTAAGAGCGGTAGGCTCGTAATCTGGGGAACCGGGTTCACGTCTCCGCTCCTCCACATGCAGCTGCTGGGTGACCTTGGGCTAGTCCAGGGGTCTGCAACATTTAAGACAAAAAGAGCCACTTGGACCCGTTTCTGAAGAAAAAAAAACCTGGGAGCCGCAAAACTCGTCATTATAACAATAACTTTTTTGTCACTTTTTTATTATTTCTTTGTTTGACCCCTCAGAATTACTCCTCCTCATAGAAATAAACGTTAAATTAACAAATTACCTTTTTTGTGTGTGTTCTTCACTCCCCTTCAAAACAGTGACCAGCGTACATGCCCCCTTTCAATGCAGTGACCAGTGTACATGCCCCTTACAATGTAGCGGGCGGGCGCGAAGGTGACGTCGGGACGGTGCGTGACTAACGCACGCACCGCCCTATGCGACGTCACAGCCAGTACAGCGCCCGCCACAGTGGGGAGTGTCGGGGCGCACAATGCGCCTCCTCCCCTCGCTAGTATCCACCCCGGAGCCGCAGCAAAGGTGTAAAAGAGCCACATGTGGCTCCGGAGCCGCGGGTTGCAGACCCCTGGGCTAGTCACACTTCTCTGAAGTCTCTCAGCCCCACTCACCTCACAGAGTGTTTGATGTGGGGGAGGAAGGGAAAGGAGAATGTTAGCCGCTTTGAGACTTCTTCGGGTAGTGAAAAAGCAGGATATCAAATCCAAACTCTTCTTCTTTTTCTTCTTCACTGAGGAAACTGTACAAAAAGACTGTACAGTTTGAGGCAAAGGGATCAAAGAGGTTTGCCTTTCTTTACTTCAAGCCCTGCACATAACAGACATTCAAGCACACATACAGGGAAAAACCTCCCTCAGAACTACACAGCCAGTCAGGGGATGAGCTACCTCAGCAAACATCATGTCACTCTCATACCTTCCGACATTTGGGCGAACAAAATCAGGACAGGGTGGCAAGGGGAGGTGGGCAGAGGCTGCTGCATTCGCAGTGCCTGGACCCAGCACCAGGGAGTGGCGGCAATATGCCTTGCCCACCACCTGGCCCAGCCTTGCCTTGCCCAGTGCCCACTTTCCTGTTTCCTATGAAGCAGTGTGGGAAGGAAAGAGTGGCAATTGGGTGAATGGGAGGGGCCGGGGGGGGAACCATACAGCTAGAAATGGATAGAGGTCTTAACTGAGAGTTAGTTCCTTATGGTGACAGAGTGGCACCACAGGGATACAAAAGTATAGAGAGCTCTTATTCTGGGCCTTTCCGTGATAAAGACAGAATCGGTGATTATGGCTTCGGTTTCGGCCCAGTATACCTAAAGGAGCATCTCCACCCCCATCGCCCTGCCCAGATGCTGAGGTCCAGCGCCGAGGGCCTTCTGGCGGTTCCCTCACTGCGAGAAGCAAAGCTACAGGGAACCAGGCAGAGGGCCTTCTCGGTAGTGGCGCCCACCCTGTGGAACGCCCTCCCATCGGATGTCAAGAGATAAACAACTACCTGACATTTAGAAGACATTTTAATGTATTTTTAATCTTTGTTGGAAGCCGCCCAGAGTGGCTGGGGAAGCCCAGCCAGATGGGTGGGGTAATAATAATAAATTATTATTATTATTATTATTATTATTATTATTATTATTGAAGCATGGTAGTGATTGTCCCGGCAAAATAGTGAGAATTGGAGGGTTATGCACTCTGCCTGGTTGCTAAGCAGTACCTCCATTTGCCCACCTTGTCTAATTGAAATTTAACACTAACAGAATTGCTCAGAATGATCTCTGCTGCTGCACTTCCATCAGACAGTAAGCTTGCAGAAGAAATCAAGGAATGTTTGTAGGAGATGGGCTTGCAAGTATTCCAAGATTGTGGCAAACTTGTTTACTACTGCTGATTAGGTATCATTACTAGTCGACTTTCTCAACATTAAGACACAGATACATTTGTAAAGGAGATTATATATCTATATCTATATCTATATCATCTATATCTATATCATCTATATCTATATCATCTATATCTATATCTACATCTATATATAAAATATATGTGCCAGTGGCTGGTGGGAGTTGGAGTCCAACAACAACAGCTTGAATACCACAGCTTCCCCATTTCCGCTCCAAGAATTACAGTATTTCATTATTTAAAAAGGGTGGGATGTTCCAAAAATGTCTGATTATGTATTTAGGTAATATTGTTTTAAAACAGTTTCAAACTAGCCTCTGTACTTGAAAAGGAGCAATTAACAAGGGGCTATGAATATGCATAATGAGGTGCTCATTAGCAAGGAATTAAACAACATTAATTTAGTATAAAAATGCAGGTACACTAACCCCCCCTCTTGAAAGTTCACCTCTTTTTAGGCTTTGATGATGTTCTTGCTTGTATCCCAGCATAGTTTTTACAAAATGTTGAATCGTTATTACAATTTTTGTTTGTTTTCCAAAGCTAAGTAAATATATGGATTATTATCTCCTGTCCCTTTACAATCTTTCAAAAATAAATGGAATTAGCATGCACAAATGAAATTAGCATCTTTTCCACATTTGATGGCAAAGAGCTGAAAAACAAACCCATCTGTGATGCCCAGTAAACCTTTTATATAGAAATAGTAGGTCATTCTGTGACAGAACTGTAGAACCCACACAAGCCTTTAACATCCACAATCCTCAAAATGTTTCTTACTCAATAATCAACATAACTATTCTAGAGGAAGAGGTTTGGAAGACTCTGCATCATGACTGAGGAATCAAATTACTATGTTTAGAGCCATGTTCACACCGCACATTAGTGATGCCTGAATCTCACCAACCAACAGTTGCACAGTAGCAAGTTATGAAGTACAGGAGCTTATTATGAGAGAGACCATAGCCAATCACATCTGAAGGTGTTTTCATAGTTCTGCTCCAAAGGAGAATCCAAAACGCAGGCTGCTGTGTTGATCCTATATATATGCACTGGCGGAGGAAGAGGGGGCAGGAGGAGCGCACCGCCCCCAGCTCCACGATCCTAATGGGGTGCCATCACAGCTGACACCCCCCTGCGCGCGCTGTGTGTCATGCCCCTGCAGGCAGCGCGTCACGCCACATCCCCGGGATACACGCAACACCTCTGTGGGCAGCGCAACACCACCCCGGGGTGCATGCCAGATACAGTGCATAGAAACATGTGTAGATGACTAATCCCAGTACTGTATAATATTTCCGAATGGAGAAATCCACACCATCACCTAAAGTGTGTATTTCTGAATACTGAATGATGTAATTGGAAAAACTCTCACCCAGCCTGGATCTTCCCTGCATGAATAGATTGTGAATCTGGCAAGAATAAGTTATGAAAACTGGGGGACACCTTTAAGCCCCTTTAAGATCACTTTATACACCCAGTTTTTCCTTTGTAGCTACCTACTTCCTTGCCCCACACTTGATGACACACAGGACACCAAGTGTAGGTAGGAAGGAACAAGTGTGACAATGTTGGATTCTCTCACTTTGTTATTTCTCTAATCTTAATTCCAGTTCTCCACATTTCCACATCAGTTTGTGAACTTTATTTAAAAGTCCTCATGAAAATTCATCAGCATTTTAGTGCAAATGTATCATAATCTACACAATTTAGCATGCAATTTCTCTTAATAGGCACATCTTTGCAAAGCAAATCCCCATAATATAATGTACCTTTGTATGTGATTTTCATTAATGCACATTAATCTTTATGCACGCTTTCCCCTAATATATGCCCCTTTTGTAGACATTAGTTCACTGGCGAATGCAACTACAAAATTCAAATAAGTAAAATTTTTGAATAATGGCTGTGTTTTGGCTCACATATTGTTTTGGAAAATGCAAATGGGAAAAGAATCAGATTTCTTCCCCATCCCTAGGTGTGGGACAGGTGGGTGTAATGGTGGGGGCATGGCCTAATTGGCCAAATTGGGACATAAAGGTAAAGGGACCCCTGACTATTAGGTCCAGTCCTGGCCGACTCTGGGGTTGCAGTGCTCATCTCGCTTTATTGGCCGAGGGAGCCGGCGTTGTCCGCAGACAGCTTCCGGGTCATGTGGCTAGCATGACTAAGCCGCTTCTGGCAAACCAGAGCAGTGCACGGAAACGCCGTCTACCTTCCCACTGGAGGGAAACCTATTTATCTACTTGTACTTTGACATGCTTTCGAACTGTTAGGTGGGCAGGAGCTGGGACTGAACAACGGAAGCTCACCCCGTCTCTGGGATTTGAACCACTGACCTTCTGATCGGCAAGCCCTAGGCTCTGTGGTTTAAGCCACAGCGCCACCCGCGTCTCTCAAAATTGGGACATAAGCCAAGCCTAATTGGGTCCACCAGCTGGTGGTTCCCAACCCCTGTATGGTCAATCCACTCTAATAAGACCCCCCCCAATACACAAATTTTAAGTGCAGGATGGTGTTGGTCCATACTGGGTCTCCCATGCTATTTCTGCAAGAAAAAAATCCTGCAGTGAAGGACAAGCAACTCCACATGCAGTTTAACTATGATATACCAAAGGATGCTGAATGCCATTCCCACAATCCCAGCTTCATTCTAAGCTACAACAAGAACAGCAAATGACTAATAAAGTTTCCCTCCAAAACATGGTCTTATTAACAACATGTCCTCATTAAAGAGGGCAAATTTGCCATAAACAATTGCATCCCTTCTGCAGTGTTCACAGTAGCAATTGGGCATGCCGTGCCTGAATTTACCCCCTGCTATTCAACAGAGCATTAGGACTGGATGGTCTAGAATTTTAATTAAACATACGACATTCCCAAATTAAGCCAAAGGCTGTAAATATATATATATATACAACTCCCAATGTCCAGTTTTTTTTCCTGTTTTCACAAAAGAGGTTACTAATGTTGACATTAAAGCAGCATTATTCTTATGGATGGATGGGGAACCTGTGGACCTCTAGGTATATTTTGAGTAACACCCTCGTCATCTTCTGTCACTGGCCATGCCAGCTGGGACTGATGCGAGGTAGAGTCAAATAGCATATAGAGGGCCATTGGCTCCCCTTCCTTGGTGTAGAAAATACTGAGACAGGTGGATATTCCCATATTATCTCATATGGGAAAATGCAGAAACAGAAGCGGAACACTAGCCAATCATAAGTGAAAAGGAAATCCCAACTAAAGGTTAGGATGGCAAACTGGAAGGTTCAGAGACAGGATGTGGAATAGTTATTAGAAGTCCAACCACAACTATACGGACAGTTATATGAATTTCATTATAGAAATTGGCTTCTAGATTTATTCCAATTTAACCTGGGAACTTAACACAATAGAGACACACACAGTAAGGTGACCTGCATCTGACACTATGTTTGGGTTTTTGCACAAACACATTGGTGATTTAGAAATTCAAATTTGATCCAGTGGGAGCTATAACACTGGCAATTTCATCTACATTCACTTGCAGTTGACAAATGTGTACTCCATTATTCTTGTGCAAGCACAGCTCTGCTTCATCTACCTGAACTTGACCCAACAGCAAGTCACAAAAAGTAATTTGCAACACTAGATTTAGCAGAAGTTTTATATTGTATTTTTAATGGATGATTTCAGTAATGTGATGTTGAATACATATACTCTGTAAAAAAAACCCCCAAAAACCCAACCACCCTAATTTTCTTGGTATAATGCTACTTTGGACAAGATTTATTTATTTCTCAAGGCCATAAGCTACAGTGATAAGACAATAAAAAATTACAAGCCCATCAATCACTATTATATATGATTTGAAAAACCACTCAAAACAATAACACATTCTTCAGTATTTTGATGCAGTTTGGCTACTCTGTAAGCAAAGGAAGAATTCCCTGTATGACGTCCATGTTCCTGATGGCAGCCAGCAGTTCATTCTTTTGCTGAATTGACTCATCATCCTTTCCCAACAGTACAGAGTTGTATCGAAGGGTTCATCCATGCTTCCACCTGCCCTGTGATTTCTAGGCATGAATATGAGAGGTTTTGCCGCTTTCCCTGGAAAAACCCACTGTTTCCTGCTGAATTGGAACAAAAGCCAGTTGGGTTTTCTGCAGATTGATGTTTGTTCTGATTCAGCAGGAAACAGCAAGTTTTCCCAGGGAAACCAGCAGGACAGAAGAAAGACCTATCAGAACCATGGCTAGAAATCAAAGGACAAGTGGAAGGATGTCCCCACTATGGAAGGACATGTGAATCCAGAATTGGCCTCCACTGTCACTTACAGTCACACTGTTAAAACCGTGTTCATGGAAGATAATCTTACTCAGCCACGAGTGATCGCCAAAGAAGGACAAGCCCTAGGACACCTGTGTAGTATACCTTTTGGAATCAATACGGTGTTGCTAATACTAGTGCTACTCACAGTAGACTCATTGAAATCAATGGACATAAATCCCTTGTCCATTGTTATCAATGGACCTACTCTGAGTAGGGCTAGCATTGGATGCAACCCAGTGAACTTATTATACAAGTCATGATTAATTAAATCCATTAATTTAAATGGGTCTACTCTGAATATTACTTTGTCATATAGAGTATCACCCGTTTTGCCCAGATATTTCTGGCGCAGTGCAGATTCATTTGTTAAAGTAATAGATGGGCTTAAACCTTATTTCTGCCTCAACCTGAAATTGACATTTTTAAGCAGATTGCTGATTCTGTCCCCATTTACCCCACCCTGTTAGAAGAGGAAGTCTCAAGAGACTTTCCTTCTGAAAGGAGGGGTTAAATGTGAGTCCAATTAGAATGGGACTAGAGCTGGCTTCCTAAGGCTGGAGACACCACAATAACATCACCTGTACAGTGCTCAGTATGTGCGCCATGCACCCTTCAGTAGGGGGGACTTTGCTAGTCAGCCTTTGGGGGGGGCAAGTAGACTTTTTTGAGTGTTTCTCAATTGGCCCTTGGAGCACCTAGTTGCAATGTTGTAGCGGCCTAGTTCACATTGTCCTTTAAATGATTAGATTAAGGTGTGTTTGGCCTTGCTGATTTGGCTGTTTCACTTTTCATTCAGAGTGTCATTTAGTGCAGGCGGATAATACCTTTGACACTCTTGGGTGAAGGGCACCTCTTCAACAACCTTCCACTGCTAACTGACTTGGAAGGCTCCTTGGTCTAGTACTTTTGGGATCTGGTGTGTCTCCCCTGTTGGACAGTCAGGGGTGGGGTGTGCAGACCAGGTCCTACACAACCAATAGATTTACCTCCCGCCACACACTTTATGATGATGGAGCTCTACTTAGATGGTGGGAGGCACGAGGTCTTTGCCTTTCTGCCTACACAGCTTGCACATGCCTACTCTAGAACAGCGTTGGTTCAATTTGCTCCAGATTCCAGTAATTACAGTGGAACCTCGGGTTGCGAACATGATCCATACGGGAGGCACGTTCGCAACCCGCAGCGCCACGTCTGCGTATGTGCGGGTCGTGATTCGGTGCTTCTGTGCATGCGTAAAGTGCGATTTAGCAATTCTGTGCATGTGTGAGCGCCAAAACCTGGAAGTACCATTTTGGTACTTCTGGGTTTGGTACGGTGCACTACCCGAAAACATGTAACCTGAAGCGTCTGTAACCCAAGGTACCATTGTATATGTGAATAAATATAAACGTATACCCAAGTTCTGTCTCTCAAGCTGGCACTTTTGCCACAGGGCTAAACTGCCTGATTTCCAGTTTGCTACATAATTGCTGTTGCTTTTTGCTACTATCATCAACACTGGGGTGGGGGAGCCAATACTTTTAGAACTTCTTTTTAATGATAAAGCACAAATTAACAAACAACAAGCCCCCACCTACAGGGAAAGTGTGTCACAATCCATTTCTTTTACAATCTACATTTAGTAGGGACATGCTGTCCTTTTGTAAGAGGAAGGGACCATTGTTCAGTGGTGGACCCTGTATTCTTCATGCAGAATGTCCTGTCTTCAATCCCTGGCTTCTCCAGTTAAAAAAGAATTAGAAAACCATTCACGGGGAAGAGATCCTGGAGAACCGAAGCAGACAACAATACAGAGGTGGCCAATGTGGTGACTTCCACATGCTACTGGGATACAACCTCTTAAATCTCTGACCACTGCCCATGCTGTTTGGGGTTGATGGAAGTTATGGTCCAAAGATATCTGGAGGAATCACAGTAGCATAAGGCATATTTGACTGAAAATGCTATTGAAAGTGGTAGGGCTTAAATTAAACACACCTAACTGGTTGGAATGATGTCATTGTCACACCAACAACCTGCTGCCTGTTTAAAGCACTTTGTGTAACTATGGGCAAACAATGGTTTTGGAACAGAGAAGAAGCTTTTCTTAATCCAAGCTAGCTGCTCTGATATATGCCTTGATAATAGATTCTCAAAGGAAAACATCAAAGCAGAATTTTATATACATATAAAATGTTCTATTTACAAAAAACACAGCAAAATATCTACAGCTACTTCCAAATCCTCTATTCTTCTTCCCCAAAGCTCTGACAAACAACTTCAGCTCTATTTCTGGATGGCAATTAGCACAAGAATTTGTCCCCAAAATACTGCCGTTTCCAAGCAGCAAGTCTTTGGGAGAAAAACAGACAGACATGCTGGCATAAGCTATGGATTTGGATTCTAAGCAGGATCTTGCAGCACATACTGTGCTTAAACAGAAGCATCCAATACGATCCATTTAATTGCCTGTTTCCCCCTCTCCCCCATCCCCCCAAGACACCTTATTTCTCTTTTAACCTTCCTTCCCCCAGAGTGCCCTGATTTGCCAATCCAAAGCACCTGCTGCTAATTGCCCAACTCCACCTGCTTTGATTTTGACACTGTGAAGTCCTGAAATGTGTCTCCCCCACTGCACTTTCCACCTTTCCACAGTCATCAGCAAATCAGAAACCAGCAGAACCAGAAAGCCCACAGATACCAGCAAAATGTGCAGGCATGGGGGAGGGATTCATTTGCTTCACATTTTAATGCAGACCTATCAAATTTCCATTTTCCAAGCCATTGAAACAGACCTCTCCCTCAAAATGCACAGTTCTCCAAGTCAGGGGATGCATACAACATAATGTATTAAAATAATTGCATATTAGTGAAAATGTCACAGGAAAATGCATATATGGGTAAAATTAATATATAGAAATGTGTTCCATGAAGGAAATGGCTTGGAAAAACCTGCCTCTACTAGGGAAAACATGTGCATATTAGAAGAATTATACACAAAGAGTACAAGTATTCATGGAGACTTTGAAAAATTGCACAAAGAAAGAGAAATTGAATGAAATAAATTTAAGAGGGCGGGGGATGAGAAAATGAGAGAAGTGGAAATGGGCATATTAGTGCATCGCTAAGTGTGTGAAAGATTTTGCTCCAGTACAGCCACCCACAGATAACATAGAACCCAATTAATGGTGTGAGCTTCTAAATATGCAACAGGCCAGCCACAACTGCTCTCCTTTTCCTTTCAGTCAAGCTTCTTATGTCTGTTGCTATGGTGCAACACACTGTGGAAGTAGAGCATCATTGATTCACCAACTTGGACATCATATCAAATCACAGTTGGTTTATTTATTCATTTAACATAATTTATATGCTGCTTAATCGTAAAAAAAAAACTTCTAAACAGATTGCATAAATTAAAACATACATCCAAATTATCTTTGCAAACCCAAAGTTTACTGTACTAATTTTCCAGATGATGAGAAACCATGTTTTATAAATTCCAACACTATGCGAAACCATCATTAAATGTAACAGTTTCTTTTGGAGGCCTGATTTCCCCCCCTCCCCATATATTTAACAAGCAACTTCCTGTTTATACACATTATATCTGTCTTGCTTTTTGGTTTCTGCAGTACTCTTCTCTATAATTTGAAGTTAGACCTTGGAGCACGGGCTTTTACTTTCTTTTTAAAAAGTGAAAAAATTAAAAGAGAGATGTTTTAACGTATTGTGCTATAGTGTAACTTTGCTGCTATTTGCATTGATTATAATTTAGTAATGATTTATTATAATTGTTGACAATGAATTTCTTTTTAATTTTCTGATATTTTGAAAGTTCATTGTGTATTATTAAATTCTAATGGGTTACTGAAAGGGCTTTTTTTCAGCTGGAGCTCACCGGAACTCAGTTCAGGTACCTCTCAGGTGGGCACCATTGCCATTATAAAAGGAGGTGTTCATGATGAGATCTGGCACTGATTTATTGAATATTACTTTATTTGATATTTTTAATCTATTTTAAGTCATATTTTTATTACATCTTATTTGTATCAGATTGTTGTAAGACATGGGAGCCACTAGTCCTAGTGGCCCCGGTCCCTTTGGAGCCCCCCTCCCAAATATTTGAAGCACCCCCCCTAAAGTGAGTACAGTGGACATGGATTGCAACCATGATCCGTGCGGGAGGCACGTTCACAACCCACAGCGTTGCGTCTGCACACGCACGGGTTGCGATTCGGCACTTCGGTGCATGCGCAAAGCGTGATTTAGCACTTCTGCACATGTGCAAGCACCAAAACCTGGAAGTAACCCGTTCTGGTACTTCCAGGTTTCAGTGCATCCGTAACCCCCCCCCCAAAAAAACCGCAACCTGAAGCATCTGTAACCCGAGGTATGACTGTTTTGCCATTCAAATAGTGTCTGTGCATCACAGCATGTGGTTGATTATGGGCTTGCTCCCCCCCCCCATATTTTATTGAAGTTGGCACCCCTGTTGTAAGATGTGTAGAAAGGTGAGATACAAAATGAAAATGAAATGAAAGACAAACCTAAGCCACCTCATCAAACTGTAAGCACACAGACCCCTGCCCCAAAGGGCTGTGAATTTTGCCCCATTCCCTCTGTATGACACCAATATTGTCTCCTGCCTCATCTTCATTGGGAAACCCAGCCATATGGATGGGGTATAAATAATAAATTATTTTTATTTTTATTTTTATTACAAAGGGGAGATTTGCTTAGTCCATTAAAAAAAAAAAAATCAAGCCCCGGATGAATACATAAAATAGCAAATGCTTCAGCAGCCAATAATAATAAAAAGTCACAAAAATCATCTAGGGTTAAGCTTCAAATGCTGTAACAGCTTAGTAAAGCATACCTATTTTTGCTATTCATTGAAAGTGAACAAAGAAGGAATAAAGAGGATTTCCGGAGAAAATGCACAAACAAGTTTTAGGTGCCACAGTCAAGAAGGCCCCAACTATTTTGGTCTGCTACAATGCCCCCATCAACAATAATGGATGAATCAATCATTTTCCAGTCTGTAATTCTTTAATGCATTTATTCATAAGTCTGCTCCATACGATTTTTTCATTAATCTGCATTTTTTAAAAAGTCATATAAAATTACAGTGGTACCTCAGGTTAAGTACTTACCGGTAATTTGTTCCGGAGGTCCGTTCTTAACCTGAAACTGTTCTTAACCTGAATCACCACTTTAGCTAATGGGGCTTCCTGTTGCTGCTGCACCACCAGAGCATGATTTCTGTTCTCACCCTGAAGCAAAGTTCTTAACCTGAAGCACTATTTCTGGGTTAGCGGACTCTGTAACCTGAAGCGTATGTAACCCGAGGTACCACTGTAGTGTAAAATATGTATTTGAATGCATTTTCTCACAAATTTTGCCTTTTGAAATGCATTTTTCCTTCAAAGTATACATTTCTAAACACATTTTATCCTAAAATGTGCATTTTTATCTGCATTTAGGGATTTATTTATTTTTTAGCCAAGAACTGCACAGTAAGATTTGAAGAAGTGTTTAATCCAAAAGATAAGTGTTGCCCAGTCTGCACCCAGGTGAGTCAATCAGGTCAGTTGGCATTGGAATTTGCAAAAAACGAATTATTCAAGTATCTCCACTGGCATCAACAGAGGACAGGAAACAGTAATGGTGATCTGAGTGCACAACCAAGTTTATGTGGGAGAAGGCAGTCAGTACATGACAGCAGAACTCTGGAAGAAAAAGAGACTTCTTAGCTCAGGCCTCAATGTTAAAAAGTCTTTGTGAACATGCTTGGGGAGGCTATTTCACAACTGGGCACTACCAAGAATATGTGCCAAAAGGGATAAATGCATCAAAAATATTTTATTGAACCATGTGGTCCACATGGAGGATAATGGCTACTAATAAAGACAATGTTCTACCTCCATTATCAGAGGCACTGTGCTTCAGGCCCAGTATACCTGAAGGAGCGTCTCCACCCCCATCGTTCTGTCCAGCGCCGAGGGCCTTCTGGTGGTTCCCTCATTGTGAGAAGCAAAGCTAGAGTGAAACAGGCAGAGGGCCTTCTCGGTAGTGGCACCCGCCCTGTGGAATGCCCTCCCACCAGATGTCAAAGAGATAAACAACTACCTGACATTTAGAAGACATCTGAAGGCAGTTCTGTTCAGGGAAGTTTTTAATGTGTGACATTTTAATGTATTTTTTATCTTTATTGGAAGCCACCCAGAGTGGCTGGGAAAACCCAGCCAGATGGGCCGGGTACAAATGATTAATAATAATAATAATAATGAATGCCAGCTGCTGGAAACCATAGGAGGGGAAAGTGCTCTTGCACTCAAGTCCTGCTTGCATGCTTCTTATAGATATCTGGTTGACGCATGTGATAAGAAAATGATGGACTAGATAGGTCATTGGCCTGATTCTGCAGGCTCTCCTTTCATTCTTATGTTATGGGGCAAATTAACCACGGGCATCTGTCTAAAGATTTCCATCTTTACTGCACATTGTGAATCTGGAAGTCGAAAGGTGAAGCAGAAGGCTCAACAAACATTTCTGAAATTCCTGCTTAACAGTATTAGAAGTCTGAAGATGTGTGCGCCGCCAGGTGAGCTTCTACTTGTCACTCACACTGTCAAGCTATTAGCCACTCACCCACTCACTTAATGCAATTCTCGGGCACATTTCCCCCTGCTGTTGCACAGAAGGAGCTGCAATTATCTTTCCCAAACCACAACTGCACTTTACCACCCCTGACCCCGATAATTAGTGAACCCCATCTTCTCATCCCATCTAGTTCGTTCCATCTAGTTTAAAGTTCCCTTGCTGTAATGCAGGATGGTATACTCTTATTAGCTAAGTGCTCATTCAGAGGAATATCCACGTGAAAATTGCTACCTGCACTATCTATAATGGAAGTAAAAAATTAATGCGCTGCCCACGATGTGACATATGTTGAGGAGAAGACAAGATAGACATCAGCTATAGGAGTGCTTCTTACTGATGTACTCAGCCTTCACCCAGCAGAAAGTTAAGTGCACCTGGCCATTTTTAAAATTTAGTAAGAGTCTGCTTTCACATCATTTTAGTAGTCCCCACATGCTTTCTGAAATATCAGGAGGAGCAGCTAGAAGATACCTTGAGGTCCTGGACAGATGCTGCCAGACAAAGTGGACATTACAGTGGTACCTCGGGTTACAGACTCTTCAGGTTACATACGCTTCAGGTTACACACTCCGCTAACCCAGAAATCGTGCTTCAGGTTAAGAACTTTGCTTCAGGATGAGAACAGAAATCGTGCTCCGGCAGCGTGGCGGCAGCAGGAGGCCCCATTAGCTAAAGTGGTGCTTCAGGTTAAGAACAGTTTCAGATTAAGAACTGACCTCCGGAACGAATTAAGTACTTAACCCGAGGTACCACTGTACCGGGATGGGTTAGGGTTGCCATATTCAAAAAGTAAAAACTCCAAAATTGTTGAGCTTTTTTTCCCTTTCCTTTTTTTAAAGGAAAACACCAAAATTGTTGGCCTCAGTTCCAGGCTAGTGCAGTGATCAGGCCTGGACTGAGTCCTCTGGCTGTGAACATTGATCCCTGGCTGCTCTGGCAGGAATACTACCAGGGGTTTTTCTGCCCCTCCAACAAAAGGGGAGCTTGTGCCCACAGAGTGACGCAAGTGTCCATCTGTTGGTGACTTGAGTTGCTAGAAGTGGGTGAAGGGATGCCTTTGCTCAGTCCAAATGCCTTACACACCAGCATGTGTTTTTGGACCACACCGTTCATTTCAGCACAAATGGACGAGGGGAGTCATCAAATACATCTTGTTTGTTAACTGAAAACAACAAGAGTGAATACTGATCATATTCACTGGACTGATTTCCATTCCAGACATGGAGTGAATAAGCTAACACCTGCAAATTCGGCTCCCATTTCCATCAGAATCCTCCAACATCCCTAGTCATCATATGGGGAGGGTGTGCACAGGGGCAATGATTTCTGTTTCTCAGGCCAACAGCGCCTAACATCCAGATTGCTGCTTGTATTAGACCAGGTGGGTGGGTGGTTCAGGTGGATCTTCCACTTGAGGCAGCAACATGTCTAACGCTATCCCCATCTGGCAATGCGAACAGCTGCACTTGTTGGAGCTCTGCCAACCTTGCAGCTGCTAAAGGCCAAAAGCTTCTTTATGAGAAAGCAGTAGCAGCAGCAGCAAAGCACCATAGTCCAAAGAATATCCAGCATCCATGGAGGGCTAATTATTTTAAAGTAAAGTTGAAGGTGCAGCATCAATGAAGCCACACAGTCTATTTAAACACCTGTAATGAGAACTGAAGGGCTGGGGGGGAAAGGACCTTTAGTTATCAGGGACCTGTGCAATGAAATTTGCTACCTCCAAGGGTTGAGTTGGGGGATACTAACTTTAACTGTGGTGGGTGGGGGATGGCTCCCCACCATATACTTTTCCTAAGGCCACTGCATACTCTCACAGCCCAGTTGCCCTATTTTTAACCATAACACGCCCCCCGTGTCCTTCCCAGACATTGTGGAGAGACACGATGGCTGCCACATAAACATGGAGGCAGGAAAATAATTAAGAATTATTAACTTTATTATTACCCACCCTTCCTTGGCAGGTTCCAAGGTGAGTTGCAACAATTTAAAATTCAGAATTAAAACATATACAACAGATTGCACTCACAGGAACAGGTGTGTCCTGGAAACACACATTTCAGGTGTCAAAGGCCTGGGTACAGCAGTATGTCTTCAGCATTTGCATCGTAGGGGCTGCCATAGAGAAGGCCCTGTCCTGTACCATCACCACCTCCCCGTACCTTCTGAGGGAGAGGGAGAGGGAACTACCATAAGGGGCCCTTCTGCTAATCTTAACCCCAGGGATGATCTGCAGGGATGAATGCAGTCTTTTTCATATGTGAGACTAAGTCATTCAGAGCTTTAACACTAGCAAGAGCACCTTGGATTGAGGCCGGGGACAAACTGGTTTTAGAACAGGGTTTTAGAACAGGGTTTACGTAAGATCTAAAGGCAACCCCAGCCACTTATCCAGACACTGCATTTTGGACCAGTTGAAGTTTATGGGTTTTCTTCAAGGGCAGCCTCCTGTAGAGTGCACTGCAATAATTGAATCTGGAAGTTATATTTAAAAAGTCACCAACACCACAAATTATGCTAACTTCCTAGCCCACCCTCACATCAGGGAAATAAAATGCATGTATTTTGGGGGAATGTTCTTTCCCCAAAAGAACAGTGACCCTCCCCCTAGTCTGGGAGCCCAAGGCTATATTCTAGAGCTAACCTGAATAGTCCCCTCCAGTTGTCATTCACTACAACTCCCACCAACCCCTGATCATTCGAATGATGGCTTGGCCTGTTGGGAGTTTTTGCTCACAACACCTGGAGGTGCCATGCTGGCTACTCCTGGTTTACATAATTACCTGGAAGGAAGGCTAGTTGAATTGAACAATGCTTACTTCTGAGTAGACATGCATAGAGTTGCATTGTGAATCTGCTCCCCCCATCCCAACATCACCCAAATCATCAGTTTGAAGGATTCTCATTGCAGCACTAGCAGCTATTAGTTTTCATATGTTTTGTATAGAAGGGAAATTTTGAACACAAGAGAGATGTCATGCAGTATTACTTAAAGAAGAAGTGGTTTTGATGTAGAGGGAGGAATGGAACTACGCACTAATTCCAAGAGTAAATGTTTTAGGTAGACTTGCTGTGCAGGGATTGGATCTTGAAGGCAGTTAACTCTTCTAAAAATATATCCACGCAGAAGAAATTAAAGGCACACAAAAGACAAAAATTTGGAGGTGTGGTAAAGATGACTAATAGGGCTAAATTTAAGCAAGCAGCTGATATGGTTGTTAGTTTGGTGAGCTTATGTAACCATCTTTGTGTGTGAACTAGAATACAATATTTATTGCTTGATCATAGCTGAGTGTTACTAATTCCCCCACCCCCATTTGTCGCAACAGGAATTTTTGAAAGTACAAGTTATTGTTGGGCCTTATTGAATGCTCAGTGAATCTACCACCTGACCCACAAATCTTAAGAGATGCCTGACCAAAAGTTCTAAGGCAGGGGTGGGGCCCCTCAAGTTTGGGGTGCTCATGGAAGCCCCCCTCCTGGTCAGCCTATATGGGGCAGGAGAGCCTAAAACAATGCACATCTGACTTTTGTATAGTTTTGCCTACAGTGCTAAGATAAGGGTTATATACTGTAGATAGTCCCATCCACTTTTTATTGCTGGACCTAACCTGCCTTCAGTACAGTGGTACCTCTGGTTACTAACTTAATTTGTTCTGGAGGTCCATTCTTAACCTGAAACCGTTCTTAACCTGAAGCACCACTTTAGCTAATGGGGCCTCTTGCTGCCACCATGCCACCACCTCAAAATTTCTGTTCTTATTCTGTGGTAAAGTTATTAACCCGAGGTACTACTTCCGGCTTAGAGGCGTCTGTAACCCAAAGTGTTTGTAACCCAAGGCGTTTGGAACACGAGGTACCACTGTATGATGGATTATTATTTTTTCAGAGTTCTGCACAGCAATTTAGGAAACACCTTTTCAGGCAAGTCAATGAGAAAGTAATATCATCATGTGATTTGGGGCTGTCCTTGCATATGCAAAATAATGCTGGAATAACTCCACAAAGCCCTGTAAAAAGTGAATATTCCATTACATGTGGATAAAACTGTACGTGCATAAACAATATTTATACATGTGGTAGGCGTCCCTGTGGACATGCCTAGTGGAAGGAGGATGGAGAAGATGATGCTTCCTTTGAGTCACATTCATTTATTTCAAGGAGATCTTTTACCTTCTCATCCATTCTTTTCCTCTCCAGCACAAAGTTGTGTGGTTAACAAGCACTTCAGAATGATCTCATCTAATTCAGGTTGAGACCTTCCTTCTACACAGCTCAGTGCTTTATATAAGCACTGTGTTTAGACCACACAAATGCTAATGTAGGAGCTTGTTCTCCTATACTTGCCAGGTGAGTCATTCATATACATGCTTCCAGAACAATTGGCCTAATTGAAAATCAGTGAGTTGTAGTGGAGGTATCTACTTCCCGTTGATTGTGGCTAGAATCCAATGTATGTCCAAATTCTTTTCAACTTATCAGGGCTTTCTTGTAATATCAGGCTACATAAAACTTTCACACTAATAGAACTTCTGAAAAACAATGCTCTATAGACCTAGTCACACATTATGGCTCTCATGTGAAGCATTAGGGGAGCAAGGATGCACCAAGTAGCTTCACTCCTGAAACTGTGAAACCACACCAAACAGTCCCATTCCCTGATGCCCCATACATAACAAGCAAAGCCTTCAGGAAGGGCGCTTCCAAAGTCTTGCTCACTCCTGAAAATGTTAATGTTGTCTGTGCAGATTCCAGGGGTTGTGGCTACTTGGCAGGCTCCAGTGCTTCTCTAGATATGAAGCATAATACCTGAAGAAAGTTCCTGTTCAAACTGCATCTAAATATCTCACTTTTGTGTGACTATTAAGGCTTCAGTCCTATGCACACTTTAAAAGCAAGTCCCGTCAAACACAACTGGATTTATTTCTGCACGAGTATAAATATGATTGGGCTCTAAACATTGAGATGCTATAACAAACACTGAAGTGCTATATAGCCCTCTCTATCTGGCACTTGGGACTCTCCTTAAGCTACATCCACTATCCCCAGGCCACAAGTCTCGCTGGCCCCATTCTACTCACTTCTCAAGTGCTTTTGCCTGTCTCAAATGTCTTTTTGAAGTATGTGCATGCTGCTTGCTTGACTGAATGGCAGATGGAGAGGTGTGTGCAGAAGCCTACGGGAATGTAGCTAACTTTATAAATGAAAGAGTAAGATTTTTTTGCCCCACCAACCACTGGCATGTGGCCCCTAGAAGGCTGTCATGAGGAAATATGGCCCTTGGCCTGAAAAAGTCTCCCCAAGCCTATTATACATCCTTAATTGGGCAATTTATGTGAAATCCTGTGAAATATTCTGTACCTTTGAAATCCCAAATCTTAAAAAAGAGTAACAATTTGACATAACTGTTTAGTTCCCCTTACACTGCACATAGTGAGAAAAACACACACAAACTCAGCGACTCAAGCTCACATACTCAGCAACTCCTGAACTGTTTTAATCTAAGAAAGACCAAGAGACAAATGCTCAGTCCTTTATTTGAAAATACAAAACTCATATAAACTAACTGGATCTCTTTTATTTCACCCACAAATGGTCCCTGACTTAATTTTCTCTAATTTGACGGGCTTAATTAATAGAGAGTATACTGTGCTTGAAAATTCTATCCACTTTGTAGCCATTTTTAGATTTCAGATGATAGTGAACTAGGCACACAGAACATTATTTTATACAGACTCAGAACACAGAGAACATATTCAAGCAACACAGAAACAAATCAGATGTTTTTAAGCAGATACAGAGAGACAGATGCAAGCCAAATCTTGGGGCCTGTGCACACACCTGGTATATGTACTCAGTCATCTTGCATATACTGGTGCCAATTGACACCAGAGTTACTATGCATCAGAGATTTTTAAAAGACTGATTTAAAAAGAAAGCATACAGGGAGGATAGAATGAAGGGAGGAAATAGAAAGGGGAGCTCTTTTTTCCTGCTGCTGTTAACACCTGGGAGACAGAAACCCTTGATAATCTGCTGCAATTCACCTAGGGCCCTCTCAGGGCAGGTTCTGATCTTACCTTCTGCCCATCCCTGGTCTAAGGAACTGAATTGCCTTGGAGACAGGGTTGAGACAAGACTTCTAAACCTTAAAGGATACTTTTCTTTCCTCAGTGGCACTGTACGGTCTCTTGTGCACTGGTTTTGCATCACTCGCATCCTGCAGCTTCCTCATCCGGTCTTTTGTCAGCCATGCTCTCCTTTAGTCTCATTTTAAGCCAAGAGGGTCCTTATTGAGGCATAGCTATTAGTCCCCCTTTCCTCTTTAACTATGTATGCTTGCTTTGCTGGCAGCAAGGAGAAAGAGGAGCTGAAGCAATGTGGTTAGCTGAAATCTTTGACAGATAAGCTGCCTACCAGCCTGTGGAAAGCACCCATTCAGCATGAGATGTTACCAGGGAGACCTGGACAATGTTTTATTTTTATTCAGAACGACCTCGTTATTTCTAGGGAAAGGCTTGTGAGGTTTGAGGGTTAGAGCAGGGTGAGTTATACAATGGACAGATACAATAAATGAGACCGGGACTAGCTTTATAATACATGGGAGGAAGAGGTACAGAGAACCATAAATTTGGATGGGGAATGAGATCTGTTTCTTAGAAAGCTGGTACGATGAGCTCAGAGGCATGATCAGAAGTACAGATTCCCATTATTGTGTCAAACTTAAAATATACATATGTCCATAGCCTTCTTCAGGCATTCATATTCAGCGTTAAGTCAAGGGTTGTGTTGACTCTGCTCCTGCTTCAATATGAACATAGGATGCTGCCTTCTTCTTCTTCTAACAGCCCAGTATCATCAACACTAACTAATAAACATCCAGAACAGAGTTTTTGAAACTTTGGTATAAATCAACCACATATTATAGCCAAACCCCCTCTGATGCAAAATCCAAACCCTAATTTGTAGGCTCCTTCATCTGAATAACTTCAACAGAACTAAATAATTTAGATAAGACTGTGGAGACATCTCAGGTGCCTATGTGTGACAGAGGGTGCTTTGTATAATGTGGTTGAGCCCAACACTTAACTTAGCTCTGTATGTTTGGTTGTTTTTTATAGAGTTTAAAGAAATGGCTGCAATTGTTTTTAGAATTTGTATGGTTTGTATTTTTATCTTCTACATTGTGTTGATGGCCTTAGGCCATGAAGAAGTTTATACATTTATAAAACAAACACAAATCATGCCACATTTTTCAGCTGAGCTCCTAGTTCAGTTTTCTGCAATGCTACATTGATCCTATACACAAATCCCACTAAACGGCCTCGGTCCTGTATACCTGAAGGAGCGTCTCCACCCCCATCGTTCAGCCCGGACACTGAGGTCCAGCTCTGAGGGCCTTCTGGCGGTTCCCTCACTGCGAGAAGTAAGGTTACAGGGAACCAGGCAGAGAGCCTTCTTGGTAGTGGCGCCCACCCTGTGGAACGCCCCCCCCCATCGGATGTCAAGGAAATAAGCAGTTATCTTATTTTTAAAAGACATCTGAAGGCAGCCCTGTTCAGGGAAGTTTTTAATATTTAACGCTGTATTGTTTTTAATACTTGATTTGGAGCCGCCCAGAGTGGCTGGGGAAACTCAGCCAGATGGGAGTATAAATAAATTATTATTATTATTATTATTATTATTATTATTATTATTATTATTAACTCAATAGGACGTCAGAATAGAAGCTACATAGGTTTGGTTTAGTGTTGTTCCTCACTGGAGCAAAAGGAGAAGGAAAGTGAGTTGTTCATACTCTGATTTTAGGATTTGATCACACTGAAGTAACATGAGAGTTAATTAATGTTTGATAATCTGATGACAGGCAGAAGCTGTAGTTTCTCACAATTATTGTCATTTGACAAAACCCTGCCTTTCAACTTTGTGGTTTGATGTAGAAATATCAAACAGCAACACCACCCCTTTTTTCTGACAGATTTCTGGGACAGCAGCAAATTGTAGACTTTGCTTTTAAACAAAGTAATTATTAAGAGCTTGTTTATTAAGAACTGCTTTTAAAAAAAGGATTATCTCTCTTTTAGCCAAAATCACTTCCCAGTACTGCCAAAACATAGCCTTCTATTTCATGCTTTCTACACCAACGTATCTCAGGATCTTAGAATTCTTGGGGACAGAATAGCAAATGCCTTTCAGAAAAAAAGACCACAAAACATTCCCTTCACCCACACAGCTTTCAGTAATTAAAGGACCTTGGCTGCAGCGCTAGTGCCTGGTACATGCCACATTCATTTAGTTTCAGGGACGCTAGTGAAGGTTTGGCAGTTCAAAGCCCATTATAGTTCTTTCTTGCACTGCATGATTGCAAAGCCAGGAAGCCATTCACTTTGGCTGAGAAAAACCTTGATGGCAGAACAGTTGCGAGGAGTGGTAAATTTTGAAGATTGGGAGCTCATCCTGATAGCCTCTTTTGCCCTTGCCCCCATGGGGAATCCAAAAATGCCAGCAGATGGTTTGATCCATTCTCTCTCTCTCTCTCTCTCTCTCTCTCTCTCTCTCTCTCTCTCTCTCTCTCTCTCACACACACACACACACACACACACACACACAGAGGGAGAGGGTGGGCACCAAAGAGCAACAGTACATGGTGTAACACCTAATTTATTGGGATCAGCCTCAGTACTGCAACACTATGCATAGTTTCCTGGGAGTAGGGATGAACAAATCTGTGAATTTCAGTTACTCATTTTTCCAATCTCACACTCAGTCCTTTTTCAATTTCAACATGTCCAAAAAGAAACTACTTCCAGTTCACATTTGTCCCTTTGGAAAATGAACTAGTCTGGTACACAATCAGATCACAGTTCAATTCAAGTTGTGATGTGCTGTAATACACTATATACCGTACTTTAAAAAACATCAAAACACACAGAGAGAGTGGAATGTGAATTGTTCAATTTATGTCCCTCAACCATATTATATTTAAGCTTAGAGATCCAAAGGGTATATGTGTTAAAAAAAACAACACCACCAACCCATGTGTTGACTTCAAGTGAACTTGAAGAAAAACTAGAAGTCATTCAAAGTTCTACCCCCAAAAGAAAATTAATTATGGGAACTACTATTTGAACCAATTCAATGAATTTCATTCCAAACATTAGTTGTGATATTTAAATAATATGACTAAATTACTGAATTAATTCCCTTCTGAGATGAAAAACATTGTTTGATATGCAATAAATTTACAGATTTCCGCTGGAGCAGAAATAGATTTTAGAAATATGGGAAATGCTTCAGTAATCAGAGGGATGTCCTTTGTTCAATCAAAACAGCTTCTGTAGCCTCTCTCTATGCCCTCATCAATTAATCCCTATATTCTTCTAAAAAGAGCTATTGCCGTAAATACCCTTCCTTAAATTTTTGAAATAAATTCTCCTAAATGTCTTCTGGCTACAAATTTGTTACAGGGCTGAGGTTATAAGGAGTTGAAAGCCAATCCAAAATGAAGCATGGTCTCTTGACTTGTCACATCTCGTTTTGAAGATGAGTGAGAGTATTAACAGCAGGAAGGTCACTAACTCTGGTGGGTGAAGAGAAAACTTGTGAATGGGCCAAGAGAGTCAGCAGCAAGAGAGTAATAGTGAAAGACACTAAAATTTGCTGTAGCAGAAGGCAGTAACCTCAACACACAAATCAAATCTGAGACAATAATCTGGGATTCCTGAGACTCAGGGTTCCAACATTCTTTCCCAAGTTCATTACAAAAATAGTGAAACAAATAATAACTGATGCAGCTAATATAAAATATTCCAGCAATTGCATCAATCCTCAGATTGCAATGTGTGGAGTAACCCCCACAAGACAACAGTTCATTTGCTTCAACTGCCTGTCTTTACTGTTCCAGTTTCCTGGTACTTCTTCCTCTTGAACCACTGTCATTTAGTTTTGTTTGCCTTCGGGGAATGTCTTGCAAAAATGTTATTACCGTGAGTTGCTATAGTTGCTATTCTGCAAAGTTAGAATTTAGAACCCTTCATTCATGGTTGTGGAGGACTCACCTTGTTTCAAAGGCACTAGACATGAAAACATTGCATGGATCTGTCAACTTTGGTTTCATTTTTCCCATATTAAATTTAAGGGTATGGGTGTTTTTAATAATAAAAATAATGTGATACAGATCGATTAATCTACAGCAGAATGGGATCAAACAGACTGATGAATGAATCATGTGAAATAGACAGGAACTGTAAATGGACTGACTGGTCCATCCTTAATAGCCATTCCCCACACCACAACAAACAAACAAAATACTCAGGAGTGATGCTACATCTCAACATAATGCTTGGCATCATGGGAAGAAATAGTCATTGAGCAAGTTTTTGGAGCCACAATGGCTATGTTCTATTTCCATACTTTGCCTTTGAATACTAGTTGCTGAGAATCCCAAGGGGGGAGAATGCTGTTGCCCTTGGTTCATGTTTGTGGGATTCCCATTGGCATCACGTTGACCACTGTGAGAACAGAAGTGGACCAGATGGGTCTTTGAACTGATCTTTTTCTCTCCCACTCCATTTATCCTGTGACCATTTGGGAGCTGGTTTGCATCCTGGGTGCAAGGATGCAGTTAGTGGGCAGTATGCAACTAACATGTTCCATCACTACAAAGATTTCAAGTTGCACAATGGGATTTCCCCTCCTTCTCAAATGGGAGCAGGGATGTCGGCTCCCCTCTCTGACTTTCTGGAGAGTGGAACACCTTTGTGGAGTCTGGAGAGGGTTCAAAAGGAATAGAGGATACACAAAGTATGGATGAATCCTGACTGTTTGCTCTTCCTGAGCATGCCCTGTTTGCACTGGCTTTCCTACATGGAACATGCCCTCTTAAAATGCCCACCTTTCATCTGATGCCAGGACTGGATACCCACAATCTCATCTATTCAGAACAGAGCAGCAGCGCAAATAGCTTCTCTCTGTGAGTGCAGAAGTGGCTGGTGCTGATTCCTTTTCCCTATCAATATAGGGCTTGCCTCTCCCCAGGGTCACCAACTTGCCCCCCACATCGAGGGCCCGCTGTCATGTGACATGTGCCATCCCCACCCAATGTGCCAGCGCTCTCCCAGCAGTGGCAGGGGATGGGAAGTACGGGGGGGGGATGGAATCTTTACCCTCCACACGTCCTGCCCCCACCCGGTGCGCCAGTGCTTGCTATCAGCAACAGGGGATTGTGGTCCCCCTCCCCACAAATACTGAGGGGGGGGGCAAAGCCCTTTCTCTCCCCTATAGTTGGCGCCCCTGCCTCCCCCTTTCAATGGCGCTGTCTCTTTTTCTGCTCTTTCGTCTGTGGCATCCATTTTGTGTTATTCCATGCTCTCACGACACCCTTGGCACTTTCTCAAAATATGCCCACTAACCCTATAAGCTCAGTTGCATAAAGTATGGTAAAGAAGTTTGTGTATGAAAGTTTGAATCAGTTTACTTATTCCATACTGAAGGTGGATAAAAAGAATGGCAAAATGCTGTATTTGGACATCGATTGTATTTTATTTGGAAGCTATTGGAAAGAAATGGCTTAGCTCAGTGGTAGGGCACATGCTTTGCGTACGGAGCGTTGAATCTCCAGCATCTTCTTATCCTGCAGATAGGAGAGCTAGGAAAGACTACTATCAGCCAGAATTGACAGTACCATCCTGGTTGTGGCAATAACCCAGCAACTGAAGGGAACTCTTACGTTCTTAACATGGAATCAGAAGGAAATCAAAGCCATGTGAGAAAACAGGTGCTCTTAGGTGTTGCCTATCACAGCTGCCTCATACAACAAAGTCAGTTGTGTGGCTTTAATTCTAATTCTAACACACTTAGGGTGCATGGGGAGCTTATTCTTATTCTATTTACTCCCAGAAAAAGAACACCTTCATAATGAAGTTTTTTTGAAATTCATTACCAGAATAATTCATATCTACATCTGTGATTTTGTGAGCTGCATTCTAGGATTGCTTAATCAGTTTAATTCAGAAACTGCTCTGGCATTATCACCTTAAAAGCAAATTGCAGTCATTTTGCTCAGCCTGCACATTTGCAAATTCATGCCACAACACAATTTGTGGTGTTCAAAACACAGCGGAGTTGTAAAGTGTAGACTTTCATCCTGGTATTAATCGTTAGCATCACATTCTCCCATACCCTTTTGGAGAGGTGAGCCATTGCCGTAGCTGCCTTGCCAAGATGCTTGTCCGGCTCAGTGTTAATGTAGAGGTTGCTGGTTATGGTGGAAGCAGATAGACAAAGTTTCTACCACCTCACATGTGTGGTCATCAATGCTGATGTGTGGGGTTCTGGCGGCATCCTGACCCAGGATGTTGGTCTTTGTCAGGCTGATATGGCTGAATTTCCTGCAGGCTTGGGCAAAATGATTGATGAGTTTCTGTAGAGCTTCCTTGGCGTACACTGTTGAGCCTGTGTCATCGGCAAACAAAACAAGCAGGGAGAGAGCAGCATGGTAGTTGTCACAGTCTTGGCAGTCTCCTTTGTTAGAGGGTCACAATGCTGGCCACATATCCTGTGGCACAGATCCTTGTTCCCAACACTGCAAGAGATGGAAGTGTGTCATGAGGGAATTGAAGACGGCTTTCAGAATTTCTGCTGGAATTCCATCCTATTCTGGGGCTCTACCACATGCCTATGACTTGATGGCATTCTTCAGCTCGTCAAGGGAGGGAGAGGCAATTGGCTCTTCCAAGAAAAGTTTTTCACCAGTGCAGTTTTCCTGATGGTTGGTCCAAAGGCTTTCTTCATGCTTTCATACATTTCGCAACATTTTGCAAGTGTTGCCGGTGTCAGCAGTGAGTTGAATGCTCGGATACAGCTTTAGCCAGTAGTCATTGGCATATTGGTACGTTGTCTGGCAATCCATTTGGTGTCACTCCTTGCCTTTCTCAGTGCAGCAAGTGCCTTTTTCCATAACACACAGTTGTCGTTCACAAGAGTGATAACAGCCTCCATGTCCTTTATGCTGGCCTCAAACCAGACGGGAATCTGTTGCTTTCTTTTGCCAAAGGAAGACATAGCTCTGTTGTAGGTTGCCTCTTTGATGTAGTTCCACCTTGCTTCGACACTATCTCCGGGGAAGTCCAGTTGAACTTGTTTGATGGAATCACAGCAGTTTTCACAAAGTTCAGGTATGACTTTTCTGGCAGTGTTGATTCGAGGCCACACTTTCTAGTTTTTACTATGGGCCCTCTTTGGCTACAGATGGATCTTGCTCGCTACCCGGGACTGTGGTAGCTCTGTGTGTTACACAAACACAGTTCAGTACTGATAGTGGCCTCAACTTGGATGTCTCCAGGACAGTCAGTGTTTCACTTTGGTAGAGAATGGGTTTGTGCTGAAGAGGCTGTGATACGAGTAAAACTGGTCCTTGGTCTGTATGTCAGAGCACATAGTGGGAGTGTAGACATTCAGGATGCTAACCGTACCAGATATTTAAGGTCTTGGCTGTTAATTATCTGTGGCCTCCTTTAGTGGATGGGATGTTTTAACCTTGCTTTTTAAAACTAGGATTTTCTTAGATTTTTATTTGTTTTTCTTGCACTCTGATTTGAATGCATGTTTTTGTTTAGATATTGTAAATCACTTTATCTTCAAAAAAGCTGCCAATAAATTTAAGTAATACAGTAAGTATGGGGAGGATGCTTGTAATATACATGGGAATGTAACTCAGAGTTGTGACTACCATATGCAGATACCACGGGCCTGTGCTGATTGCAGGAATAATGTGGGCTTGAGTCTCCCCAAAAAGCCATCTGTATGTTTTTATAGACGGATAAGAGCTCCCTGCACTTTTGACAGAGTCCCATGTGCCATACATGATGGTGAAATAAATAGGAGTTTGGTATCTTGGAAGAATAAAATGGCAAGCCTCTGCTCTTGATTTATATTAATGTGTTTATTTGTGTTTATGTACAAACTTAGTTGTATATTCTAGCACCAACACAGAGGAAAGTCACATATTGAGTGTAAATTGTGGCCTCGGTGATGCTCAACTGTTATTTCAGCCAGCTGGCCAATGCCAGCAATACAACAGATGCCTTATGTTTCTGGCATTGGACACCATCCTGCAATCGTTATCATTATTAAAAGTGATGAACTCATATACTGCTTTGGATTCAAAGAACATATGGCGCTTAGGAGTTGAGTCTGCAAATGTTTATGAACGTGAGTAGCTTCAAATGGCTGTAATAGACCTAGTCTAGTGGGGTGGAAAAGCATCTGGAGCAAATAAATAAAATAAAATTGTTTTTTTTTTTCAGAAAGGGTGGTAGAGCTTCTAGTTCATCCCCTCCAGCACCTGTCAGTGAGAATAGGTACTATTGTTTTACATTAAATGAACACACACAGGTTTATAAGTGTACTCAAAACAACTCCCTTAAACTCTAATCCTGGAAAAGCTGAATTGTATGACCCATATAAACCATGCACAGTTGAAAATGTGCACATATTTGCTTCTATTGCATAATTTATTTTAAATATTTTCCTAGTTCTGTTTTGAGTAAGACTGGAGAGTAGGGCACAGGGAAACCACAGGACCCATAAAAAATCTCTCCCTACTACTGCGAAGGGAGATACCATTAGGTATACAATCCCAAGTTACAGTAGGAAAATGCCTTAATCAAATCATTGGAAATATCACAACCTATTATGGACGTTTTCTAGTCCCACAGTCCTTTTCTTCAGGCTGGATGTTTACACAAAAAAGGGAGTAGAGGTCAGGAAGGCTTTATTGAACATGTTGAAAAGACCCCAGTCCTCATGCTGTAAGACAGAGTGGAGAAGGTGTTTTGCAGACTAAAGGCCAAACTAGGTGTGATGTTATTTTCACAAAAGCAATTGACTT
This sequence comes from Podarcis melisellensis, assembly GCF_964234715.1. Taxonomy (NCBI): domain Eukaryota; kingdom Metazoa; phylum Chordata; class Lepidosauria; order Squamata; family Lacertidae; genus Podarcis; species Podarcis melisellensis. The sequence goes on from NC_138532.1 coordinate 5,251,472, forward strand.
TCTTGTTCTTGTTATGTGCATCTTCAGGGAAGCCTGTGCATTATCAGAAAGGAGTGTGCAGGCTCTGAGTTCTCCATAACTCTTCATCAGGTTAGATAAGATGTGGGGAACCTTTGGCCCTCCAGATGTTTCTGAACCTCAACTATCACCACCCTTGGCCATCTTGCTGGGGCTGCTGGGAGCTGTAATTCAGCAAGACATGGAGGGCCAAAGCTTCCTAATACATGGGTTAGTTGGTAATCAGAGCAACGTGGGGAGAGAAATGACTGGAAAAAGCAGTAGGGTCTGCATCTTTAGACGTAATGGGAGAGGTGCCAGCTGATGCTCAAATGAGTCTCTTTTAGGTTCTGTGGCAGCCACCACAGAAAGGGGGGAAAACCATACATTAGTAGAACAAAAATATGGAGTTAAAGAGAAAATATATTTTATACAAAAGTTACAGAAAGCCCCAAAATTCCCCAAATGGAGCAAAGTAGCAAAATAGATGATATAACCTTTCCCTGAACTTAAGCAGTAGCTCTCCTTACCAGACTCTCAGAAGAATCCTACTCTCAAGTAGCAGCCCTTTCTTCTTTGTTTGCTTTTATTCAGGTGTTTTATCCAAGGTCTGTATAGTAAAAGCTATAGTTTTCCCAGTAGTGATGTATGGAAGTGAGAGCTGGACCATAAAGAAGGCTGATCGCCGAAGAATTGATGCTTTTGAATTATTGTGCTGGAGGAGACTCTTGAGAGTCCCATGGACTGCAAGAAGAACAAACCTATCCATTCTTAAGGAAATCAGCCCTGAGTGCTCACTGGAAGGACAGATCCTGAAGCTGAGGCTCCAATACTTTGGCCACCTCATGAGAAGAGAAGACTCCCTGGAAAAGACCCTGATGTTGGGAAAGATGGAGGGCACAAGGAGAAGGGGACGACAGAGGACAAGATGGTTGGACAGTGTTCTCGAAGCTACCAGCATGAGTTTGACCAAACTGCGGGAGGCAGTGGAAGACAGGAGTGCCTGGCGTGCTCTGGTCCATGGGGTCACAAAGAGTCGGACACGACTAAACGACTAAACAACAACAACAAACAAAGCTTATCAGACTGAGATCCATCTTGATCTGCTTCAATCCTTGGGCAAAACATCACCCTTGGCCACCTTGCAACAATAAGCTAAACTAAACCTCACACCCACCAATTTTTTAAAACAAATTCTGAAGCCCAGTTGAAAGAGACAGTATTTCTTATGAGGGATGAAAAATTGAAAGAAATTGGAGAACATGTTTTGGCACAGGAAGTTACAGGGAACCAGGCAGAGGGCCTTCTTGGCAATGGTGCCCTCCTTGTTGAATGCTTTCCCATCAGGTGTCAAAGAGATAAAGAACTACACTACTTTTAGAAGACATCTGAAGGCAGCCCTGTATCGGGAAGTTTTAAATGTTTGATGTTACATTATGTTTTTATATGGGTTGGAAGCAGCCCAGAGTGGCTGGGGCAACCCAGCCAGATGGGCAGGGAATTATTATTATTGTTGTTGGTGTTGCAAAAATTTTCTTCCACTCACCGTTGATAATGGATGAGCAGGAACTGACAACCTTCCATTAGAATAATGGTCTATCTAAATGCTCAATGTTCTTTCTCTAATGTACGTGTGTCCAACATGTAGATTGTGCTCTACCGGTAGATCACTGGACGTCTGTGGTCGATCACTGGTAGATCATTGGCTCCCCCCCCCCAAAGAAGCTGAACAACTGTGGCTCACCTAAAAAAAGCTCAACATTTTACCTCCTCCCTGAAAAAACTCAACAACTTTGATCTGAACCTCACAAAAGGGGGTAGATCACTGCCAGTTTTTAACTCAGTGAGTAGATCACAGTCTCTTGGGAGTTGGTATCCCAACAGTATCTGATGCTGCAGAGGAAACACAAGTAAGAACTATTTTAGAGTGGTCCAATTACTGTGCTCTCTCCTGCTGTTTTGCCATTTGAAGGTTAGGGAGCCCTTGATTAATGATGACCAAAGACAAGGTTTTGACCAACTTGGCAAAAAGCCTTGGAGGACCGCATTCTACAGGAACGTGCCTAAATCATTTTTTGAAGCCTGTTATACTGTTGGCATGTTGAGCAACCTTTGGCATGTCGTTCCAAAGAAGAATGATTTGTTTAAAGTGCTGCTTTGATTTACTGTTTTTGTCCGCTCATTTCAGCAAGCATCCTCCAATCCTTGAGTTCTGCATGAGTTTACCGCATGCAGATTTCCAATTTAGTCATGACTGATTCATCTTTGGAGTCAAGCAAAGCGATGCTCCGTTTACCCTATGCACATATCACTTGCCAGGAAGAGCAGGAGGGGCCACAGCTTGGTGGGAGAGGGCAAGCTTTGAGTGCAGTAAGTTCTAGGTACTTTCCACTGGAGATACCAGGAAATGGATCAGGTGGAAGGCAAGAAGTAAGACCCTGAATTGCCACTGCCAGTAGGAACTTTCAGAGATTGATGGACTGCTGCTTAGACAATCCTGGGATAGATGGGCCAATGGGTTGATTCAGTATCATTGAACTTGGTAATTTCTCCATTTTGTTTAACCATTCTCCACCAATCAATGAAAACAAAAGAAATTTCATTCGGAAATCAACAAGAGGAGAATATTTCAGTGAAGTTCTGATGGGTGGCGGCAGGGATTTTCTTGCATTGGCCCATGTGGTTGAAGGGGTGTTATATTACCGTCATTCTTAATGTCCTCTTTTGAAGGCCACCTGTCAGGGAACTGCCATCTAAAGCGCCGGGGGCGCAAAGGCTCACTGAGGTTGAGAGAGGAGTAGCAGCGGAAGAGGGAACCAGTAGAGGGCGAGCAAGAACTCCAAGGGAAAGTGAGTCGGAGGGATGGCTCAGAGACGCTTCCAGCGAAAACAGTGGGGAGGTCTCAGGACCTCCTATAGGGACACCCACACCTCGCCGGAAACTGTCACGCCGAGAGGCCAGACGACGTGTTTCCGTTAAAGAGCTTTTATGTTGGAAACGATTCCGAAAGCAGCCACTTTCGGATTCTACTAGTGATTGACGCAGCCATGCTGGAGGGGCTCCGTCACAGGCAGAGGTTTGAAAACCTGATCAAACTCTGAGGGACTTGCATTTTACGCACAAGCAGCTCATCGTCCCATCACAGCAATCCGAAAGTCTCCGAAAGCCAGCTTGTGCAGGGAGAAGCATCATGAGCAACCCAGCCGGAACCGGAGGAGCAGGAGCAGCTGGAGGGGGTCCAAGCCTGGAAGAAAGGTACAGGGCGTTGGAGATCCAGTTGGCGCTGCAAACGGCGAGGCTTGAGGAGAGGAGGGCTCAGGATGCAGAAAAGGGAAAGGAGAAAACCACCCCGCTCGCCAGAAAGGTGCCAGGATTGGTGCAGAAATTCGGGGGGGATCCCAGGAACTATCATGCCTTTAGAACAGAGATGCAATACGCTCTAAACTTGCAGTTTGATGACTTCCCCGACGAGGAATCGCGAGTGGCTTTTGTGATTGGCCATCTCGAATCCGGGGCGAAGGATTGGGTTAGACCCCTGATGGCAGCGAATAATGAGATCCTAAAGGACACGAGGAAGTTTTTTCGTGCCATGGACCTGATGTTTTCCAGCGATATTGAGCAGGGGGTGGTGCGAAGGCAGTTAATGGCTTGCCAGCAAGGAAGCAGATCTGTCCGTGAGTACTGGACTGAGTTTACTATGCTGATTCATAAATTGGGGTGGGACCTATCGGCGGAGCCCATCCAAATGCTTTTCGAAGAGGGGCTTTCTTCAACCGTCAAAGATGAGCTTTCCCGGGGGCCCAGGGCGGAGTCTATGGATCAGTTAACCAAATCTGCGCTGTGCATAGGAGCGCGCCAGGAGGCGAGGGCTTTGGAAAAGCGGGAAGGGAAAGGAGACCGTTGGAGGGAGTTCCGCATTCCAGACATTCCAGAGCCACCTTTCCCGCCGGCAGAGCCGATGGAAGTTGGAACAGCGCGGGCGCGCGCAGTTTCAAATCCCAGTGAAGGGCGGAAGAAGGAGGGAAGGAGCGCCAAGAGATGTTATCTCTGCCAACAGCCAGGGCACTTTGCCAGAGTCTGCCCACAAAGAAAGGAATGGCAAGGGATGGCAGGAGCTGTTGGGGGAAAGGAAGAGGAAGGCAAGGAGCAAGTAAAAGCCAACGCCTGGCTGCCACCGTCGGGGCACAGCAGCCAGGCCAAAGAGCAGTGAAAGTGCCCATGCCGGAACCTCCCAGACCCGCTTTAGTGATAGAGGTGTTACTAGAACTGCCAAACGGACACCCACTAAAGATCAAGGCGCTTTTGGATTCAGGCAGCTCCTGTAATTTCATGAGTAAGGAGTTTGCAGCTGAGCACCAGATACAGACCATCCCTTTAAGTAACCCCTTGCAGGTGACTACGATTGACGGCAGAGAGCTGTTGGGGGGAGAAGTTAGCCAACAGACTGTCCCGATGATAATGAGGGTGGCAAGGCACACCGAACAGATAGCGTTTAATGTGGCCATCCTGGGAGGAGCGCCCATCATTTTGGGGATGAGCTGGCTGGCGCTACACGATCCGCTAGTGGGCTGGCATCAGAGGGTGGTCTCCTTTGGGTCAGCGCATTGCCTAGAACACTGCAAGGAGGGGAAGGTTTCGGGAGGAGACAGAGTCACCCTAGCCGGGATGGAAGTAATGGACAAAGGGAAGGTGCCCCCGCAATACGCAGATCTGAGCAACGTATTCAGCGAAAGGGAAGCAGACAAACTGCCACCGCATAGACCCTTTGACTGTCAAATCAACCTACTCCCTGGGGCCCAACTCCCAGTAGGCAAGCTGTACGCCATGTCAGACAGGGAGATGCAGGAGCTGAGGGAGTTCATTGACAAAAACCTGAAGCGAGGTTTCATCAGAGAGTCCCGAGCGGTGGGGGGCAGCCCAGTGTTTTTTGTGGACAAAAAGAACACAGACAAACCGAGACTGGTGTGTGACTTTAGGGCCCTCAATGCAGTGTCGGAGCCCCTGGCTTTCCCTATGCCCCGAATTGATGACATTTTGACCAGAGTAAGGAAGGGAAAGATTTTTACAAAGCTGGACCTGCGGGGGGCGTACAATCTGATACGCATAAGGAAGGGAGATGAATGGAAGACCACCATGTTTACCCCTTTGGGAGCCTTTGAATACCTCGTTATGCCTTTCGGTCTACAAGGGGGCTCCGCGTGTTTTCAAGCTTTTATAAACCACGTTCTGGGACCTTTGCTCTACAAGAATTGTGTGGCCTTTTTAGACGACGTGTTGGTGTATTCGGAAGATGAGGAACAGCATGTGAGGGACGTTCGAGAAGTGTTGGGCAGGCTGCAAGCCAACCAGCTGTGGGTGAAACTGGAGAAGTGCCAGTTTCATACCAAGGAGGTGGAATTCCTGGGGTACCGCTTGTCAGACAAGGGATTGGCCATGGATCCAGGCAAGGTCCAAGCGGTACTGGAATGGAAGACACCGAAGACCAAGAAGGACGTGCAAAGATTCTTGGGGTTTGGGAACTTTTATCGGAAGTTCATCAAGAACTTTGCCCACTTGACGGCGCCCATCACCGACTGCCTCAGCAGCAAGAAGAAATTTGTTTGGACGGTAGAGGCGGATCGAGCCTTTGAAGAACTGAAAAGGGCTTTCGCCTCGGAAGAACAACTTCTGCATGTGGATTTACGAAAACCCATGAGAGTGGAAACCGATGCATCCGACCGGGCGGTAGGGGCGGTCCTTCTTCAACCGGGGAGGAGTGCGTCGGAGTGGAGACCGTGTGCCTTCTTCTCGCGGAAGCTGAATAAATCCGAGAGGAATTACACGGTGTATGACAGGGAACTACTTGCCATTCACGAAGCATTCCGGAGGTGGAGACATTTATTAATTGGGGCACAACACAAGGTGCAAGTGTGCACCGACCACAAGAATTTAGAGTATTGGAGAACAGCTCGAGTGCTCAACCAACGACAAGTGAGATGGGCACAGGAATTCTCCAAATTCAACTTTGAAATTTGTTATGTGCCAGGCCCAGAAAACGTCAGGGCGGACGCGCTCTCACGCAAACCAGAGTATTGGGAAGGGGAGGGGGTGATCGAAGAGAGACATGTCATCCCTGAGGACCGCTGGGTGTGTGGGGCGGCGCTGGTGGGGCAACGAGAACTGGTAGAGGAAACGGAAAATGATGAATATGCCCAGGATAAGCTCAGAGGTCTCAGGGGGGAGGGCGAGAGCCCCGGAGGTTTTGAGGAAAGAAATGGGGCATTGTATTACAAAGGGGCACTGTATATACCCGAAGGTGAATTGAGGGGGAGAGTACTCAAGCAGTTGCATGATAGCCCCACGGCGGGACATTTTGGACAACACAAGACCATGTGGTTGGTTACCAGGGAATTTTGGTGGCCTAAGGTGAGGGAAGATGTAAGGGAGTATGTAAGAGGGTGTGACCAATGTCAGCGAGCCAAAGGGGAAAGAAGGGCGCCGGCAGGGTTATTAGAACCATTACCCACACCAGAACGGCCTTGGGAAGCGATATCAATAGATTTTATGACGGATCTGCCAAAGTCCAAGGGGAAAACAGCCATCATGGTAGTAGTAGACCTGTTAACTAAGATGTGCCACTTTGTAGCATGCTCACATGCAGTCACAGCGGAAGAAACAGCGAAGTTGTTTGTAGAACACATCTTTAGGTTGCACGGGGCTCCCTTGAGGGTGATCTCAGATCGCGGCAAACAATTTACTTCCAGGTTCTGGAGGAAGCTCATGAGCTTGCTGCACGTGGAAGTCAATTTTTCAACTGCCCGGCACCCTGAAACCAACGGGCAGGCGGAAAGAGCAAATGGCATTCTTCAACAATATCTGAGGTGTTATGTCAATGACAGAGAGAACGATTGGGTCGAAAAGTTGGCGTTGGCAGAATTTGCCTACAATAATGCGGAGAATGTGTCCACAGGGATGAGTCCCTTTTTGGCTAATTACGGGTGTCACCCCAGGGCATTTCCAGGGGAAGGAGGGGAGAGATGGAGCGTCCCAGCGGCTGAACATTTTGTAGAAGAGATGGAAGCGATCCATCATCAGCTCCAGCTCAACTTAGAAAGGGCTAAGGCACAATATAAGAAGCAGGCAGACAAGAACAGAAGGGAAGGTGAAACCATAAGGGTGGGGGATCAAGTGTGGTTGTCAACCCAAGGGTTGCCGTTCAAAGGGGGTTGTAAGAAATTGAGGCCCAGAAGATTGGGACCCTTTGAGGTCATTCAGCAGGTCAACCCGGTAGCTTTCAAACTCCGATTACCCAACCACATGAAATTGCACCCAGTGTTCCACAGGTCGTTACTGTCACCATACAGGGGGGGACGTGAAGGGGAGTACATCAGGGGACCAGCCTTGGAAGAGAGGGAACGCCGCAACCATGTAGCGGAAATCCTCGATTCCAGGTGGAAGGGAAATCAGGTGGAGTATTTGGTGGCGTGGGAAGGGGAACCGGAGTCAGAAAACACCTGGGTGAATGCAGAGGAAGTCAATGACGAGGTTTTAACAGAAACGTTCCACCAAAGGTTCCCGAGGAAACCTCAGCCGATAGCAAGGTTTAGGAGGGAGTATTTCGGCACCACCGACGAGGAAGAGGAAATGGAAGGGTTCGCGGAGTCGGAGTTGGAAGAGGGAGTGGACTCCGATGACGAAGATTACCGAGAGAGTAGGAACAGCAACAAGTGGAGGGAAGTGTTCGCGACGTCGGAAGACGAAGGAGGTTCTTTCAGGGGTTTTACCTCCTCACCGCCAGTAGGGGAGGAGACGGGAGGGGGTGAAGGGGGCCCTGGAGGGGAGGTGGATGTCAGGGAACTGCCATCTAAAGCGCCGGGGGCGCAAAGGCTCACTGAGGTTGAGAGAGGAGTAGCAGCGGAAGAGGGAACCAGTAGAGGGCGAGCAAGAACTCCAAGGGAAAGTGAGTCGGAGGGATGGCTCAGAGACGCTTCCAGCGAAAACAGTGGGGAGGTCTCAGGACCTCCTATAGGGACACCCACACCTCGCCGGAAACTGTCACGCCGAGAGGCCAGACGACGTGTTTCCGTTAAAGAGCTTTTATGTTGGAAACGATTCCGAAAGCAGCCACTTTCGGATTCTACTAGTGATTGACGCAGCCATGCTGGAGGGGCTCCGTCACAGGCAGAGGTTTGAAAACCTGATCAAACTCTGAGGGACTTGCATTTTACGCACAAGCAGCTCATCGTCCCATCACACCACCTTTTTTTTTTATTTTAAAAGGTGATCTATAATTAAACAGAGAACCCCAAAAGCAAGAGTTGGCATCAATACTACATATTCATAAAACTGTCATACCACCATGTGCCCTTTGAAACCACGGTGAAATGTTTTAAATTCAGCCACGCAGAACCCCAATTTCTCTAGGAGGAAAGCACAGATTATGCAACCAGACTGCATGGTGAAATTCAAATGCCATTCCAAAAAAATATGTTCAAATTGAACTAATTCTGGTTTTGTTCCATTTAAATATTACACTGCTGAAATATTGAATTCATGGTTAGTTCACAGAAATTATTGTGGAAATTTGACTCTTTTTGACAATCTTTGAAAGGTGAATGGTGGCTGTGGCAAGGAATCCCTGCCCTATTCAGGCATCCAGCCTGATTTCACAAGGGCTTAAATGTGTGTAGGGTCAGGTATGTATGTGTCAGCCCTCTGCCCAACTTTCCCTCTGTGCAAATTTCTCCACACACTTAGCCCTACTATTCTGCACACACTTCTGCACACACTTATTTCTGCACACACTTAGCCCTACTATTAGGATGAATGTCTGAATAGGCCTCCCAGCTTGGGCAGCTCTTTTATTGGGTGTGTTGTGACTCTGACAATCCAGGCCTTTTGATTTCCAAAAGACTGATCTGCAGGAGGAGCAAATTAACTGCTGGATCCTGTTTGGTTCCTTTTAGAGATGTATTATGAATGGTCTTGGAAAGCCTCTCCTCCTCCAAGAGGGGGATGTTGTGGGCGGAACGCGATTTTTGCATCACGCAGGGAGCGTTATGCCCCCTGCCCCACTCACCTGGCTGGCGCACCATGCCCACAGGTAAGCGCCCAACCGGGTGGCTTGGAGGGGGCGTGGTTGCAGTTTAAGTTACTGCTGCGCTAGCCATTCCTCCTCATTTTCCGCCTTCTCGTCGTGAGTCGGCATTGGAATGTGTTGTTGGTGTGTGGAAGGGCTAGGTGTGGCCATCGCCTACCCCTTCAAATTTGGGTATTCGGTTAAAGGAATCCGGCGGTCGTGGATCCTGTCCGATGCCTGTGTGGCGGGGGGGCCATGGCACGACCCTCGGTGACATCAGGGGAGAGCTTATAGTTGTATTAGCATCAAAAGGCTCCACCTTCTGGTAAATAAACCCCCCTTTGGGCTCACCCCTCTCCGAGTGGGTGGAGTCAATCTGTTGTGGTCCAATGCCTAAGCCAATACCTTCTCATTTGCTGTAATCAATAAAGTTGTGGCCTTTTCTTGCCCATTAACCTTATACTCTGTGTCTGTGTGTTTTCATTCCACAAAGCGGGGATTGGGTCCTCGAACCACAAATTCTGGGAAAACTGCCAAATTGTGAAATCACCAGATCCAGAAAGCATGGGTCCAAGAGGTTTTCCACTTGCCCCACTCCCTTCTCCCTCAGAGAAACCCTATCCTAAACCCTATCTCCCACCTTAAATCAAGCCCTGTCCATCAAACTAAACCCCATCTACCTCCAGCTCCTTCCCTTCTCTATCCCTATCTAAAAACTGCCTCAGAAACAGCTCCCTTTTATGTTCCCTCCCAAATTTCTGGCTGCACCCCTCTCTGGCTACTTTGGTCCAGCTCTGCTGTCCGACACAGTGCCCTTCTTAAAATATATATGAAGCAGTCCCTTCTGTTTCTGACTTTGCAGACTGGTGGTTGGCAAAAGCAGCACTCTCCAGGCTTCCAGTACACAGGAAGCTGCCTTATTTGGACCACTGGCCCATCTAACTCAATATCAACTGTGCTGATTGGCAACAGCTTTCTCTCTCCAGGGTTCCAGACAGGGATCTCTCTCTCAGCCCTGCCTGGAGATGCTGGGAACTGAACCCAGGACCTTTTGCATGCAAAGCAGACACTCTACCAATATTGTATGCTTTTCCCCAAGAGAGGATCATTGGCATCAATGTGCTACTTCTCACGTTCCCTCTTGCTCTGAGCGTTTCCAGAAATGTGTTTACTCCTGAAAATTGGCTTCTTAAGACTATGTCAACAGCATTTTAATATAATAAAAATGCACTGCCACCACTATCCGTGTCTATTTTGGGTGTGCTTCTCATAGCAGCAGAGCACAGAGACAGCAGCTCAATGAGAAAACATCAGGCAAAAGTGCTGTTGTTGCAAACCTTTTACTGAACTTTCCTTGTACTTCTCTTTGCAGGCCTTATTGCAATACCACTCCAGTGTCCGGCTGCAAAAGGCGTGCGTGGGGGGGAACACATTTGTGAGCAGGGCTGGAAGCTACTTCCAGCTTCACTCCTTCAGTGTAATCAATTGCTAAGATGTTAGGAGGTTTAAGAAGTCCCAGCCAGGCCTCCTTTCCCCTTCTTTCTTTTCAGATGAGCCATCCAACCTCCCAATATGACTTTAGTTGTCTCCTGTAATTCGCTAGCAGAAGGGTTTTTCCCCTGCCTACTCCATCCCATGGTGCCAAGCAGGTGTGAGTGGTAGTGGGCATCTGATAATTATGTCAATTGGTTTCAATTGGCAGACATGTGCAGAAAAGGGAAGCTGCTGGAATAATTGGTGAGTGATTCCAGAGACTGGCTCAAGGGCATTTGGACCTCATCCCCCTCCAAGATTACTCTTCAGTAGTTCAGAAATGATACCACCAGGTCCAGGAGCCCTGCTTTATTTTAGCTGATACAATATTTCCTCCTGATCGCTGATTTTAACTGGAGTACAATCAGGAGTGTCAGGGTGAAACAATATGGAAGAATTGGGAGCTGATGAATGTTGGTTGTTAAAAATTAGCCAACATGATATACTCAGACTTCAGCTGTAAAATGGCAACCACATATCCCTGCATTTTGAGTTAACCCACTCAACACAAACTGCCAGAAGGATTAAGAAGTTCAAGAAAAGGAAGCCACAATCAGCTTTTGCCAAGATTTCTTAGCTGCCTCTCTTGTTTTATGAGTTAAAAGACGCTTAATGTCAGGCTCCTATTCAAAATCATGGCAGAGACTATCACTTGAAAATAAGGAAGATATCTTTAATTCAAGCTAATAGTTGTACAGGCCCAGGAGCAAACATGAGGAGTCAAGATTCAAAGGTACAAGGTGCAAGGGCAAGGGCAAGGCAAGAACTCATACTGAAGCTGCAAAGATGTCTCAACAGGTGACAGGTCTCTCCTGCCAAGCTTTTAAGGATGAGGTGGGGCAGAATCACAGACTAGTAGAGTTGAAAGGTACCACAAGTGTCATTTCATCCAACCCCCTGCAATGCAGGAATATTTCACCCAACGTGGGGCTCAAACACACAACCCTGAGATTAAGAGTCTCGTGCTCTACTGACTGAGCTATCCCTCAACTCCCAAGCTCATTCATGGGGCTCTCCCACCCTATGGTTCTGCTGCACACACATGTGATCCATCTGGGCAGGTGTGTCTGATCCCACCTACAAAGGCAATACCCAGTTCTTGGTGACATGTCTAGGGTCTGGTTCCAGCTCTGACACCATCTCCTCCTATTCAGTCCCTCTCTCTGGCCGGTCAAGCCCTCCTACCTCCATAAGGATGATCTACACTCCTTCTCTGATATCTAAAGTCACAAGGGTAGGAGCTATCTCCTCCATCATTGGAGTTTTCTCCTCCTGCTGCCAAATAGGAGTTGTGGCTGCCAAGCATTGCCAGATTCTGACGAAGCCAGGATCGGTTAGGTCTGTCATGATACTTAAACATGTTGTGTAATTCCCAATAAGAGCAAGTGCATAAGAAGTGCTATACAGTGTTGCATTTGAATGCTATATAGTGTGTGTGTGTGGTTTGGTTGGAGGAAGGACTAGGAGGGAGATACAAGGTCTCCTTTCCCACACTGCTCCTGGCTTTATGTTTAATCTGGATTTAAAAACCCTAATTAAGTATTAGTTCTACTGCTGAACTTATTCTGGCATGAATCTGGGGAAGGTGGCAGTGGTAGTCCCCAGGTCAACCCAGAACAGGTCAGATGATGCCCCACAGATCAGAGTCACAGGGCAGTTGGGGCTGTGTGTCTGTGCACAGCCCTACTATATGGTGCTTTATAGGGGAATTAGAGAATAGCCTCTACCAAAGGTATCATGGACTTTGAAGAAACATGAATTCAGGATGAAAGGGAGAAAAGTGCTAAGAGGAAGGCACACTTGGGAAATCCTCAATGTGATCAACCCCGTCCTGGAAACCTATGTCCTCACTGTAGAAGGAAGTATGGATTCAGAATTGGCCTCCACAGTGATTTACAAGCACACCATTAAAGACCGTGTTCATGGGAAGACAATCTTACTTGGCTACTAGTGATCACCAAATAAGTGCTATGTAAATGCATTTGTCTGGGTTTTCCTACATAAATATTGTAAGTTGCTTTGATTTGCCTTGACAAAAAAGCAAGCAATTAATTTAATGAATGAATGAATAATAACAATTGAATTGGGCATGGTAGAACTAGTCTTTCAAAATGATTGTGTGCTGTAGCACCAGTCCACACTCTCACAGCTGTCTTCTTCACTAGTGGCAATCTCTAAGCCATCTTCAAGGGCAGCCCCATGTAGAGTGCATTAAAGGGTGAAAGATGAAATCTCTCAGTTGACAGTAAAACAGTGTCAACTGCCTTCCCTTTGACACTTTGGCTTCACTGTTTATGGACTGTCATTCACCTGTGAAAATGCAACAGAAGCCCTGTCCAAACAACCAGAACATGAGAAATCAGATATCTGGGAAACTGCAAGCTATGTGTGCAACTCAGTTTGAGCTTGCCAGACGCTTTGCAAATATTTTAGCAAAAACTGTCCTGACTGTTAAATCCATGATGAAAGTCAAAACAGACTGGCTTCAGAGAGTGCTGCCAAAGTGTATAGCTTTAATTGTAATTCCTGGTCTCAAGTTAAATTAAAGAGGATATGGTTGAATGGTGGGGCACTTGCTTGCTGTATGCCAAGATGAACCCCAGGCATTCTCAGTTGATCTTGGCAATGTCTTTGAAATGACATCTAGATTAGATGGGGAGGCTGGGACCTTTAGAGTACAAATACAAATTTAGATCCTCTACCAAGCCTGACTGCTACATCCCTGTATTACATTACATAGTCAGGTGGATGAGGAAAAGGCATAAGATATTTGAGATGGGAATGGAGGGGTCGGTGGGGGTTTGATTTAGGCTAATTCCATCATAGGGATGGATGGACTGGTAGATTTTCCAACTGCAATCATTCATAAGCCCATTCTGTTTCACTTACGTTCCACTAATCTGAATTTTATATGAAAATAATAGTAATAAATTTCATACGGCCATGGATAAGTAAAATCTTCCAAGTGACTTACAATAGAGGAAGAACAATACAGCATTTACAAATTGTGTTAATTAAAGTAACCTGGAAATTTGCTTTGAGTTATTTTGTGGCAAAAATATCAATTTCTAAACTATTTTCTCTCAGAAATTTGTGTTTTAAGCATTTGCGTGCTGAGGTCCCCCAAAACACCCTTGCCCCAATAACTCACACATCACACATGAATTTTTGTTTAAGGTTTTTGGCATAAATTTGGCCACAACTTTATTAACATACAAATTGTGAGTGGTTGCTTAGGCATTGGTTATGACTAGCTGTCCCCCCCGCCTTGGGGGACAGCACTGACTCCCGGATTCCAGCGAAAGCCAGTGTGGAGGAACAAGATCAGGGATAACTGGAGCTGCGGCACAAACCCTCAGCTTCTCCCTGCATCCTCCTAGGGGCTTACACGGCCCAAACCCAATTCCAGGGGTTTGGACGAAAGGATGGTAAGCACCTGAATTCCTTTAACGGAATTCCCGTGCAGCAGCAGCATTGGAGGGGCAGGCACAGCCAATCCATACCCCCTCCACCAACCAATTTAAGCCAATGCCTAACCGCCAACCTTACAAGTTGTGACAATTTGCTACGCAGTAGGCAAAAACCAAAAGGCACACACTAATCAGCCAAATGGAAAAAAATCCTACCAGGCCCCCGCACCAATGCGGACGACCCCATGACAGGCATAGCAAGGTCAAAGCGCAAGCCCAACAAGGGAGGGCGGGCGGGAGATCCGATGTCCACAGCAAAAGAGAAAGTAGCCTGCTGTGGACCCTGCTTAAATATCCTCTGATCCCACCCCTAAATTGGCAACATCAAATTTGCCCCAGCAACACCAACGACCAACCATCGCCAGGCCCCTTAATTCCAACCTGCCTATTTACCACAGGGTGCCTTGACCGGCCCCATCCACAACACGTGCTCTCCTTTAGTGAGAACACACTATCCTAAAATTCACATTTTTATACTTGGTGGGGGGGTTGGGTTTTTGTTTTTTTTAAAACACTTTTTGGCCCAATAATTGCCACACAAAATTTAGGGAAGCGTCAAATGAAAAGGGTAACTGTGTGCATCTCTACACATCAGCCTGGACATGCATATGAGGTCAATGAAGTGAGCGGACAACTTGTCTTGTTCCTCATCTTCATACCAAACACATGAAGAGGACTTTTAAATGTGGTGGGTTTCTTTTTACTCACCCCACCTTTTTGTGGAGATTGCATGAGAAGACTACCGCGACATATTTAAACACCTTTCTGCTTTTGAGTCTGCTTTACTTGACAAGGCTCACAGAGCATGGGCTAAAGGTAGAATGTTTCAGGGAGTGCCTAGACCTAAATGGCTTGAAGGTCTGTGCTTTTGCGCATGAGATGTTACTCTGAGACAGGACCTGTGATTAAGAATGCAGGTAAAGAATCACCTTGTATTTGTGGATCTCTGTTTGGCAATAAAAGCTCCTTCTGTTTTCACAAACCTAGCCAGTGCAATTTTACAGGAAATGACCTGTCTTGGTGAGCTACTGGAATAGGTCACAAGGTTACACAACACTATATTTACAGTGTAGAAGTGCCTCCAAATCACCATCTCGCTGTATTGCAGCAGATACAATTAGGAGGTTTAGCTAAACTCCGCTGTCGGAAACATGGGCCCCATCTGCACTATACGTTTAAAGCAATATCATACAACTTCCCCCAAAGAATCCTGGGAACTGTAGTTTGTTAAGGCTGCTGAGAGTTGTTAGGCTTCTCTTCCTCTCACAGAGCTACAATTCCTAGTTTCCTGGGAAGAGGGACTGACTGTTAAAGTATTCTGCGAACTGTGAATTTTGTGAGGGGAATAAGGGTATCTCAGCACCCTTAACAAACTACAATTTCTGTTATTCTTTTGGGGAAGCCATGACAGTTTAAAGTGGTGTGATACTAATGTGAATGTATATTACAGATGGTGCAAGGAGAAAAAGAAACCTTGGCCATCGTGACAACAATCCCCTGTGATGAGAACAGCAGTCCCTTGTTACTTCTAGCTGGTTTGATCCTCAGAAAAGGCACTTACATCATTTTCTCGACAGCCGCACAGAAACCTTCTACCGTTTCTCACACGGTGACACTTCAGGCTCCCAGCCCTCTCATTTATTTGGGAAGAATAATATTTTCTTTTCCTTGTCCACTAAATCATGCAGCTTTCAAATAATGACAGCAAAATTAATGATAAACAGTCAGTGCCTAGTAAATATTCCCGTCCCGGAGGGACTCACAAATTAGCAAGTCTGATGTCATTAAACATTTAGGCCTTTATTAACTGCTGTATTCTGTGGTCATACTCAGATAATTTTGAGGCTAAGAAATATATCTTCCTGAGTTTAAGAAGTGCTGCTGTATAATGCATGGAGCTGGATCGTAAATATGCTCTGCTTTTTTCATAATGCTCTCCGCTGTGGGGCAGGCAAAGAGAAAACTATAT
The DNA here is from genome assembly GCF_964234715.1 of Podarcis melisellensis. Classification (NCBI taxonomy): domain Eukaryota; kingdom Metazoa; phylum Chordata; class Lepidosauria; order Squamata; family Lacertidae; genus Podarcis; species Podarcis melisellensis. Next base: position 5,267,499 of record NC_138532.1, read on the forward strand.
CCAGGGCACACCCATTATTATTATTATTTTTATTATTATTATTATTATTAAAATTAAAATTATGTCCCCCCCCTTACTACCAATAGAACCCAGGGTGGCAAATAATATTTTAGATGGTATCGAATATTTCATATCGCATGGGTATTTCATGTGGCCAATATATTATTATTAACATATGCATGACCATGTGTATTTCTGGTCAACTGCTTAGTTTTATACAAAGAAATACTAGTGGCATAAACAATAAAATATGCCTCTATGATAGGCAGTAAAATAAGGGATTGGCTGTTGTTAATGGACTTCAGATTTTCTTTAGAATGTTGCTCAGTACAGGGTTTGAGCTGACCTTATTGTTGCAAAGTAACCAGGAGTGGGGTGTGTTTGTGTGTGTGTGCGTGTGTGTGTGTGTGTGTGTGTGTGCGTGCGTGTGTATTTCTTCTAAAAACATTCTGATTTAGACAAGCGCCTATCCAGATGTTTAGAAAACTGAGGTAATTCTAATCTGTTTTATTATTTCAACCTTCGTATGTTTTAAAGTATGGTGGTGATTTTGTTCTTGTTTTTATCATTTCTCTTTTTTGTAAACTGCTTTGAGGGTTTCTTTTTGGTTATAAATCTTATGCAATAACTATATATATAAATAAATAAGTATATTTCCCTGCAGTTAGGGAAAGCACGAACAACTAGAGCACTCAATGTGTTTGTTTTCTGAGGCCCTATATTCACTATACATTTGAAGTCGTACGTACTATACTACTCCCATAGGAACAATCATGGCTTCCCCTAAAGGATCCTGGGAACTGTGGTTTCTTAAAGATGCTGAGAGTTGTTTCCCCCCCGACCCCCATTCCCCTCAGAAAGCTACAGTTCCCATTGTTTTTTTTACAACTAATCTCAGAGAACACTGGGAATTGAAGCTATGTGGAGCGAATGGGGTCTCCTAACAACTCTCAGCACCTTATTTTTTTTTTGGGGGGGGGGGGAATGGAGCCGGGATTTTTAAAATGGTATGGTATTGTTTTAAATATACAACACAGGACTTCCGGGTCAGCGCCAACGATTAATGGCGGATTCCCTCTGAGTCTCGGAGGGACCAGCTCTCCGGGATCAGGTCTTGCCGCTGCAGCAAAGCAGGGACCCTTCAAAAATCGTAGGCGGAGGAAGCCTGCAAGCGTGGGGACTCAGCGGGCACCATTTGCGCCCCCCAAGTTGCAAAGGAACCCACTTAAGGGCTCCGGAGCAGGACGGGTTTGAGGCGCGGTGCTGAGAGTCGACTGCTTCTTCCGCGGAGCGAAGCCGCACAGCCGTTATTGGAGAGCGCTGACTTTTTCCTGGGACATTTGGACTTAAAAAGCAACTACCCGTGAGTAGTAAAAATAATAATTCTTTAAAAATAATAATTCTGCACTGGTTTTTTAAAAGTAAAAATGCTTTACAAATATAATGAACCTCCACCAGCCTCTCTGTCTTCCTACATCTAAAGAAAGACCAAGTTTTTAAGACTCATGGGCACTTGAAGGAGCTAGATGGGTGGGGGAGACTAGGTTCGCAACAGATGAGGGGCTGTTTCTCACCAGAAGGTAGCCAGGAAGGTGATGTGGTGAAAACACAAGGGCAGCATGCCTGCTGGTGCATGGGCAGGCGCTCAGAAAGCCTACAGGATCTAGACCACTGAATAAATCATTTGTGGAATGATAGGACACTCATAGGCACCCATCAGGCACCTCAAAAATCAGACACCCCCTTCAACAAAACTTGCAGAAGTCAGTAAGGGTAAACATACTGGGGGAAGATTGGTCCTACCACAGACACAACAGTGCTGCCTAAGCAAACCACTCACATTCTGTAATCAATAAAGTTGTGGCCAAAATTATGCCAATAACCTTAAACTAATCTTGGTGTCTACTGTGTCTTTCGTTGGGAGGTCTTGGGGGCATAGCTGTCAATGTTTCCCTTTTTAAAAGGGAAATTCCCTTATTCTGAATAAGATTCCTTGCAAGCAAAGGGAAAAGTTTACAGCTATGCTTGGGGGGTCTTCACATGCAACAGCTGGAGCTATGTTAGAAAAAGTGTATTAAATACACACACACACACACAAATACAAACCTGCATCGATCAATTGTTCAACAGGGAGGGAGGGAAAACTTAATCTAGTTTCCACTCCCCATCCTAAACAGCCGATAGATACTTTCACAGAATTTCTAACAGCAGCCAGCTGGGGTGAGAGGAGCAATATTTGCCTGCAGGTATGATTCTTTATCAAGCTAAGGATGCACAGGTGAAGGAGACCTGTTTCACACATACATGGCCCCTAGATCAACTAGGACTATTTCTCCTTATTATTTATTTATTTATTTATTTATTTATTTATTTATTTTTATTCATTCATTCTTTCTTCTTATTATTTTCTCTTGGGAGCTGTGGAAGAAAAATGTGGCACAAATTATTTACATTTCCCTTTTCTCTAAAGCAAAAGATTATAACATTTAAGAAAATGTCAGAGATCCAGGAACCTCTTTGCCATTTCCCAGCTGCATTAAAAACATTATAGAAATTACTCTCATAATGGCAATGCCATTTTAGAGTGCTTACTGTCACAGAGGGAGGAAGCATGCTAAATATTATATTAAACCTGAAGGCATTCCACCAAGCTGTGCCCTAAATTCACTTAGCCTTTTAAAAGGGTTTGTAGACAACAATCTGAAGCTGTTGAATGACAAGAAATTTGGGTGAGTTCTTGCTTTTTGATGTTATGGACTCCCAGCTATTTTTTGGGGTGAATTATTTCTTCTGAATCCTGTGTCATGTGTTGACTGTTGGTGTTTACCATGAGTGTGGCCATCACAACAAAGCAGAGTTTGCCTTGTTACGGAAAATCTTAACCCATTTGGGTGAAAAAGTCACTATTTGAAAATTGTGTAATGAAGTCATCATGTAGAAAAGTAAGGTCGCCTTCATAAGAACATAAGCAGAATTCGATAGATAGGGCTGACCATATGATGAAGCATAGTGAGGCAGTTGTCTTACACAGCAGATACTGAAGGGGGAGAGTGGCCAGAGCTGTGAGTGTCCTGTGGCCTGCCCTCTACCACTTACACTAGCCTGCTGCCCTCAAGCACAGTGGAAGATACTGTCTTTTCAACAGTATTTGAGTAAAAGTCAACTCCCAGTCCAACTGCCTTCTGTATGTGCCTTGGGAGAGAGTGCCATCTTGTCCTTTGCCTCAGGCGGCAAAATGGCTTGAGCTGGCTCTGCTGATGGATCACACCAAAGAGTGAGGAAGCTCAGATCTGGGAGCAGAATATGGCCATCAAGCCCTCTGTATATGGCCCTAAAGGCTCTCCCTAAGCCATACCGTCTCCCCACACCTCACCTCTCACTGGTCCAGCTTTGCAAGTTTACAAGTTACATCCACTGGAAAGTGCCCCCTGGAATGTAGTTCTTGGGATGAAGGCAGTACAGTGGTACCTTGGGTTACAGACACTTCAGGTTACAACGCTTCAGGTTACAGACTCTGCTAACCCAGAAATAGTACATCGGGTTAAGAACTTTGCTTCAGGATGAGAACAGAAATCGCGTGGCAGCGGCACAGCGGCAGCGGGAGGCCCCATTAGCTAAAGTGGTACCTCAGGTTAAGAACTGTTTCAGGTTAAGAATGGACCTCCAGAAGGAATTAAGTTCATAACCAGAGGTACCACTGTATCCACTCTGCTCCTAACAAGTCCAGGATTCCATTGTTGTTGTTTTCACTCAGTGTCCCCTTCATTCCTTCTTTGGTTTATGATTTTTTGGGGATTATGTGCAGATTCCTGCTTCCATGCATAGCTTGCCATTGTTGTATCAGGGTTTCTGTCTACTAGGCAACCATCATCCCTTCCTCTGCTTCTTTGCAAATATAAATATATTAAATGTTGCAAAATCTCAACCATCAGGTTCAGGGATAGCACACAATTTCCAAGTGCAGATTTTGGATTTGACTATAGAGTTCATCTCCCCCATACTTCCTTCTTTGGTAGAGTATGAAATACCCTGAAATTAGCTCTCACACACAATAAGAGTGAGAAGCAGGGAATGTTTTTAGGAAAGCCTTGTTAAGTAAACCTGCCAAGTTTGAATCTGCTGTTTCCTTCCAAATCTTTTTCCTTTGTAGTTTTAACGCAGCACAATCCTTCTAAACAAATCCTCCTTTGCCATTGCCATCCATTTCAATAGGCTTGCTTGAGATCGAACATATGGAAGCTCTTTCTCTGCTAATTAGAAGGAGATATTTTGAACATGGCTTCAAAATTCTATTTAAGGACGTTGTCATGTTCTTGAAATCTCTCCCTTCCCTGTGATTTCTATACTGTAGTTATTAAGTCATGTACTATAGATAATCTTGCAGCTGAGCTCTAGGAGATGTGCTCCATGATATGTCATTTAATATATGGCCCTACAGGTATTAGCTATGAGCAAAATTTATAATCACTCAATTAAAAAATGGAGTTCTTCTCTCCATTTTTAATTTGTGTGGGTTTTGTGTGTGTTGTTTTACCATTAATGGCTTTTCTACTGGGCTTGGCAGGGGGGAGAAGGGGAGTAGTTCAAATTGTAAAATGCTTGATTTTAATAATAATAATAATTTTTAATAATTTATTATTTATACCCCGCCCATCTGGCTGAGCTTCCCCAGCCACTCTGGCAATAAACCCCTTGAGTGTTGTTGTTGTTGTTGTTGTTAAACAAAATTCACTACAGACTCCTAGAAATTACCAGTTACACCCTCCTACAACCAAGGTGGGTAGCTGAAAAGGAAATATGCCTAGTTGAGTCTGATATGTTGGTGGCTGGTGTCTATTGAAACTGCTAGGGAGGAAGGCAGAAAGGCTAGCAGCAGGTGCAACCAGAGCCAATGACAGGCAATCAATGAATGTTAGTTTTAAACCCCCCCCCCAAATATCCTTACTGATTTCTAAAGGGAAACCCTAAGACTGGCAGCTGGCAGGCAGTGTTACCCGCTGGCCTGGTTGCAAGTAAGGAAGCAGGCCAGTGAAGACTGACTGGGGTGGCAGGGCAATGCCCCCACTTGCCCTAATGGACCAGTATGGGCTTATATCTGAACTGGCCATGAGGATTTATGGTGCTTAAAGAAAGGCAGTCCATGCTAGGAGTGGGCAGAGCAGTCTGCTTCTAGCCTGCCTCAATTTCACATGTGGTCTTAAGTCTGTATGGTACCGTTTCCAAATTTTAAAAGGGGGGAAAGAAAAGTCTGGAACAAAATTTGGATACATAGGTTTAGATATAGATACAGATGTGAATGATTAATATTTATAAAAAACCAACTCATAAGCAAAACAAAAAATAAATAAATGTGGGTGCATAATTAAACGATTTAAAACATCGTGAGATTGAAAAAATCACAAGATACAAAACAAATGACCAACACTGAAAAGATATCTAAATCTCAAAATGCCCATTTATAGATGCTATTTATCTTGAGGCACACATTTCTAAATCCAAAAATATGCATTTCAACACTTTTTGGTACCTTTTCTTGAGCTGAGAATTGAATAAGGAAAAATAAGCAAACTGTAAAACCTGAAAGGGAAAAAGGTACTATTCCACACAGTACTCTGGGAGCTGTGTATGAGGTGAGGTCACTTCAACTCAGAATTCACAGGAATCAAATTCCACAAGTAACCCTAACTGCCGTGGCCTCAGAGTCCAGCAGAGATCAAGATGCCAAGCCAAAGACATCAGATTTACTGACTAAAGATACAAACTGGTTTCCTGACACTGAGCCTGATTCTAGTGAACGGGGTTGGGGGCACTAAGGCTGGTGCTAGTAGATAGGAACAATCTGGACCACATCCAACAACACCAGGGCCTATAGAACCACAGCTGAGGCTCTTACAGGTGTGTTCCACTGAGCCCAAGGAAGTGAGTGTCTTGCCATGGCAGAAGGAACACACTGAGGAGGATTCCAGGGAGGAGAAGCCGGATGTAGGTCAAAGAAGGACTTAGGTCAGAGGCTGGACCCTTTAAGGATAGCAGTTCCCACAAAGGGAGTGGCGCCTAGGAGAGGTGGGCTGTGGGCAGAAGCTCAGAAGTCCTCAGTCTACCACTAGCCTTTGTTGGAGCAAGGGGCTCACTTTCTGTGGTGCTGCAACACAGGTGGGAAGGTCTGTGGCTCAGAGGAGAAGAAGAAGAAGAAGAAGAAGGAGGAGGAGGAGGAGGAGGAGGAGGAGAAGGAGGAGGAGGAGGAGAGTTTGGATTTAATATCCCGCTTTATCACCACCCGAAGGAGTCTCAAAGTGGCTCACATTCTCCTTTCCCTTCCTCCCCCACAACAAACACTCTGTGAGGTGAGTGCGGCTGAGAGGCTTCAGAGAAGTGTGACTAGCCCAGGTCACCCAGCAGCTGCATGTGGAAGAGCGGGGAATCAAACCCGGTTCACCAGATTACGAGTCCACCGCTCTTAACCTCTACACCACACTGGCTCAGAGCATCTGCTTTGCATGCAGAAGGCCTCAGGTTGAGTCCCTGGCATCTCCAACCTTGGAGAGCAGCTGCCAAGACAATACAGAGCCAGCTAGACCAACGGTCTGACTCAGTATAAAGCAGCTTCTTACATTCTTGTGATGCCCTGTGGGATCCTTTTTAAATCCAGACAACTTCACAATTAATTGAAATCTGCTAAGAAAAAGGGAAAGAAAAGGATTGTAGAATGGTGCAAGCTTAAACTACTGAACAATCTGGTTTTATTTTCAGGGGGATGGAATAGACATTACCCGCTCCGTGTCCTTCTAGGGCTTGTTGAGGCTCAGTTGAGTCTGTGGAGCTTCTCCACCCAGGTTCTTTCAGAGCTTGCCTGGGAACTCTCCAGCTCCAAGGCTGAGAAGCTGCTTCCCTTTAACAGTCCCCAAATGCATCACTTTTTTTTTTTACAAGTTCTACTTTGTTAAATGGGCAACATTTGACGTGAAAATTGAAACTGACTAGCTGTGATGTGTTTCCTGCCATCTTGCTCCATCTTGTGTTTTGTTTCTGTCTTTGTGGGTATTGTTCTAATAAGAAAACGGTGCAAACAAAACTGTGTAATGAAGATGACAGAGTGCAGAGGCAATAGACTTCAAAAAGACTTTTGCAGTGATCTTCCTAATGAGCAATGAAAGATGGGGGCACAGCATGTCCCTCTATCTATGTGAAGCACAAATGGTTCATCCCATTTAACAGCAGCAGAAGATTTTTCACATTTGTGTGTCTGTAAAACTTCATGTAAATGATTTATATTCCGTTTGGATAAGAATAGCTTTTTAGAATATTGAAGAGTTAGCGGGAAAGAAACAGCTAGGAAATATTTCAACAACCCAGCCCTAAGATGAAGACGTTTACATTTTACACTACGGCCATGCTACGCATGGTGTTACCTGCAGCACAGGTGTATAACATGGATATAAAAGGTGCCCCAATGAATCAGACTAGCCCCAACATCTTCCATCACTCAGTGGCATTGCAGGGGGTTGGACTAGATGACCCTTGGTGGTCCCTTCCAACTCTGTGATTCTTTGATTCTATGAACAGAGGCGGATTTAGGGGAGTGTGACTGGTTCCCCTGCACTGGGTGCCAAGCTGAGGGGGTACCACAGGGTGTCACAACTATGATGTAGTGAACATGGAGAACAGAAGGCAAGATGTGAGGGGGCACCAAATTTGGGTCTTGCATAGGGTACCACTGAAACAATGTCTGCCTGCGATGTGACTATATGAAGGGCCAGCTAAATAATAATAAATAATAATAAAATTTTATTTATATCCCGCCCTCCCCAGCCGAAGCCGGGCTCAGAGTGGCTAACAACAATAAAAGTAACACAGCATTCTAAAATCAATTCATTTTAAAATCAATTCAAAATCAAATTAATGGCAACCATTGGGCTAGAGTTCTGTGAGGATTACAGCTCTGTCTTGCAGGCCCTGCGGAAAGATATCAAGTCCCGCAGGGCCCTAGTCTCTTGTGACAGAGCGTTCCACCAGATTGGAGCCACAGCCGAAAAAGCCCTGGCTCTGGTTGAGGCCAGCCTAATCTCCCTGTGGCCTGGGACCTCCAAGATGTTTTTGTTTAAAGACCGTAGGGTCTTCTGTGGGACATACCAGGAGAGGCGGTCCCGTAGGTACAAGGGTCCTAGGCCGTATAGGGCTTTAAAGGTTAATACCAGCACCTTAAACCTGATCCTGTACTCCACCGGGAGCCAGTGCAGCTGGTATAGTACCGGGTGAATGTGATCCCGTAAGGAGTCTCGCCGCGGCATTCTGCACCCGCTGGAGTTTCTGGGTCAGTCTCAAGGGCAGCCCCATGTAGAGTGAGTTACGATAATCCTGTCTGGAGGTGACTGTCGCGTGGATCACAAGCCAATGTCTCATCTGATCCAGCAGTCCATTCTCAGTGGCCATCCAGGTGTTTATGGGAAGCCCACAAGCATGACTTCAATGCATCAGCAATCCATTGTTCAGCAATCAACAATTCAGCATACTGCCTCAGGATAGGGATGTTTTTATCGAACTTTCATGGTTGGCTGCCATTAGGAAGATAGGAATTTTCTACCTCAAGATTTAGTAATAGCCACCAGGTTGGATGGCTTTAACAGGGATTAAGATAAGGCTATCACTGACCACCAGTTACATGGTTATATACCTCCAAAGGGTCCAATTTGCCTAATACTCAGCATGCCTCTGAGTACTAGTCACTGAAGAAAAACCAGCAGGACTGCTGCTTGTGAGAGCCAGTGTGGTGTAGTGGTTAAGAGCTGTAGTCTCGTAATCTGGTGAACCGGGTTCGTGTCTCCGCTCCTCCACCTGCAGCTGCTGGGTGACCTTGGGCCAGCCACACTTCTTTGAAGTCTCTCAGCCCCACTCACCCCACAGAGTGTTTGTTGTGGGGGAGGAAGGGAAAGGAGAATGTTAGCTGCTTTGAGACTCCTTAAAAAAAAAGGGAGTGAAAGGCGGGATATCAAATCCAAACTCTTCTCTTCTTCTTCTTCTTGTGGGAGTTCCATATAAGCATATGGCTGATCATTGTGAGAAACAGTATGCTGAACTAGCTAGATTTATATGCTGATCTGCCAAGGCTCTTGTGTTCAGATTAGAGTTGAAATAAAATGTTATGGGAGGGGGGATAATTTCTGAGAAAATTTGAGATTTTTCTTTTTCTCACCCATTTGCAGAACCCTTCCAAAATACCCTCCACCATTTTTTGTTTGTTTGTGGCAGTTCTCATTTTCACACACAAAACTGTGGCCATGCTGCCAAGATGGTCTTTGGTGCTGCTTCTGCTCTTAATTTAAATTTTAAAAAAGAAGCTACAGTGGTACCTCAGGTTAAGTACTTAATTCGTTTCGGAGGTCCATACTTAACCTGAAACTGTTCTTAACCTGAAGCACCACTTTAGCTAATGGGGCCTCCTGCTGCTGCCGCGCTGCCAGAGCATGATTTCTGTTCTCATCCTGAAGCAAAGTTCTTAACCTGAAGCACTATTTCTGGGTTAGCGGAGTCTGTAACCTGAAGGATATGTAACCCGAGGTACCACTGTAATGGTGAGCACCACCCTTAGATCCTCTTGGAGAACTGCTCCTCTTTCTGCAGATATGTAATGAAATGATTACCTCTGTCCACTAATACAGGGGATAATTTCAAGAGGCCTTTTGTACATAACACATGACTCCAGTTTAGACAGAAGTCTTTCCCAGTCTACTGTGAGATCCCAGAGATTGAAACTGCAACCTACTGCGTGTTGTCATTTGCTTTGTGTTGAAATATCCTCTGAGAATTTGTCTGTTCACCCTTCTGAGCTCATTTAACCCAGTAGTCAGGGCCTGTCCAAGACATTTGGCTTCCTGAGTGAAGGACAAGATGGCGACCTTCCTATTGCATATGCAGAAGCCTCCTCTCATTCCATATAGTTCAGCACTGCTGAGGGGACACCACACCTGAGGGCAGAGGGCTCTCTTAGAGGTTACATAGACATGTTCTGTTTTCCAGAACCTCACTGCCATTCCTTCATGTTTGCTATCTTAGGCAGATGCCTCACACTGGCCAGCCCTACCAGTGGCCAGTACGACATATTGTAACAATGCACTTTATCATCAAACATTATGCTATCTGAACATCAGCTGCACGTATCTTAACACACATGCTGAGGATTTCTGGTCAATCAAGGCTCCACAGCATGAGCACATGGATGTTTGTAAATGTGCATTAGCTATTCACATTACATAATCTCTGTGAGTAACAAAACATTTCCATGAAAAGTGGAATCAGGGTGTGCCTTATGCTCAAAATGGCACTTTAACATTATCCAGCTTTGCAGGGAGGTATGCCAGTGATTAAAACTAAGATGCTAAATCTTGGTGGACATGGTCAGCAGGGAGGAATGTTTAAAGAATTTATTGCCTGGTAGGTATACTTTTTTCCTTGCAAGCTACATTTAAAGTTCATTGTTATTCTTATTAAGCCTGCAAGCTTTCAATTGATTAATAGGTATGATTAATTGGTTGAAGTGTTAATCACATATTGCACCTCTCTTTAATCACTTGACTTCTGAACTAGCAAAGTGAGTTGCTTTACACAATGCATTTTTAAGGCATATCTGAACATATTTTAGGTAATTTGCAAAGACAAAAAACATGCATTTATACTTAGTAGGAAACTGGAATTGGTGTTGACTCCCTGAAGCCCTGGCTTTAGGATCACACCACCATGTAGACCAGAGTACCTCCCTTTACCCTTGTCAAATGAAAGGGCTGGAGAAGTTTCCATTTAAGAATCAGTCCTGTCCAAAGCACATGACCCCCCCCCCTCTCTATCTCTCCAAGGCTCCCTTCCCAGAGGGGCCATAAATACTGCCACTAGCACCCCCACTCGTTCCTATGCCCTCGCCACACAGAAGTGCTTTGCTTTTATAATGCTCATTTAAAACAGTTTAAGCCAGGAGCAGTTCCAGCACATTTTAACCACTATTCATCATAAAAAGAAAATTATGAAACCAATAACGTCTCAGTCCTTGCTTAAAAAAAATAAGAATGATATAATTCATTTGAGAATGAAATTCTGTGCAGCTTTGACTGTCATTTTTTGGTATGATCCATGCATTATAACAATGTAACAGGAACCAAGCACATTTTAAAGCATTATTGAATAAGCTATCAGGCACTAAGGGTCTGTAACAACAACAAAAAACTATTGTTTTATATTATTATTACAGCAAGGAAATGGGAATTAGTTCTAGAAATGCACATTACATATGAGACTAGGTTTTGCATGTGGCTGGTTGTTATTTTAAAATGCTCCACTATTCTATTGCAATGATTCTGAAACTCATTATAAAATATTGCATTAGTAATATCAAAATCAATTGAAGTTGAAAAAATGAATAGTGCTCATGAAGTTCCTCATTTACTATGCATGGAAGAGTAATTTTACATGCATATGCCTGAAGCTGAATTGGGGCCAGTATATTTTATTTCATGGCTCCCATTCTTCTCTATAGTCTGCCAAACACAGTGGCTAGCTTTAATTTGCTACATCTAAAAAGCAGATAATCTGCTCACAAAAATCTCCAACCAACTCCTAGAATAATCTAGAGACCAGCCATAAATAGCTGAGAGTAAATCAGTTGTGTAGAGTAAAAATTAAATTAAATCAAATGCAAGCAACATAATGTATACACCAGCCAGGTGAATAGATATTATGCATGTGTTAGCATTATCATCCATGAATATGAATAGAAATATATCAATGGCTACAAGACATAATGCCCAAATACTTCCCCCAGTATCAGAGGCAATATACCTCTGAATGCCAGTGGCTGGGGATTGTTAATGGCAATGAAAAATAGATATAAAAACGAAAATTTCCTGGATGCCAAGATCCAGGTTTGGGGCAAGTACTATTGGGTGAGAGAACCCTAGCAGAGATTTAAAATCACAGAATATGCAGCAAAGTGTGAATAAAGAGGCTGTTAGACCTTTAAAATACCCCCCTTTGAGTTGCTTTCAAAGTTCCCCACTTCCCCCAGCAACACCACACAGACCATATACTTTATAAATGTTTGAATCACCGTGAGAGTGTGCAGCTCAACTGTTTAGACTTGTGCTGAACTCAGGTACAAGTGTTTGTGTGAAAAAACTCTTCTTTATTTGTAGAGCTCTGCTATTGTGTACACATAGTCATTGAATGTAATGTGTGAACACCCTTGGTGTGGGGAAGGGGCTGGCACTGGGCTGAGGGGGCAGGCACATACTAAAGATGCAAAACGCCTTTCTTTTCTTTTGCACCATGCAGAACACTGAAACGGGGCTCATGTATTCCACAATTCCCATGTAGACCATGAGCCTTCTAGAGCAGTGCTTTGACTTGATGCGTTTCGACAGCTCTGTTAGCATGAAACAGGCATGAAATATGTCTGCTGAGTCGCTTCCTTTAATTAATGTGACCTTTGCATAGCGCTGTTCAGTTCCATTTCCACTTGGCCAACACCAATCACTTTTATGAATTTTTTATCACAGAAGATCTTTAGGATAGTTAAGGATTTATTTATTTATTTTTCTACAAAATCAAATGGGAGTTTAAACACTAAAAGACTAGCCTTTATTAATTATGCCCTTCGAAGCACCAGGCAGGGCTTTCTGGTGGGTTTTTTTTTTGCTCTTATTCTGCCTTTCTGTAATAATTTTCTATATAAATGTTTATTTCGTTTCCTCCCCCACCCCCTTTAAATGAAATTAATTTGTTGCAGGAAATGAAAGAAAACATAACTGTAATTGTGTTCTCTCAACTGTACCACACTTTAAGATGGGGTGTTAAGATTTTGTGACCCAAGATTTGAAAAGCAGCAAAACTGCAAATAACCCAACATTCCTATTGGAAAGAGGGAGCTAAGAGACACCCAGCTCACTTCATTGCTGAGCAGCAATTTTAACCCTGGCCTTCTGGGCTCCAGTCTAAGGGAGGAATTCAACACAGCACTATGGCTATCAGTCTATGAACAATGTGATTTCAGCTTGACAGATGGAATGATACCTGTATGCTGTTTTGTGCGTTCTCCTGACACACACACACACCCGAGCCAAAGGGGGGTGCACAGGGGAGGAGAGGAGGTAAAATTCCCACTGCACTAGTGGAAGTCCTTGAGCAGCTTCCATGAATGGGACTTGTTGGCTAAATCTAGTCCTAACATTCCAACCGCTACAGCACACTAGGTGAAGGAAGTGGATCACACTTCTCAGAGGAGGAGAAATAGCAACAGAACCCTTCAGCAGATCATCACACTACTAGTGATCCTAAGGAGCTATATAGGATCCAGACATTCCTGTCCTCAAACACCAGACATTACAATGAAGCAGGACTAGTCAGATGTGAAAGAGGAGTGGGCAGATAAGTCTGTTTCAAGTCTGTGCCAATTTCACGTGCTCATTCATACGTCTGTTCCATCACGTTTCGGCATCAGTCTGCATTATTTTATTTTAAAAGTAGATTAAAATCAGCATTATATTTCACACTCCTTCCCCCAATACTCATTTTTCTGCCCTAGAATATGTATTTTTGTATGCATGTTATCCAAAAATTTGCATGCAAGGAAGCATTTTAAATTAATGTGCACATTTTTATATGCATTCTGGTAAGTTTTTTTGAACTGAGAAGTGAATCACAAAATTCAGGGTAGTACACATCATAACTGTGTTCCAATCCATGAAAAGGTAAAGGTAAAGGGACCCTTGACCATTAGGTCCAGTTGTGACTGACTCTGGGGTTACGGCTCTCATCTCGCTTTATTGGCCGAGGGAGCCGGCGTACGGCTTCCGGGTCATTTGGCCAGCATGACTAAGCTGCTTCTGGCAAACCAGAGCAGCACACGGAAAAGCCGTTTACCTTCCCACTGGAGTGGTACCTATTTATCTACTTGCACTTTGATGTGCTTTCGAACTGCTAGGTGGGCAGGAGCAGGGGCCAAGCAACGGGAGCTCACCCCGTCGCGGGGATTCGAACCGCCGACCTGATTGGCAAGTCCTAGGCTCTGCGGTTTAACCCACAGCGCCACCCGCGTCCCTTCCAATCCACGTAGTAGAGCACAAAATGTGGATCAGGTCAGTTTGCTTAAAATATGGCAGTTCATAAAAGGCTCACAAAAGGGCAGGATGGTGCTCACCCATGCCCAAGCATGTGGGGTCCACCCTGCCCCTCAGAAAGTCTCAGGACGACTGTCAGCAGCAGAAATCTATACTGGACTTTTATGGGACAGGTAACAACATATCAACCGGGAATGAAACTGCAAACACAAGGCGACTGGAAGCCACTGCCAGATCAACATGTGGGTTCTCTCGACAGTATTGACAGCTCTGGTTTCCGTATGGATCACTTGGCTGCAGGGGCCAGGTCTGATGCTGCCACTGCTGATGTGATGATTAAACTGGTCCATGGACCCTTTATGGTGACATTTTCAATGTCCCTGAGCCCCACAGGCTAAAACTATGCCAGCTACAGGCAAAGAGGCCCCTGCCACAGAAACTCAGGTGAAGGGGGGGTTGTGTTGGGAGAGCGCTCCGGGCTAACTGCAGCCCCCCAGATCTTCGAGCGTCCTCTAGTGAGCATAGGTCTGGAAAAGGCATCCCCTTCTTCTCCAGGGCGCTCCAGTGACATAAACTAACTTGATTTTTGCACACTAGCCTTCTCTCTTGACAAAGCAAAAGGAAAGAGGCATTGTAAACTACTATTTATTTACAGAATATTTACAGACAACAGCATTATGGCGTCTGTTCTCTCCAGTTCCGAGAACAAACAACACAGCATAAAAGTGAAAGTACAGTTTCACAGACTCACACCGGAAGACAGATAAGACAGCCTTCCTTTCTCAGGCTCCACTCAGACAGGTGTGTAAAATATACCAATCATAAAATCAGCATCAGAGAGCATGAAATCCTAACAAGCTGAACTGTGGGAGGCTCTATGGGATCATTGCTTTCTATCTCGACACATGCTTGAAGGAATTTTGGGAAGTGTGGGAGATAACAGGCATCAAGGCCACCATTGAGACTCTAGTGGAGTTTGTTGAAAATGGCATTTTGACTGCTCCCCACCCCCAATCATGAGAACACTGACTCCGGAGCCTCAGATGACATGTCACTGAACCAAGTTGTGGGTGAGCAGATGCTAAGTGAGGCATTTGATAACGTAAGGCTGCAGGGAAGCAAGGACTTAAGGCAAGGCTTAAAATCCAGACTGGGGGGGAAATCCTTAGGGATTCCTCATTCCACATCTGATTGCTGGTTCTTAGAAACATCAAAAAGGAAACTTTCTTGTGGGACATCTGAAAGCTGGCTCTGCAACTGAAATCCTTTGATCCATACTGTCACTATTCGAAGGGTCTTCATTTAGGCATGAAAGTGTTGGCCAGCCGAGAGAGTTTCTCATTTAACCATACCGTATTTGACCAGTTAGCAAAAAAGCAAATATTCCAGATGAGAAGATGATTTTATTTAGATGAAAAGTGACAGAAATCCAATTTCAGTTGCCTCATGTCAGGAATGCAAAATCACCCAGACTCTGCTAAATTATGATTCCTATGTTACATTAGTAAAATAGAAGTTGTCTAGTCTCAATTCAAAGTATTTTTTTATCAACATTATACTTAGAAGATGTATGCTGTGTGCATCAGAGGAATCCCTGCACCTTGCATACATTTGCTTCCAATCTATTGTTGAAATGCAAAGATGCGTGAAGTGCAAACGGGATTTCCATTTATCTGATTTCTTCGTTTAGTGGTCTGATTATTGAAGTACTTACATTTCTACCCAAGGGCCCAACTTTGGGGTTCCTTCCAGTTAAATTATACTTAGATTAGATTCAATGAAATTAACGCATCTAAGTTAGTCTTGCTTATTAGCTTCAGTGGGTCTACTCTGAATAGGACTCATAGTGGATACAATTTTTGATCTTTCCTTAATGTGTACCATACAGCTACATGTATTGTTTTTCATTAAATGATTATAAATGTGGGAGGCTGTGAAGTCAGGAAATGGAGAGGCTTAGTTCTTCCCTTTCTCATTGTGACCAGAATGGAGATTCCCAATCTGCACCTCCGCCCTGCCCGTCTCCAGAAGAAAAAATTCCCATTCCCCACACATTCCGTTCTCAGTAGGAATCCCACACCAACACAGGTATTTTTTTAAAGATGAAAAGCAAGTGGTTGTGTCTAATGCAACTCTAAGTTAAATTCCCTGAGAGTTACAGTACACTTGGTTATACCAGCAGAACATTTTGTTCTAGTAGAAAATTATTGTGCAACAGAATGCATAAGCAGGTTTCTGGTAACTTTATTATGCTACAGATTGTGAAATCTGTTGCATAATGAGTTTCCGCTCGTGCCCTTGTCCTAGTGGACAGAGAATGCTTGATACAGCCCAAAGTATTAATTTATTGATAGGATTTCTCACCTGTCTTTCACTTTAGGTTCCCAAGGCAGTTTACAACAAAACAATGATATAATTTTAAATTGGATAAAATCAATATTTAATACAACACCAAGAATATTTTTTTTAAAAAAAATAATAAAAGGTAAAAGTAAAGGGACCCCTGACCATTAGGTCCACTTGTGGACAACTCTGGGGTTGTGGCGCTCATCTCACTTTATTGGCCGAGGGAGCCGGCGTACAGCTTCGGGGTCATGTGCCCAGCATGACTAAACCACTTCCGGTGAACCAGAGCAGCACACGGAAATGCCGTTTACCTTCCTGCTGGAGAGGTACCTATTTATCTACTTGCACTGACTTGCTTGTGAACTGCTAGGTTGGCAGGAGCTGGGACCGAGCAACGGGAGCTCACCCTGTCGTGGGGTTTTGAACCGCCAACTTTCTGATCGGCAAGCCCTAGGCTCTGTGGTTTAACCCACAGTGCCACCCGCGTCCCTAAAAAGAATAAAGGTGCCTCCTAATCTGTCAAAGTCCAGGGTTATGGTGTGTCAGGCGGGCTGTAACTCAGTGGTACATGGCAAGCCTCTTCAATCCCCAGCATCTTCAGGTAGGGCTGGGAGAGAACTCTGCCTGAAATCCTGATGAGCCTCTGCCAGTCAGTGTAGGCAATACTAAGCTAAATGGACCAATGATCTGACTCATTATCGGGCAGCTTCCTATGTTCTTATGTTTCCAGGCAAAAATTAACAGGCTGCTTGCTGGCAAATAGCTGTTGAGGGGCAAACATCATCTTACCAATAGGACCCTTGAGACAACAGGGCCTTCAGCTGTTGGGGTCTGATGAAAGGAATTTTATCAAGTTTACTGCTAAATTCTAATACACCCATTTCATATTTGAGTTCCAACTTTACGATTTAATACATCCTAACAGCCAAAAAAGTAGAGACATCACCTTGGGTCCGTATAGTAAAAGCTATGGTTTTCCCAGTAGTGATGTATGGAAGTGAGAGCTGGACCATAAAGAAGGCTGATCGCCGAAGAATTGATGCTTTTGAATTATGGTGCTGGAGGAGACTCTTGAGAGTCCCATGGACTGCAAGAAGATCAAACCTATCCATTCTTAAGGAAATCAGCCCTGAGTGCTCACTGGAAGGACAGATCCTGAGGCTGAGGCTCCAATACTTTGGCCACCTCGTGAGAAGAGAAGACTCCCGGGAAAAGACCCTGATGCTGGGAAAGATGGAAGGCACAAGGAGAAGGGGATGACAGAGGACGAGATGGCTGGACAGTGTTCTCGAAGCTTCCAGCATGAGTTTGACCAAACTGCGGGAGGCAGTGGAAGACAGAAGTGCCTGGCATGCTCTGGTCCATGGGGTCACGAAGAGTCGGACACGACTAAATGACTAAACAACAACAAACAGCCAAACAAAACAAGCACATCAACATGCTTTTTGAGAATTGTCAGAAATGTAGCATAACTCAAGGAGAATACGCAGCTTCAAGGAGCCAGTCAACCCATTTGTCCTAAGTATTTCCCAGGTCTTATAATATAGCCCCTCAAAAGTCCTAGGATGTAGAAACTAAGATTTTTGTATACATTAACCTTGCAAAAATATATCTTCCAGCTTTGTAACATTTAACAACTTGCCCAGTAGCCAAAGGGACCCAGAATTTCCGTAATTCTTTTATTTATTCCGGCCAAGAGGCCGAAAGCTTGTGTTTCCATGCCGGTCCTGGTGGATAGGACTTCTTCTCCCCAGTTGCCTGCATGAAGATGCAGGCTATTGGCCTTGCAGTAGGCTCTTTTAACTTTATTTTATTGCAGGCTGGGACCTTTTCTGGGGCTCTTTACAAGACTGCTTAGTCTATTGTCCACATGAGATGCAGCTGGGTTCTGTAAAAGTTTAGTTAGCTGCTCCTCTAGTCTTATTCCCCATGTTCTTTTCCTTTTTCTCCCTTTTAAAGGAACATCATTAAAATCAATCTTCGTCAGACTCGCCGAAACTAAATTTGAAATGCATGTTGCAAGTGCAAATTTAGAAATTCATTGCATTTGACAAGAAAGGCAACAAAATTGAAAGAATTCACCACAAAGTATATAAAAAAGGATTTGGGTTGCTATGGTTACCCTAACGATCCCAGTGTTGCCTGCTATAATAATCTCTCCGGGTCTTCCCAGATACACAATGCTGCTCTATGGAGCCCATTTTCTCAGTTTCTTTGCAATACGGATTGGTGTGGGTGGCGGGGGTGTGTGGGGGGGACTACGTGTAAAATAAACTACACCCCCCTCCGAAAAGCAATATAATCCTTGAAGATCTGTTTGTTCTGCATTCTAACAACATTTATTTATTTATCTTAGGAAATGTACTCGAGTTTAAACAGAAGCCTCAGTTTAATAGGGGAGGGAATATAGCACACAATGTGGAAAAATCAGAGGACAAGAAAAGTATAATAGAACTACAAATCCAAGCAAGTAGATGGAGAATGTTATAATTTGAGCCAAATAAATCTCTGTATGTGAAGGGCAAGTCCTCATTATTTGTTCTGACTCAAATGTTCTTTTTATCATTGTGTTCATGTGCAGTTCAGATGTTTGCTTTTGCTTATACGTCAAAATCCATTGTCAGGTAGATCCAAAAAAGATTGCAGGTGTAAACATTAATCATACCATCTTGACTACATCTACTATCTCTCCCTTAAAACCATTGTTCAGTCCCTTTCAATTTTGGGGTCCCTCCACACGAAGGCATCTTCCATGAACTGACTGCATTTATGTAAGGCATTTAATCCCTGCAAACCACAGTCATTCTGAGATGAACAGGTGATAAATCCTGAGATAAATCCTGGCATGCATGCCTAAAGAATGGATGCTGTCTGCGTGATCTAAGTTACCATGTCATCAATAACTTCTATTGCACAGGGATGTGCTGGTCTACTCCCACCTACTTCTGGGCTATTATTAACTGCTGATGCAAGAAAAAAAAATACAAATACATACTATGGCACAGGGCTAAACTAAGCTAAGCAAGGCTGGGCCTGGGTAGGAAACCACCTTGGAACCTAGTTCCACAAAAAAAAAAAAAAAATACAGCCCAAAGGCTTACTTTCTCTTCTCATCCTCCCTAGCCCCAGGTAACTCATTGCAAGAGGGTATTATGGTATGCTCACTACTATTTTCATTCAGGTGGAGTTTCAGCTAGTTTTTGTTAGGGATGAAGGACTATGGTTCACTCTGCACTTTGGAGTGAACCTTCCCAGTTTGCATTTGATGGACTGTGCACAGATCAGAATGAAGACGTGACTTATTTTGCACGTCTACAAACCTTTCCAAGCAAGTTTCACTTGTACATCCTTTTGAGGGTCTCTGGGTTGCGTTATTCTCTGTTGCGGTGGTTTGTGGGGGCAGCTGTCCTTTTGTGTGTACAACTGCTAGGAAAGCAGTGGCACATCATAATGCGTTGTCGCTTCCAGAAGCTTCTTTTACTTAAAACTGTTCAGCATGTGTGGCAAGCAGGACACTTCTAGGGGCTCCAAGGCACTAGAGATTTTGCCAAAAATAATATGCATAGTAATTTGATGGAATGCATAAACTCTTGACTGTGAGTCCTGGAAGACCTGTTCCCTGCCTTGCAGGTCTTTTTGCCACCTGGCCTGTGATGGTGGTCCCCTGATTGACTCCAGCTACAAAAGCTGAGGCTGCTGAACAGACTCTTGGGTTCGAGTATTGTTTAGGAGGTTTGTTGCGGGGGGGGGGGAGGTAGTTGCTGTTTTTGATAATATTTGCATCTCTATTTTAGAACTTCTTATGATGTATGTGGAAACTGTTTAATTTGGTTGAGTACTTTTGATGTTTTATTTATTGTTTATGACTTCTTTTCTTATGTTTGTAATTATTATGGTCACACACGCACACCCCGTGTAACCCACCTTAAGCATGGTTTTAGCTATGGAAAGGTGGCATACAAAATATAATTATGTATGTATAAAATGGACCAGTCTACTCATTCTCCAGGGACATAAACCAGATTAAGAACATTCCATATATACCGAATTCTTGGACAGACGCTTCATGCATGGTGTTGTGTCCCTCATCCCTATCATTAAGGAGACAGGTGAATGAATGGCCATTTCTGTCACCTTGTTGGAAAATCATTTTTTCAAGGACACACTCTGTCCACCCACAGAGATGTTCTGATCTTCATACAAGGATCAAATCTGGGCCAAATCTAGGTCAGTCTTCCCAACTTGCCCTCAGATGTTCTGGACCACAACTTTCTTCATTCCTGACCGTGATGGCAGGGGCTGATGGGAGTTCTAGTATAAAACATCTGAAGGGCATGAGGTCGGGGCAAGCTAATCTAGCTGGTCCGCTCATGATACAATTCCTAAACCTAAGAGAGGCAAATAATATTAGGCTGGGATTCATACAAATTTCTGAATAGGGAAAAAAGCCAATTCTGCTGGCTAATTTATTCATAAGGAATAATTCCACCAGCTCTAATAATGCACATAATTACACACCTCAGTGGAGTGTTGGGGGTACTAATTAGTTAATGTTTGTACAGCACGTTGAAGATGTTATGTGCTTAAGTATTACTATTATCTAAACATAGTATTAGCTTTCAATTAATATGCACCATAACTTGGACTACTGATATATCAGCTACACTCAGAGAGATGTAATCGGCCAAATGTATTGCATACAGAGCACTGGGAAACAAATGAGACTGGTCTGATGGAAGGTGGGGCTCAGAACCAAGGTCAGGAGTCTCTGTGTAGGCAATTCATTCATGTGCCATAGTTGTAGGATCACTGGAAGATTTGTTGTTAGAAGGCCAGAGTAACATGGGAAGCTGACTTATACAGAGTCAGAGCATGGGGACAGCTAGCTCCATATTCCCTACCCAGGGAACTTTTTAA
Organism: Podarcis melisellensis; assembly: GCF_964234715.1. NCBI lineage: Eukaryota > Metazoa > Chordata > Lepidosauria > Squamata > Lacertidae > Podarcis > Podarcis melisellensis. The sequence goes on from NC_138532.1 coordinate 5,288,861, forward strand.
TTCTTTGTTTTTCTGGGGAACCCTTTTTGTGGATCTGGCTGGGTGAGTGGCACTATGGATGTGATTCTTACCTTTGACAGTAGATGGTGGGTGGCACTGTGGGTTAAATCACTGAGCCTAGGGCTTGCCGATCAGAAGGTCGGCGGTTCGAATCCCCCGCAACGGGGTGAACTCCCGTTGCTCGGTCCCTTCTCCTGCCAACCTAGCAGTTCAAAAGCACGTCAAAGTGCAAGTAGATAAATAGGTACCACTTTGGCAGGAAGGTAAACGGCGTTTCCGTGCGCTGCTCTGGTTCGCCAGAAGCGGCTTAGTCATGCTGGCCACATGTCCCGGAAGCTGTACGCCGGCTCCCTTGGCCAATAAAGCGAGATGAGTGCCGCAACCCCAGAGTCGGCCATGACTGGACCTAACAGTCAGGGGTCCTTTTACCTTTACCTTACAATCCAGCCACACAAAAGTCAGAGGTTTCTGTACCCTGACAACCACACACATCTGTCACAGACATTATCAAAGTTCAACAACACACTCCCGCCAGGCAAAAGCACTGATAGATGGACATTAAGCAGGACTAGTGAGGGGTGTGTGTGGCCTGTGGAGGGTCCTATGGGTCATACAGAGAGGATTTGTTGGTTGCATCTGGCCCCAGGTCTGAAGTTCCCTACCGTAGTCTACATTTATTGGCTCTGGGTTGCTTGTATTTAAGACAGGGGTGTTTCCCAGCCCTTCCCAGAAATGACAGGGATGTCCCAGGGGTAGGGATTTCTCACTGAAATGTCCAAAGTGTTTGGTCCAAAACGGTGGTTGCTGAGTCCCACCAGGCTGTTGCAAAGTAAATGCCTGGAGTACGGCAGTCAAAAGACAGATGACTCCTTTGAAGAATTGCTTTAAATTAAATGTCCATGTTTGGAGCAAGGGGTGGCAGAAGGACACTTCTCGGCACATCTTCTCCCCATAGATCTTCGTAACAAAGTTCAGACACCAACAAACATCCACAACAGCATTCCCCACTCCTTGCCCTGGACATTATTGAATGCTTTAATCCTGCTGGCATGAAGTTGTTAATTTAAAACTCTCCAGACAATGAGTAATGGCTAGAGAGCTCTCATTTGAGGAAACAGATGAGGCGGAACACTTTCAAGGCCAAATTAAGAATTTAGAAAATTGTACTTGCATTTGTTTGCTGCTAATGCATTCATTTCCCTTCTCTTTCTCATTAATATGTTATAGCCATTGGTGCAGCTCCTATTAATTTAATAGCATCATAGCCATTATATGCTTAACATGGTAACATAGCACCTTTGTCAAGTGAAATCTGTCAGTGAACATAATGCAATGCTTAAAAGAGTTGAAGCTCTGTTGTACTTTCCCTCAATTAGTCTTTCAACAAGGATGTGTGTGTGCTAAACTCACCTCACAGCCAATCTCTCCCTTTGTTTAAGGTTGCCACTGCACATCTTAGGGTTAAGGTTGACAATTGATATGCGCATGAAGGTACTCCCATGACTTTTTAAAAAAATTAAAAATCAGCTGCACACAGGTGGAGTGGGATGGCAGACAATCCAGAATACAAATGAAGAGGGCATGTGTGTGTGTGTGTTACGCTCTCCTCATTTCAGTACTTTTTGGGAAAACTCAGGAGGAACTGGGCAATTGTTTTCAGCCTCTCCTTGATTAAAAGCAATAGGCCCAACCTGCTATAAGTAGCTTTCTGGCCTCAGGTTGCCTAGGGATGGGGGAGAAATGAAATTCATTTTTGCAGTTAAAGGCAAAACTAACTAATCTGTGTTTTCTGATCCAATGTGCAAATTGAAACCCAGTCAGCCTTCAAGATCTGAAAATTTTCAAATTTTGCAGTGCAGTTATCTAGCCAAGTTACATGTTCCAAATTGCATGTACTAGGGTAATGTGTAAATAACAACGCACACATTTGTGAAAATAACATAGGTAAAGGAACCCCAGACCATTAGGTCCAGTTGTGGCTGACTCTGGGGTTGCAGCGCTCATCTCGCTTTATTGGCTGAGGGAGCCGGCGTACAGCTTCCGGGTCATGTGGCCAGCAGGACTAAGCCGCTTCTGGCGAACCAGAGCAGCGCACGGAAACGCCGTTTACCTTCCCGCCGGAGCAGTACCTATTTATCTACTTGCACTGGCGTGCTTTCGAACTGCTAGGTTGGCAGGAGCAGGGACCGAGTAACGGGAGCTCACCCCGTCGCGGGGATTCGAACCGCCAACCTTCTGATTGGCAAGTCCTAGGCTCTGTGGTTTAACCCACAGTGCCACCCGTGTGTTTTACAAAAAATGTGCATTAGACAAAATTGTACAAAATGTGTATCTTAGGAGAAATTTGCACTAAAATGCTGATAAATTTTCATTCATTTATTGTTACTTTTTTTTTTTACCTACAATCTCATGTGGAAATGTGGAGAAGAAAGCTTATGATTGGAGAAAGGGGTTGACTGAGAGAAGCCCAAACTTACAGAGTAACCCATCCCTTTCTCCTTTCCAAGCACCTTGGAAAATCAGCTTAAAGGGGATGATTTGCTCCCCCCAGCCTGCAAAATAAGCCAGAATGTTGAGAAGGGCTAAGGAGACTTTTCCCAATAGACTGGTCTTCTTCTGCTTTAAATTGCAGTCTCCATGGTAACATTTTGCAAAAAGACAGAAAATAGGGAAATGAAGATTTTAGGTTGGGTTTATTGAATTTATGTATTGCTTCCCACAAGTCCTGAAGCAATTTTCAAAAAATAAAAAATGCAATAATAAAATTTCATAAACATATTAAAAAACAGATTTAGCAATCTAATCATGCCATTGGTGCTTGCCTGGAAAACTTTTTTTTTTTGCCTGCAACAAAGCAATGGCAAGGTAGGCAGGGCTCCATTGGTAAGTCGGGTGGGGTGGGAAGGGGGCCACTACAGAGAAGACCTGTTTTCTTCTTGCTATCTCCCAGATCTGCCTCAGAGGTTTCATGCAGAGAAGAATAGAATTGTAGAGTGGGAAAAGACCAACAAGGGACATCTTCCTCAACGTGGGACTCATTCATACCCAATGACCCTGAAATTCAGAGTTTCATGCTCTACCAAGTGAGCTATCATTAGTGCATCCAGGTGAGCTGGGCACCAGTCAAACTTGTAGTCATTTCATTTCACTTTTAATTTGTATACCACCTTTCTATATTACTGTATCCAAGGTGGTTTACAAACTGAAGAAACAAGAAAATTTACAAAGATCACACACCTTATAGCAACCTGATTTATTACAAATAAGTCACAGTTAGAAATATCACTTAAAGTGTTGATGATCTCAGGATTCAGGCAGGTTCATATGGAAAGGTTTCCCCCTTTCAGATACTGTATTTTTTTTTTTTTTTTTGGCTTTTTATACTCTGCATTCCATTCCTCTTGAGCTGCAGGATTTCTAAAATTATTCCAGCACTGAAATGTCCACAAGCCCAAATCCTGTGGTGATAGCAGAACAGGGCTGTATTTTTAGCCTCAGCTCCACCATGAGGTTTTCTTTTGGAAACAACTGTTCACAGGGATGGACAAATCTGCAAATTTTGGTTTCTTCTCATTCCCCCTCCCCTAAATTCAGGTTCTACATCCACATTTCTAAATCAATTTGCATTTTTTAAAAAAAGATCTTGTTGAAAATTCATCAGTGTTTTAGTGTTTATGTATCCTAATATATGCTTGTATGTATGCAGTGTTGCCTAATATAGACATTTTGGAAAGCAATTTCCCCATAAATGAATGAATAATAACAACTTCAATTTGAGTGTATGTATGGTTCATCAATATATTCTGTGTGTGTGTGCACATGTGTGAGCGTGCACAGTATTTTAGTAAAGCACACAGTACAGTGGTACCTTGGGTTACAGACGCTTCAGGTTACAGACGTGTGTAGTGATTGATAATATTATCATTTATCCATTTTAGACCTCTTAAGTAGTAGCAGTTGCCTGTTCGCCTCTGTATAGTTCCATCCTTATTTCAGACATTAAGATAGATTGGAGTGATTAGCTGGTGATAACACTGCAATGTTTAACTGGCCATATTGTGAGGTTTAGCTGGTGAAAACATTGCAGTGTTTAGCAGGTGATACTGTGACTTATAGCTGGTGAGTTATCGAGATGTTGAAAACCAGATATCGGCTAGCCCTTACACACATTGTGAATTGTGATACATTTCCAGCTCAAATATTATGAAACAATTACCACAATGTAAACTTTGAACTGGTTTTGGACAATATATCGCCCGGCCCTAATTGTGACTAGTAGCTACTGGTAGCCTTACCCTCCATGAATTTGTCTAATTCTCTTTTAAAGTCACAAAAGCTGGTGACTATCACTGCAATAAGAATGAAAGAACAAAGCGTGTTCTCCCTCACAGAGAGCACGTGTTGCGGTTGGGAAAATAAGCCACCCTGCGGTGAATGGGGATTTTTGGGAACCAAAGCCTTTAAGGGGTTAAAATTGGGTTGCTGGGGATTTTTGATTGTTGCCAATTTGGAGGAGGGGTCATAGTCCTTAAATACAGGGGACGGACGTTCGGACGTCCTCTTGGCTGATTTTCACCGGATCGCCCGCCCTCCCTCCCTTTAATTAGGGTGGTTTCCTGCTTTGACCGTGCTATGCCTATCATGGGGTCGTTCGCCTTAGAGCGGGGGCCTGGTAGGAATTTTGCCATCTGGCTGATTGGCTGGTGCCATTTGGTTTTTGCCTACTGCGTAGCAAATCGTCACAACTTGTAAGGTTGGCGGTTAGGCATTGGTTAAATTGGTGCTTGGAGGGGTAAGTGCCTATCCCTCCAAATGATGCGGATGGGAATTCCGTTAAAGGAATCCAGGGGCTTGCCATTCTTTTCGTCCTTGTCCCCGGAGTCGGACCTGGGCCGTGCAAGCCCCAACGGAACATGAGGGTGAGAGGTGAGGGACTGGGTCCCAGCTCCATTTTTTCTCACCCAATACTTGTTTCCCACGCTGGCTTCTGTTGATGGCCGGAAGACCAGCTCTGTCCCTGAGGGCAAGGACAGTAGTCATAACCAATGCCTAAGCAACCACTCACGTATTTTGTATTGAATAAAGTTGTGGCCAAAATTATGCCAAAAACCTTAAACAAAAAATTGATGTGTGCAGTGTGAATTTTTTGGGGGGTGGCTTGTGGGACTCAACACGCAACAAGCTCTATGTGTGATGTCCCAGAACATCCTATGTACAGTACTTTGCGACTTGGTAGTGCAATCTGACGCCTGTCTACATGGAAGTAAGCACCATTGTGGTTAATTGGGCTGTGCCTACATGTCTACTTGAAAATAAACCACACTAAAATCAGTGGAACCTACTCCAGGTAAGCGTGCAGAGAATTGCAGCCGGTGTCTCTATCATAGCTGTCAACGTTTCCCTTTTTTAAAGGGAAATTCCCTTATTCTGAATAGGATTCCTTGCAAGAAAAGGGAAAAGTTGACAGCTATGGTCTCTGTATGAGACAACCTCAAATCCTGTGCATTGCATTTTATCAAATCCTATGCAAGAATGTTAGGTGTGAAGGAAAAACAAGTACAACACAGCATCCTCTTAAGCACTGCTGGTGTTTGGTACCTAATTTAAACAAAAACAAAAAGAGAATTCCAGAGCTTCTTTCTGTAAAAAAAAATTCTATTTTTCAATTAGATGAAGCTTGAATGCAATGATCTCTTGCCACGTTAGTCACAAACACCCAACATCAAGTATCCGACTCAGGAAGAAATGGCATCCAGACCAGATGCTATTAGAGACAAGCTCATAGGGAATTCTAAAGCAACCAGCAGAAAGGAGGGGAGCATTAGCCACAGGCTGGAATGCCTGTGCTTCCTTTAAAAAATGAAGCAGGCAAAGATGGGAGATTTAATAGGAAGAGATAACAGTGCCAAGTACAGCTTTTCATTTGACCAAGTCCCTCCTTGAAAGAATAAATACACAGAGGTGTGTGATGATTAAAGCAGTGAGATGCTTTCGGAGTTTATGCTCTTGTTATATATTTTCAGGAGCAGCCCATACAATGATGCGTTATGTGATACTTGGCCATCATTACTCACTGGCAAAAGAAGGTGGGCACATACACACTGCCTACCATTGTTGGTCACAAGCAATGGCGCTTTCAGGTACGGATGGAGAAGAAAGAGGATTTAGTTCGCATTTTAATGAGCAACTAACTAATTCACATTTCTTGAAGCAATGCGCGGACTGAAACACAGCTGTTTTTTGAAATGTTCACTGCTCCAAAGTTTGCAATGCAATTCTCCAACAAACTATAAGTACAAAAAAGTGGAGTGTTGAGTTTGTGTGTATGTGAAAACAGAACACAAAAGTGCACTGTATGTGTGGAAATTGCTCGTAAAAATCTGCATTCTGGTCACAAATGAATACAGTGTTTACAGGAGAAATTCATACTAAAATGAGAAACCAAAGCTGACAGATCCACCCATCCTTACCATCAGGGCAGAACTTTTTTTGGGAGGAGGGGGAATCCAGGGCCTCAGTCAGTAGAATGAGCAAGAGGAGCCACCAAAAACAAGGGTTGGGGAACCACATTTCTAAGTGAGTGGTTGTTTAGTCATTTAGTTGTTTCCGACTCTTTGTGACCCCCTTGACCAGAGTACGCCAGGCACTCCTGTCTTCCACTGCCTCCCGCAGTTTGGTCAAACTCATGCTGGTAGCTTTGGGAACACTATCCAACCATCTCGTCCTCTATTGTCCCCTTCTCCTTGTGCCCTCCATCTTTCCCAACATCAGGGTCTTTTCCAAGTGAGTGGTAGCAACAAACATTACTATCCAAGGAGTCCCTCTCAATAAAATAATTAAGTTCAAAGTCTAAAATTAACTAACCACACTACTGGCCATTTAGCTGAGATGGATTAGAGCAGGGGTAGGCAACCTAAGGCCCGGGGGCTGGATGTGGCCCAATTGCCTTCTAAATCTGGCCCATGGATGGTCCTGGAATCAATGTATTATTACATGAATAGAATGTGTCCTTTTATTTAAAATTGGGTTATTTGTGGGGCATAGGAATTCATTCATTTTTTATTTTATTTTTCAAAATATAGTCCAGCCCGCCACCTGGTCTGAGGGACAGTGGATTGCCCATGGCTGAAAAAGGTTGCTGACCCCTGGATTAGAGAATCTCACCCACACTGCTACTCAAGGGGTGTTTCTGGGTACACAACTTTACTTGGAGAAAAGGTAACATACTGAATTTGAGGCTGCTGTTGAATAAGGTTGCCATATTTCAAAAAGTGAAAGTCCAACAATAACATTTGTTGAGCTTTATTTATTTATTTATTTTGCAAGAACTAACAAAATGAAGTTATTTTAAAAATAACCCTAACCACTGTTGGGATGGGGCAAGATGTTGATCACTGTCTTCTGAGGCCAGACTCCCAAGAGCAGCATCCCCACGAGAGGGCGCCAAGCACACAGAGAGGCAGTACACTCTTCTGTTTATGGGAGGATCCCACCCCCACCCCATTTTGCTAATCTTGCTGATGAGTATTTTCCTAGTGAAATTATATTTAGGCATGCCACATTTGCATTTATTTCAGTTGTATTGCATTTGGTACATCTGGGTTCTTCTCGGTATCCTTTTAAGTGGCCATTAAAAACCTTTTAAAAAATAAAAACAATTATTTTTGTTAATATGATGGGCAGAGTTCTTTAACTGTCATTTCCTTTTTTAAAAAAAATTGTTTTCTCAACCTGGATTAGGAGCTGTTTTATTCTGCTGGTTTTTTGTTTAAAGGGTTACTAGTTATGAATCATATTTCAGAAAGGTCACAAGGTGATTCATAAGCATGCTAGATATTGGTTTTTACATCATTCATCTGATGCCCGCCTGATTAGTGTCTGGTGGCACTGATTTTGAAGGGCAGCTGAGCAAGTACTTTCCCAGGAGATATATTCAGACTAGAAATCATTTACAATAAGGTTTGACCCGTTTTTGGCTTGCCCCACACTTTCTAGACATGTGTCTGAGTGGTTCTGTCTTTGCCCCCTGCTTTCCCTTAGAAAACACACACTCCAGCCCTAAATCGGAACAAATGGCAATCCGTACGAAACTCAGTTGCCATTTGTTCCGATTCAGCACTAAAGATCAGGTTTCCACAGGGAAAAGTGGTGGGGCAAATGGAGGTGTAGATAAACCCTAAGAACAGCAGCATAAAATGGTTCCTAATCCAGACCAATCCAGGTGAGTGATTAGTAGGAGTGGTGGTTCACTGAAGGCATCATTCTGGGCTCAGAAACATCTTGGCACTAGGTGAGTGCTATTGGCAGCATCTTGTGTGCAGCCCGCTCAGGTTTGGGGACAGGCTTGGTTGGTTCCGAAGCTTCAAGACTGATGTGTAGGCAATTTGGGGGAGGGTGCAGCTGAGATTAATGTGTCCCTCTGTGGGTTTTACCCCAAGACCACATGCACAGCAAAAATACTCATTTTACACCAAGTCACCAAGACTTTGAGAACACACAAAAAAGAAGTTCGATGCATTAAAGGTTAGCATATTGTATTTGTCTTCTGAAATCTGATTTTTCAGCTTGCAGTTTCCATTCAAATAAAAGCACTCCACTTACTGAAATATTTGGTTTATTAACCTATCAGTCTGCAATCCAATATACTGTTAGCCTTCTAAAACAAACATACACAATTGTCTCTAAATGCATTACGCTCCCATTGCCAAGACATTTTTCATTAAATGCTTCTATATAAAGTACAGGCTTTTATTTATTTATTTATTTATTTATTTATTTATTTTAAAAAAGCTATTTGGTTAAACTTGATGCCCTGTAGCCAAGATTCAAGAACAGCATGTTGTTTTTGATGGTATCTATTAGTATTAAGAATATGTTTGTGGTTCTCTAGCCGCAGTTTGTTCACACTCAGCTAAATCAATAAGCAATTTCCTCCATATGTATGTTATATACAGTAGCTGTGACAAGGTCCAGATGGCTTATTCTGTTCTGTAATTGAGTTTTAGCATTTTACAGAAATATAATAATATTGAGAATAAGCCAATTGAGTTCCACATATATATCTACGCCCTTAATGTTCTGATTCTTATAATCAAACAGCAAAGTCCATAAGAAACTCATAAAAAGTAAAATAAATAAAGTGGAACAAAAACCATAGAATCACTATGCTGTTCTATGAGATTTGGAAACATGAAAATACACATTGTGCATTTTCTTTGGAGATGCAAAGGCATTATCCCCAGATATGACCTTTAGATCTCCAAGGCATGACTAACAGCACAATCCAAACCCAAGAATAGCTGGAATGAGTGAATTTGCAATAGGCAATGGACTGTCCCAGCTCAGCCAGGGCTCAGCCAATGTAAGTCCCTTATCCCAGCTGAGCCATAGCTGTACTGCCTCAGCCAGTGTAACTTAAGCAAGCCAAAATTATACTAGCACAAGTCTGCAAAATGGGGTATTCCAGGGGTGGGGTGTGGCAAGGAGAAACATAGATTTATTCTATGCCACTTTCAGCTCGCCTGGCAGAACTTACATAAGCAAAAGGGGTACTGCAAGTTTATCAGTGATTATTAACATTGCACAAAATGGTAGGAACTCTACTTCAGCAGATACTGGTGAACATGGTCTAAGTCTTAACCAAGTTAGGACAAGTTCCTGCCAGAGATTCCTAAGAGATGCACTTGAACATATATAGGCCCTGGAATAGCTCAGTCAGTAGAGCATGAGACTCTTATGGATTCAAGCTCCACATTGAGCAAAAGATTATTGCATTGCAAGGGGTTGGACTAGTTGACACTCATGGTCCCTTCCAACTTTACAGTTCTATGATTCTATGAAATGGAGTACAGGGAACTCCCAATTTGTGTGCATTCAGGGCCCGCAAAACCACTTACATGTGTGCCATTTTCAGCACCAGAAGGGGGAGGAACTGGGGCAGAGCGGGGCTCACTTATACATGTCCCACCGATGTGTTCAGTGCTTCAGAACCCAACGCCCATGCAAATAGGGAGTTGCCTGTATTGGATCAATAGGTTTATTGTTGTTCTGACTGTAATAATATTTTTATATATATATCCCACCCTCCCCAGCTGAAGCTGGGCTCAGAGCGGCTAACAACAATAAAATAATACAACATTTTAAAAGCATTTCATTATAAAATTAATTCAAATCAAATTAATGGCAACCATTGGGCTAGAGTTCTCTGGTGGCCTGGTGGAACAGCTCTGTCTTGCAGGCCCTGCAGAAAGATGTCAAGTCCCGCAGGGCCCTAGTCTCTTGTGACAGAGCGGTCCACCAGATTGGAGCCACAGCCGAAAAAGCCCTGGCCCTGGTTGAGGCCAGCCTAACCTCTCTGTGGCCCAGGACCTCCAAGGTGTTTTTGTTTGAAGACCGTAGGGTCCTCCGTGGGACATACCAGGAGAGTCGGCCCCGTAGATACGAGGGTCCTAGGCCATATAGGGCTTTAAAGGTTAAAACCAGCACCTTAAACCTGATCCTGTACTCCACCGGGAGCCAGTGCAGCTGGCGTAGCACTGGGTGAATGTGATCCCGCGGCGAGGACCCCGTAAGGAGCCGCACCACGGCATTTTGCACCCACTGGAGTTTCTAGGTCAGTCTCAAGGGCAGCCCCACATAGAGCAAGTTACAGGAGATTGGAGCATTAATATTGTCTACACTGAGTGGTAGTGACTGTGTGGTTTGAGATAAGGGGGATCCCCACTCCTGCCTGGAGATGTCAGGGATTGAACTGAACACCTTCTGGATGTAGTGCAGATGGTCTGCTGTTGAGCATCTGCATTAAGAAAGATCTCTCCCACCAGTGCTGTTGCTGCTATTCTTCTGACACTTGTTTGAAGCAAGAGAAATCAGCACACTCCCTCTGTGAGTTCACAAATATCAAGCACAGACTGAACAAATGTACTTGACATGGGAAGAGATAAAAAACCCACAAAAATCACCTTTTCTTGCAAGTGGCCTTGATGCATGGTTATGTTCTCAAGAATATTTAAAGACACTTTAAACATCCATCCAAAGACTGCCCAAGGACCAGAACAAAAGAGTTATTCCACAAGTCACCTATAATGAGAGCCATAACCCAAGAGGTTTCTGTCTGCGGATTCTGTTTACATCCCTGATTCATCGCTCTGAGGCCGTGCATGGATCCATTCCAGCATTTGGAGACATCTAGTGGCGGAGGCATGCACATGTCATTACAGGGTATAACTGTGAGTGCTTTCCACACACAGGAAACTCTGCCCCCAGGTACTAAATTCATCCACACAAGATGTTGGTAATCAGGGTATTTAAGACAAAAGAAGATATAGTGTGATTGTATTGGTGTCCATTTCATTGTCAATATTTATTGTTTCTTCCTTGGAATAAGATGGTTGGCTCACCGTCACAATAATATTGGCAGCTCATATTTGAGCTACGCTTTCGTTGAACATATCATTTATATTTGGTTTTCTTTTAATGCTGTGCCATCAAACCCTTCCCGCATCGACTGAACATAGGCTGTGTTTTCCTTTGTCAAATACCATGTGAGAATCTCATAGGCCCTAACCATTGTGCCTAATACCCCTACTGCTTGGTACCCTAAAGAGAATGGAGTTGTTTGTCATCCCTGAAGGACTGGATGGGATGGAAGAACCTGACATGCAATCCAGACAGAGCCAAAATACTGTCAATGGGTGAGTCTTCTAACACATCTACAGCCTGTCATGAATGGGACATCATTCCTCCTAAAGTATCAGGCTCACAGTTTAGTGAATGATCCTTGATATGTGAGATGATGTCATAGCACAAAGTGTTTTTTTCCAGCTTTAGCCAGTTTTCAAGCTCCTTTCTGACAAAGTCGGAGCCCGCCACAGTCATTCATGCCTCATTTACCCATTGATCAGACTACTGTAACACACACTGTGAGGGGCTGCTCTCAAAGGGTGTTCAGAAACTCAGTTCAAGGTTGCTGGTGTTAATGGCTTAGGATCAGCTTCTCCTGTATGTCCCTCCTGTGTCAGGCCCCACCACTTTGCTCTTTCAGGTGGCTGTGGCTGGCAAATACCATTGCTCATTGTTGTTTTTAAAAAGGTTCAAATAAACAATGGTAATTGCATATGGGAGGGACACACCTGCAGAGGGTGAGTGCTTTCAATATAGTCAAACCTTTAATGTGCATAAGAAGCTGCCTTAAAGTGGCTCAGATCCCCCCCCCCAATTTGGCCAATATGTTCTACTCTGAGTATAAGTGGCTTCCCGTGGTTTCTGGAAGTAGTTTTTTTGCAGGTTACCTTCTGGCTGATCCTTTTAAAAGAAATCCCAGGGATTGAATATAGAAGCTTCTGCTCTCTTTGTTTCATTCTCACTTACTACACTGGTGCGAAAGCCACATTTGTGGTCTCAGTGATTGTTCTAAAAAGTGTTACTGCACCAGGGATGGAGGGTGGGTTCTGAAAGGCAGTCTGCATTATGAACCCATCTCTTGAGAAGTTGTCCATATAAAATGAGCACTGTAAACTCTAAGCCATTCAAGGACACAATTCTACAGTTAATTGTTTGTTTAAGCTCAACATAAACATCAGCTTTATTTTTAGATAGCTTTTAAGTTATTTTATTAAACATTAAGGGAAATGAGATCTAGCCAATTAAAGTACATTGGCCATTACTTACAAGTAGGCTTCAGTCCTTCATAAAAACAAGTTTTTTTGTTTTTCTTTTTAAGAGCAAGCTCAGGCTCATAAATGCAGTTAAAAAAACATGGAAAGGGGAAATAAGGCAAGAATATTAATACACTCATTGTACAGGGATAACTTCCCCTGTCCTGGAAAACTAGCTTCATTTAAAGCAGGTTTGGGGGTATTTCCAGGGGTCTGTTTAGCAACTTAGTTTAACCTGCCAATGCTGCCAAGCTCCTGCTGAAAACTCTTGGTCCTTAATAACTCAGTGGCAGGGAGAGGCAGGGCTCACCCAAGGAATTTTTTCAGCCTGAGACAAAGGACAAGTTAAAGCGCAGTGGGACTGGCAATTGAAACTTAATTCAATGCTGGAAACAGGATAGTGCCATTCACAGGCACATACAACTCTGCTCTCCAACAGAAGCACATGGCCAAGAAGCTCAAGAGGAACAGCAGAGAGGGGCATTCTGCTTGAGGTGGTTGCCTCACCTAATAGTAGGTCCAGCCCACAGGAAATGATTGGAAGGACTACCTTATCAAAAATTCTGCCCCTACTCAAATCTAGTACAGGTCCCCTGTTTTCTTGGGAATTCTATGCCCATTCTTGGTTTTGCATGCAGTATGCATATAGTGAAGGCCCACCTCATATATCTAGATGGTTAGCGAGGCCGCAGAGTATCACCTCTCCTTTGGCAAGCTGGAGGGCTTAGGGCATCAGAGACAAAGCCAATATCACAGGAAGGCACCTGGATGCCTCTGACCTTTTAGAGGCACTGATACCACTGCCACTCGCCATGCCAGTGCCTTCAGTGTGTCCTCAGAGATGTCTAGCAATACATGTCCAGAATACATTCAATCTATTCAGCAGTTTGGGCAGAGTGGAATAGATTGGGACCTGGTGCATCAATCTTTTTTTGGAATAGAACCAAAAGGTCTTGTGGGAGTGAATTCCACAATTTAACCCCCAGTAGGCATTGTGATGTTTGCCAGGGCTCTGCAGATTCAAGCTCTGCCTTTTTTAAGGGTGTGTGTGAGTGGGAGAGAAGGGAGATGCAATGCCACTAACTGCTTCTCTAAATGTCAGCAATTCACTGTACTTCCACACTAATGCAGACTTGCTCCTGAACCCCAAATTAGATGCCTCTTTGCTCGTGTGTTAGTCATTTATAACACACTGGCAATCTAAATGAGTATAAGAACCAATTTTCCTCCAATTTGCAAAAGCTTCCCTTCAAGTGCCTGTGCATTCTGCCGAGAAGCAATCCCATGAGAAGGTTAAACACACACACACATTCCAACCTCTCCAAGGCAAAACAAACACATCTCCTTGCATTGGAAGCCTCACAGTATTTCAGGATCAATCTAGAATCTGCTGGAAAGCAACCAAAATGATCAGGGAATTGAAGCTCAAATATATAAGGAAATGCTAGAGCATTGGGGGCCTTTTTAAGTAAGAGGGGAGTTGACTGAGAGCATGATGTTTATAAAATTATGCACGGTGCAGAGCAAGTTAATAGATCGCAGGGTTTTCCCCCTTTCTACTCTCATGATATTAGAATTTGTGGTCATCCAATGAACTATGCTTTGTTTTGTACAAGCTTGGAACTTGAAATAATGTTCTGTGGTTATATTTGTTGCTGTAATGTTTAATGAAAATAATGAAAGTTCTTTAAACACCATAGTCTGGCTATGATTTCTTTTCATCCCCCCTTTCTTTTTTAGCAGAACAAATGTACATCTGGGGTTATTATTACACAAAATTGACTGTCTTGGGGGGGGGGGACCTGATAGATAAGGGCCTAGTACCTTGCTGAACATGTGCGGGACTAGTAGAGGGTGTTCCACTTGGACAAATGGGGCACAGCCTTACCAACCTCAGTCTGCCATCAGCCAGCCCCATCTGCCTGCTTGCCTACTTATAACCAGTCCAAGGGTTGACATTGCCTGTCAGTTTCCTCCTCCTTAGTCTCAGAAGTAAACAAATCAAGAATTGCTTTGCTCTGCCCATCATTCATTCTGGCTCCACATGCTGTTTGTCTCCATGCCTTCCACCCTATTTGTCCCACTGTGCAATGCTACCGTTGAACTGGAAACCACAGAAATCTTGGCTTCATGCGCTTTCATGGCCGTTCTTATGTGCCACATTCTAGGTGCCTGCAGCTTCTCCACCTATCTTCTTAAAGTCACCTGCTGTTAGGCATATTATTGCCATTCTTAGTTTAGAGCTGCGAAGGTGCACCCCATTGACTCTTGAGACAGACAGATGCCAACAAGTATCCCCATGTTGCTGCTGAGGCTGAGGGAATTTACAGCTGAGAAAATTGTGACTAAATCATGATTTGGGCTATGGAGTTCCTGATTGACAGCCTTATCTACAACAATATATTTGTTTCATTCACTTCATTGCTATCCTGTCTTTCTTTAAAGGATCTCAAGGTAGCATGCATGACTCCCACCTGATTTCATCCTCACAACATCTCTCAGTTAAGCTGAGAAACAGGGACTGAAACAAGGTCTCCTAAATGAGCTTCATGGCCAAGTAGTGTAGAGTTGCCATATTTCAAGAGGTTAAAATCTGGACACAAAAAGTTCATGAGCTTTTTAAGGCAATTGCCCAATAGCCCCGCTGTTGCCGAGCCCAAACCACCCACAAGTGAACCCGCCTCAGAGCCAAAGCCTGAACCAGAGCTGCCAATGCACATTTTAAAAATTCCAAAGTCCAGGACATTTCCTTTAAAATGTGAAATTCCCCCTAGATGGGCATGTAGGACCCCCAAAAGAGGACATGTTCAGGAATTCCTGGACATATGGCAACCCTGTACTAGTGATTTAAACATGGATTTTCCCCAGCCTTAGCTCAACATTGATGTGTAGATGAGTATTTTTGTCTGTTCTGAATCTCTCAAAGTTCAGCTTTGCTGGATGACCACATGTTCTAGTAATTTGAGAGAGAGTTAAAAACTTCTCTTCCTCCAGACCATGCCTCAGTTTTATACACCTCTATCATGTCTCCTCTTTCTCAAATTTCCCTTTGCCTTGTTTGTTCATTTGTTTTTCCACCAGTTTCAGATAGGTCCTGCTTCTCTCTGTCACAGTACATCCCTCTGATGATCAGAGGAAAGGGATAATCTCTTAATTGGCATATTTCACTTCCCACCAGGGTGCGCTAATTAAGATGATTCTATACCAATCCCTGCTGTCTAGCTACTTTGAAGAATATCTGAGCACAGGGACATGGATCGCTTCCAACAGGAGGCAGTAGCCAACCGAGTGTTAGGTGACACAGTGGAGCTCATTAATTCAAGGAGGTGTTAAGGCAGCCATAAGAGTGATCCCCCACCCACCCAGTAGGGCTGTGTGGCCAAAGAGAGAAACATGCTACCCACAAATCTTTCATGTACAAAAGTCAATAGTATTTATCCCTGCAGATTACGTTTGGGGTAAGGGTCATAGCTCAGTGGTTGAGCATCTAGTTTGCATGCAGAAGATCCCAGCTTAAGTCACTGGCACCTGCACATAGGACTGGGAGAAAACCCTCTCTGAAATCCTGAAGAGGTGCTGCCAGTCATTGTAGAATATACTGAGCAAGTTGAACCAATGACTTGCTCTGCAAAAGTCAAGTTCTTCCCATAGCATTTCACTCTTGCAGTCATCAATGGAATATTCCTGAACATTCAAGCACTGATGCTGTCTCACAGCAGACAACTGTTTTGAACTTGTGTTGTAAAGGACATCAGGGTTCCTATACAGGCCCATGAAGAAAGAGTTTCCTAAACGGCATACTCTCCAACATTCCTCAGGTGAATATAGGGACATTTTATTCTACATCTGTATCACTGCTTGAGTATTTCCACTTGGTCAAGTACAAAAGTTATTAGAGAAAACATACAAGGCTGCAATATTTTGAGCACAGAAATCTTTGAATCTATGCACTGCATTTAGGGAATCCTTTGTGGGGAAAGAAAACCCCAAATCAATAAATACAACCACTACTTTTTTTCTTTTAAAAAGGCGTACCAGTACTCACCATGAAGCTGTTACAGTGCCACACTTTTAACCAGTGCTTTTCTTCTAGATAAAAAAGGAGCCCAGTACTGCCTTCCCTTTGAGTACCCCCAGAAAAAAGCACTGATACAACTGTGTGTGTGTGTGTGTAGATTATGCAGTTATGAGTATTTTGGAAGAATGCCAAGTTTGAACAGCCATTTTTGTTGCCATTGTACGAAATGATAATTTTGGGGTCCAGGAACATATACATTTTTGAGTTTGGGGATACATAAACTTCCCTTTTTTCAGTATTTTCAATTTCTGAGCAAATTATGCCTGTATAAACAACTGCAACATCCTGGTGCTGTGGT